>NC_045601.1:10817500-11117500 GCF_009762305.2 Zalophus californianus | reverse complement strand
TTCCCCAAATCACTGAGATAAGCTTCCATCATGCCTGTGGAAGCTAGCCAAATGGCTATTCAAAATGATGACAACAAACTAAATTTGGGTGCTCAAAGAAGTGGAGTGCAGTCAGCTGGAAAACGTAGTTCTGTGAAACAGCTCAACCCTGATGATGCTGGATAAATGAAGTGTCCCCATATTAGTAACAGTAGTTGTCAGAGAAGCTCAATTAATAATATTAATATTTTAATAATTATCAAGCTGCAGTGGTTGGACAGATTGGTGTAGGCGAGAAGGGGGAATTCGAGAAACATTTGGGAAGTCATCTATCTCTAACATAGCTTCAGAGAGACCCAGGCCACACACACAGGCCCACCTGCCCTTTCCCAACAGCCTCACTCATTGCTCAAAGCGTAATGATGTTTCCAGGTAACATATTTCTGTCTCGCACCCAACACTCGGCTATTCTCCTCCCGCTGTGAACCCCCTACCTCTGGATGCCTCCGTACTTGGGCGCCGGCAGCATTTGAGAATATATATGTGTTGCAGCCCCTGCACACAGCACAGGGCTATGGTGAAAGCAAACGGATTCCCCTTGTCTGCTATATTGATGCTGTGCAGCAGAAAGCCAATAAGTGCATGACCTTGTTCCACACACAAATCCGTTCTTTTAACAGGCTTTTCCTCTAAGGCAGCAAGTCTGCATGGGTAGGGAGAACAGAATGAATTTTCCTTTTAAGAAATGTAGAAGACAGTACTCATTTTTTCCAGCCCCCCCCCTTTTTTTTTTGGTCTCTTATTTTCCCAGTTTTCATAAAATATACTTATAAAAGCATCTCCTTTCTTGCACATAATGATATTAGCCAAGGCATCTTGCTGAAAGGTCTTCCTTTCTCTATCAGTTGCTGGAAATGGACCCCAGCCATATAGACTCACGCCAGATTCTTACCAGTTACAATAGAGACGCCATATTTCTGCCTGTATTCCTATCTGACCTCTTGACTACATTGGACACATGGATATATGGATGGACAGAAAGACAAATAATGAGATGCTACAGGTCAATAACTGCTTTCAAACCAATGCTATAATTAAGAAAGCACAGGTTTGATTTTCCTGCTGCTACATAACTCTTGTTTGGGGGTGTGCAACGTTGAGACTGATTTATGCCATAGCACACCATGAATAAAGCTTTTGAAGTAGAGAAATGTAGCCACAAATGTTTGTTTAATTTACATGTATGTTACTAGGTACTCAGCTTACATGTGCTTGTCCCTGTGTACTACATAGGGACTGGTATCACAGCATTGTATGTTACCGGACATTGACTATGTGCCAGGCACCGTGCTGGTGATGGCCATTCAAAGACAGATGAAAAAAGAAAAAGGAAAAAAACAAAACAGAACCTGCAACTAAAGGGCAGTGCCACACAATGAGGATTAATGAACACCATTTTTTAAAACTGTTTGAACACTGTTCTATGTTTCAAACTGAAAACCACCCCTTTCTCCCTCCACCCATGAATCAGTCAAGAACAAAAGGAAATGATTCTGAATTTTTCGCTTTCTTTCCAAGCACCTTGGGAAGAGCCAGGCACACAGCCAAAAAGGAGGGGGATTTTGCTAAGGAAAAACACCACCCTGTTTGGCTTTGATGGAAAAAAGAAAGAAAGAAGCAACTGCATCATGTATCGGAGGCTCGAATGATGTGTATAGGAAAAGAGTGTTTTTATGGGTAACTGCCATGGGCAAAACAGCAGATCTAATCAAAGGCACTACACACGTGGATGTTCCCAGCCTCTGGGAGAAGGGAACTCTTACAATGGCTGGGTTTCTAAGTTTTTCGTCTTCAATTCAGCAGAGGGTAGACAGCCTTACAATGCATAAAATATTCCTCACAGCCTCCCTGTCCTCCCAGCAGGAGAAAAAAAAAAAAAAAAAAGGCAAGAAAGAAGAAGACTCATCACTAAGACAAACCATTAATTCCAAATTAATTCCAAACTAATAAAATTCTCTTATCTCCATCACACAGGTGAGTTGTGGTGTGAATATCCGTGAGGTTCCATACATATGAGCAGCCAGAATTGTCGCTGCTATCCGCTCTCCCTTCCTAGGAGCACAGGAGATGAGTCTTGGCTTCGGGGAGCAAGAACGCTCGGATTAATCATCCCTTCATCTTCCCTCTGCCCACCTCTGCCATGTCCCCTTTTGTCACCCACCAGAGACGGATGGAGCCCTGATACACCCGCGGCCGCAGGACCGGCAATAACGTGAGGTGGGGCGAGGCGCCGCTCCCGCCCTCTAGAGGGCGCTGTCCACTCCAGGCTCCGGAGGCCTCCCCAAGGTCACCTGCGCGGAGCCTGTTCTTCCACATCTATTTTTTGGAAAGTCTAAACATTGAACAGGCCTGAACAGGCAGGAGTGGGAGAGGGAGCTGTGAGAGGAGCCAGGGCCTGGCTCTCAGAGGCCGAGGGAGGAGAGGCGCTCTCCTAGAGACTGCTTCGTTCCGGTGGCTGCAGATGATCGTGCTGTTTGGCTCCAAGTCCTGCCCTGTGTGGTGGCAAACAGTAGAACACAAAACAAGGCAAAACAAGACGGCGGGAGAGGGAGGGCCTGTATCATTAAAGACAGCCCTACCCAAGATGTCTGGGTGTCGGAAGGTCAAAGATACCAAAACCACCAGGAAACTAGACCCCAAATACATGCGTTTTAAAACCAGATCTAGACTCGGCTATTTTACCAGATCTCCCTCGACCACACCCCCGCAAATCATGGGACAGCCGTGGCTAATAGTCACCGTGCACCTGCACCATGCCAGGCACCGTGTAGGTTTGCATGGATCACTTCTTCTCTCCTCCCAGGGCCCCTCCAGCACAGGTGCTGTTACACCCCACTTATAGGTAAGAAAACAGACACTTGGAGTGAAAACTTACCCAAGGGAACCCCCAGCCAGCGGTATAGGAGCTGGGACTTGCACCCTGCTGATCTGACTCCAGGGTCCACATCCCTGACTACTATGCTCAGTGGATGCTAAATGCCATGCCTCTGGCAACAGCCAGAAAAACTTAATAGCCTTCTAAACCCAAATAGTAAAATTCAACTCAATTGAACTCCCATCAGCCCTGCCAAGAGGTTCAGTGAGGATGTCCCCCAATGTCTATTCTTTCCTGTTTACCAGATGTGAAAGGGTAAGGAATATAGAAAAGAAATTAGGCTCCTGTGAAAAGTTAGTGAAACCCCTATTAGAAAAATAAAGTAGGGCACCTGGGTGGCTCAGTCAGTTAAGCGTCTGACTTCGGCTCAGGTCATGACCTCAGGTTCCTGGGATCGAGCCCAGCTGGGAGCCCCAGGTGGGGTTCCATGATCAGCAGAGAGTCTGCTTGTCCCTCTACCCCTCCCCCAGCTCATGCTCGCTCTCAAATAAATAAAATCTTAAAAAGAAGAAGAAAGAAGAGAAAAGAAAAAAAAGAAAAAGAAAGTTTGGGGGCGCCTGGGTGGCGCAGTTGGTTAAGAGCCAGACTCTTGATTTCTGCTCAGGTGGTGATCTCCAGGTGATGAGTTCAGCTCAGAGTGGAGTCCACTGAGTTTTCTCTCTTCCTCTCCCTCTGCCCCTCCTCCCTTCTTGTGTACAAACTCTCGCTCTCTCTCAAATAAATAAATCTAAATAAGAAAGAAAGAAAGAAAAATAAAGTATCTAAGGCTAGGAAATCAGTCTCCTAGAATTGTACTAAGACCCTACAACCAGGATATTCCATAGATTTTTTTTTTTTTTTAACCAATTTGAGCCCAGCCCTGACTTTGAGAACTCAGCCAGGCGGGACCCTTCTCCTCCCGCAGAGGTGCTCTCAGCTGCCGGCGACTCTGCCTTCACCAGGCTCTGGTCTGAATCCATTGCCCTTCCTCCGTCAGATTTATTTGCTCGCCCACTTTACTGAGAAGCTCCAGCCCCTCCTCCAGGAATCTCCTTTAGTTTTCCTTCTGCAGCTGAACAGTTCGATATATCTCCTCTTTGAGGGGTTCTTTCTTTTGTTTTGGCAAAACAGATGTTCTTCCTCCTTTCCAAAGCGTCTCGTCTACTCATGCCCCTGGACTCAACCAGGACACCCTCCTGCCCCTTGGTCTGTCCTACCCTCGGCTCTTCCACTCTGCCTACAAACCTGCGCTCCCCTCACACCCTAAGAAATGCAATAAATTAATGAATAAAACATTTAAAACCGTCCTTTCATCCATGCCCCTCTTTGTAATCAGGTTTACAAAATTGCCCAGTCATCAGAGTCATCTGGGCCCTTGTTAGTGATACAAACGCCCAGGCACTTTCCCCTAGATACTGACTTATCAGGTCTGAGACAAGGCATGGGAGTCTGCGTGACTGGGCAAGTTTGGGGAACACCCCCGTCAGCTCTACCTTCCGTGTCTGCACACGCCGAGCACGTGGGCGCTCATCACTGCCTGAGTCCTCCCCTCCCACTCACCGGTAAGCCTACTGCAAAGCTCCCACCTTAACAAACTTTTCTCTTGTGGGTATTTCGTAACATGACAACAAAGCCAAGTGGGACTACAAGTCCCAGAATTGTCTAACCTGCATGGTTCTGGGGGAGGGGAGGGCTGGCCACTCAGAGAAGTCTGCCTGAGATTTGCAGGGCAGGAGCGAAGCAACAGGGTACGCCATAATTCCATGATACGTGCCCCTCAACAGTGGTTCTGCTTCTCTGATTAGACCCTATTTGACGTACATATTGGTACTGGAAGTGACTCCTGGGGGACAAGAACCTTAAAGATGCGTTCCTTGACTTGGAACTGGTTTATGGGGAATTGATTCTCCGATATGATTAGATTTACAGGCATTAATGGCCCTGTCACCAGTGACAAAAGGTACATTGGTAGCCTGTGGCATGCAGTGGCAAAATATTCATTAAATTGTCACCTGAGACACTTATAATTGTCTAGAAGACAAGGCTTTTCAGGATCAAGTAGTTGCCGCTATCCTAGATTTTGGTGCAAATAAAGAATGTAACAGAGTTGGTTGCTTTGAAGAGTACTAGAAAACTTAACCAAAAAAAAGAGAATAAATTTGGGGCATCTCAATCCCAGTTTGAGGTTTGAGGAAAGGACCACAAAGCTTCCAGGACTGCTCTAACAGAGCTCGTCTCCTGTAGCCAAGATTTCTAGAGACAAAAAAAGAAAAAGAAAAAGTCCAGTCTTAAGGATTGATGAATCACAAATTGAATTTGCAATCTTGCAGGATCTCATGTTTCATTATGTTAAAATTGTTATGTGCATTTTACGACAATAAAACATTTTTGGAGAAACTACTTAATCAAATGGGTCCCTCTTCAGGGCGCCTGGCTGGCTCAGTTGGAGGAGCGTGTGACTCTTGATCTTGGGGGGTCATGAGTTCGAGCCCCACGTTGGATGTAGAGATTACTTAAATAGATAAAATAAATAAGCTTTACAAAATAAATGGGTCCCTCTTCAAACCAATTCTCAAACTTTTAGAATTGGAGAAAACTTTTTAACATTATGAATTTCACCCCTCACATTCCTGCCAACCCACACACAGAAACACATGATGGTGATTGTACTTTTAGTGTCTTTGAAAGAGAAAATCGGTAAGGGAAGGTAATATTTTTTTTTTTAATATCAGACATTGATAAGGACCCTGAAAAGGAGAGTTTCTGTCAAACCTTATTTGTCAGTGGAAGCAGCCCTTCCTCCTTGTCTGAGTTTTCTCTTTCTGAGTTCCTCCTGTCTCCTCTGAGACAGTTTCCTTATAGAGGATTCTCCCCACGACCTACCCATATGACTCTCAATGCTTCTAGACCTATGACCACACACAAGTCCCAGCAGGTCTCAGGAGCTAAACTACAAAGTGTGACCCATGAAGAGGTGCGATATGCACCAAAAGTACAAACATTTCATGAACTTTTATCAAGAGCATTCTGGGAGACCTGTTTAGGAATGAACCCTACAGGTGTTGGATCAGAGGAGAAGGGAATTATTGGACTGGGCCAAATTTGTTGATAGGGTGCACTGAACAAAAATTCTAGATTTTCTGTGTTAACTCAAGCAGCTGGGAGTTATTCCAAAAGTTTGTGTCATTGGTTTCCTGGAATATAGAAACGAAAGTGACCTGTTCTGAGTGAAGTTGAAATGCCAGAACTTCCTTGGTAAACAAGAGAAGATATCTAGAAGCTACAGAAGATCCGAATTGTAGAGTGGACTTAGATAGCTGACCTGCCAGGAGGGTTCAGGGTCCTCCTCTCACCAGGATTGTGAGAAATGAATTTATGAGGACAGCCCTGGCATCCTTGAAGAGCCCTGTGGCAGCTCTTATCTGCAGGCCAAGAATGCCAATGGGAATTGCTACCATCAAACTAGCAAATTTGCAGGGGTCCTGGGGTAGCAGGGGGCCTTAATCATAAAGATGAGGTTAGCCAGGGGACCATAATGGGCAGCAGAGCCAGAGCAAGATTCATAATGGTTTGAACCATCAAAATCTTTGGCATTGACTAATCGATCTTGGTATCCATAGAACTGAAATAGATGTACAACCTACTAGATTTAGATCTGGTGACAAGAAGTCTGAGTCAAATCGTCATACTAGAGAGTTGTAGCCCCTCAACCTTTTCCTAGCTTTGAGCTAGTTCACCAACCCAGAGCCTTTGGAATGAGGGTAGGCTGGTTCCCCTTTAGAAAGGTCCCAGCTACACAGCTAATAATTAGCTGATACATCTCCCCCAAACGTCTGCTGTGACTCCTAATTCTGGAAATGCTTATGGACTATAGCACTTGACGCCATGGTCCGCCTCCCCCTTGAAACCTCCGATCCGTGGCATCCCTGAATCATGTGCTTCTGCTCTTTCTGCTGCATGTCTGACTCTCTTCCCCAGGTTCTTCTTTCTAACCCCTAAAGTTGAGCACCCCTACATTTCTATCGTGGTCCCTTTTCTCTTCCCATTTCTTAAAACACTTACTTCAGTAGTTCTGTACCCCTTCTGCACAGAGGCCCCAAACTCCCCTCCACGCACCATCCCTGCTCTCCAGTTCACTAACCATCAAACACCTGGATGTACTATTGTCACCTCGAAATCATCCCGTATCTGCTACGGACTGAATGTTTGTGTCCCCCTAAAATTTGTATGTTGGATCCCTACCCGCACTGTGATGGTATTAGGAGGTAAGGCCTTGGGAGGTAATTAGGTCACGAAGGTGGAGCCTTCAGACATGGGATGAGTGCTCTTATAAAAAGGACCCCAAAGAACTCTGTGGTCCTCGTTCCACCACGTGAGAATACCAGAAGTGGGCAGTCGGCAATCCTGAAGAGGGCTCTCACCAGATCCCAACCATCCTGGCACCTTGATCTCAGACTTCCGGCCTCCAGACCGGGGAGAAATACATTTCTGTTGTTTATCAGCCTACCCAATCTGTGGTATTCTGTTCTAGCAGCCCAAACAGACTAAGACATGATCACTTTTCCTTCTGTTCTCCTATTAATAATACCATGATTTTCCCAATCAGACTAGAAACACCAGGCATCCTTGATGCCACCTCTCTCTTTCCTTCCCACATCTTACCAGTCACCAAATACTAGCAATTTTATGTGCAGAGTCTCACCTTTCTATTACTAGAAACACAACCCAAGCTCAAATCCGTGTCATCCCTGGAGGGAAGATAGCAGCTTTCCACTTCCATTTTCTCTCCCAAACATCCAGCCTACTCTTCTTCATGTATGTTCTCTTTTGGTGTGTGAAGTTCCACTATTCAAAAACCCACCATGATTCCTACTTGCCTCTAAAATACAGTCCAAGCTCCAGAATTTAGTATTTTTGCCACTTATTAACAGGCCCTCAATCTGCATTCTTCACATCATGACATTTTCAGGTTTTTTACATAACCATATTCCAACCAAACCCTACCATCCACTGACCGTGACCCATACGTTCTCATTTCTACATCTTTCTTCACAACATCCCCTGTCTGCCATGCCTTCCTCATCTCCACCTGTTCACTTATTCCATAAATACCATTGAACATCTCCCAGGTGTAAGGCCTTGTGCATATCAGGGCATTATTCTTCCCTGGATTGCTTAGACTCTGGCCTGTTGAAATCCTCTGATTCCTACAAGGCTAGTCCATACACCACCACCTCCGTGGACTCCGCCTTGGTCTCTTGGCCAGGAGTGACTGCCTGACCACTGCACTCTTTACCTCACTCATAGTATTTGTCCATGCCAGATGTTAGTCATTCAACCCTAGGACTTTTGTCATTGCTGTTCCCTCTGCCCCTAAGCTGTTCCCAGACTCCATGTAGCTGAATCCCTCCCTTCCTTCTGTCTCCTCAAAAATGGCACCTCCTCAGTCTTCTCTAACCAGTCTACCTAAAATATCCTCCAACTTTTATCCTACTTCATTTTTCCTCCTTGAAATGATCAGTACTTTAAGGGGAAGTGTGTGTGTGTGTGTGTGTGTGTGTGTGTGTGTGTGTGTGTGTAGTTTATAGTTTGTGTGTTGTATGTCTATGTGTCCCCATGGGCTACCAGCTCTATAAATACAGGGATGCTGTATCCTAAAATTGTCCTTTAGAAACAGCAATCACCTCTCCCTGATCATCTGTCTTAACTTCACAAAAAACACCCAACTAGGAAATTGTAGTTTGTATGTTCTTTGGGCCAGATCAGGTTCTTAGACAGGGCTTCCTTTCCCCAATAATTATATCCACAAGCAGAAAGGGAGAAAGATATGCATTTATTCTCTCCTGTCCAGCTCATTACTTCTGATTTTTTTTTCCTGGTTATATCTAAAACAACCATGGCCTTCTTCCCAAGCTTAGCAGAGTATAAAATGAAGGATGTAACAAATGTCTCTGAATGAATCTCCCTCCCCAAGAAACAGAGTGTTGCATCTCTTTCCCACTGCTCAATATCCTCCAGATGCTCTGAAATATCGATGGCACTAACCACTGACCACAGTTCTCTTTTAGGGCAGCTGCCTTCGGTGGGGACAACCACAGTCCCTTCCCACGGAAGAGCCAGGGGACCAGGAGCTGCAAAAGCAGGGAACGATAAAAGCAGGAACAAAGGTACTCAGCCCCACATCCACCTGGCTTCAGGGCGGTCACACCGTTTCGTGTCCCATTAGCTCTAGAAGGAAACAACCTTGGGAGGAGGCCTCCCTCATTTCTCTGGGTTCTCCAGAACTTTTGTCCATTACTTTTGTGGGTAACATGGAGTCAGTATTTTTTTTTAACCATCGCTGACTGGGTAAGAGTTGTCCCAGGTGGCAGCGACAGCTCATTCTTCCGCAATGCGTCTGAGAACAGATCGGTAGTGAAAGCGTGCTGTCCTTTCCTTGGCCCCCGCCCCCTCTCCCGCCCGACATGATTGTGAGCACCCAACGGAAAAGGGGAGTTTGACTCTTCTAACGAAATGGATGGCCCTTACTGAAAGACCAATCTCAGAAAGCCCTCTTGGGAAGGGGTAAAGCACCCCAGCCTGACCCCACTGACCACCCAGAGCAGGGGCTATGTCAAGACAACGGGCTCTGCACTCAGGCTTTCCACAAAACAACAAAGCCAGGACATTTCCTTTTCCTGACCCTGAAGCGTCAATTGTGTTCAACCCCTTCATTCACGGCCCATGGGAAGGCTGCTTGGTATGTATTTGTGGTCTCTGTGACGTGTGAGTCCCTATGGTACACACATCTGTAGCTGGCCTCACCCGTCTTCCCACCAGCCAGATAGGTCCCTTCCACTTCTCTAGTACTTGGTCGGATCTATGACTTAATTATCTAGCCTCGATTAATTTAATTTACCACAGAATCAGGCCAACTGAAAACTGTCAACCCAAGGAAATTCTTCACAGATTCTCTGGTGTATTTCTGAAGGGAATAACAACCTGTCACTTTTAGACAAGTCACTCGATTTCTCCGGGCCTGGGTTCCCTCACAAATAAAACGATGGAAGTAGATTTGTTGGTGGCTCGAACACTGGCTGCATATTAGAATCATCTGGGGAACTTGTAAACCAACCATGGGGCCTGAGCCCCTCCTTCCCAGACCAATTAAATTAGAATCTGGGGGAAGGGGTGGAGGCCAAGGCCCCATACTTTTTAAAAGCTCCCCGGAGATCCTAGTAGGCAGCCAACTTTGGGGGACGACCAGCAGATTGGATGATCCCTCCCACAGCTTTAGTGCCAACCTCACTTTACCCTGAAAGTCCCCACCATGGGCCCTGAGCAGCTATCATTCAGGTGACCGAGCCTTGCGAGCCATCTCTGACAGTGGCTCGCTCTGGAGGGAAAGGTAGCCACAGGATTGTTAGCCCACCCAGTGATGTCGTACCGTCCCAAGTAAGAGGTTCAGTTACAAACAAAATGGCGTCCTTGGCGCCCTTAATGTGACTTTCAAGAAAACAGGACCAGAGGTCTGCAGGACTTTCCCTGGACTTTCAATCTGTCAAAAAATGCACAGAGAAGACAGCCATCAACACCCACACCCTCACTGCAGAGGTAACGTGCCCCTTCCTCCTCTCCTTATCCATTCTCTCCCTGATCTCTCCTACATCCATTCGTCCCACACATACATGTTAAGTGCCTGTAAGTCACTGGCACTGTTCTAGGCCCCAGGGAGGTATTACTGAACAGAAGTAGACAAAAAAGACAGGAGAGCCAGGTAGGGGTAATGGGATGTGCTAGGGGAAGCAGCCGGAGGTTAAACAGAAATAATACAGAAAGGTGGTTGGCTAGGCCTCATTGCCAAGGCACGATCTGAGCAAAACCATGAGCGACAGCACCTTTCTCTTCCTTTCTCTGCTCTGTTCCACACAGAGTGCTGCACAGCCTCACATTGTCATTATTTCACGTGTTAGTCATTCCCTGCATCACACTGTCTGACTCTACACAGCACAGAGCACCTCATAGGCACTGAGGAGAAATCCTTCGATGGAGGAAATAAAGCTGAAGGGCTGTAGGAAGTGTCATTACCCGTAACACAATGCATGCCATTGGGCAGCACCCACCGGGGCCATCCCTCGCCCCTCGATGACTCCTCAAAGCCAATGCCAGCCCGCAGTACCTCTCAGGCCCCTGACTCCGCAGCACCAGAACTCCTTTCCAGTTCCCTTCAAATGTGGCCAAATCAATATATAGAGCAGAGTTTTTCGATGTACAATGTTTTTCTGTAATGAACCTGCCTGCGCCTTGGCTTCTCTCTCAGAGAAGACATAGGCAGCAACCATTGCTTCAAATGAGCAGTGAATTTATAATAAAACTGAAATCTACCACCATCTTTTCAACCTCTGGTAAGCCACACCCTCTCTGATAAGCACAAAACCGCGCGCTCCTTTAGTGGGCATTAAAGTTGCAAAAGAAACAACGAACGAGGCCTAAATACAACATGGTAATTTTTTTTAATGCATTTTTATCTTGAAAGATTCCTTCACTTGAAATATCATGTAATATTAATGTGAACACTAAGTCTGCTTGCTTACTTGCGCCCTGGCTTGTTTAGGGAGAAATAGTCAGATTTTTCTTTTCATTTTCCAAGTAAAAAATACCGTAATATTGACAGTGCTTTTCCAAAATGACACAGGGTCTTATATTAGGTGTTAACAGGAGAAGGCAAAGCTGTATTTTAAACTATGATGACCTAAGAGCTAAAGGATGCCAAAAAACATAGCGGTTTTTAGAATGAGCACATAGCTTGGAACCAGGCACCATGTTTTTTAATTCAGATAATAGGGGCGCTTGGCAGGGTCTGCTTTGCCAAGTCTGCATGATTTGACTCTACGATCATGAGCTCTGAAACTTCAACCTAATTCTCAAGATTAGTGAGATCTTAGGGCCGGTCTTCAGTACCATCCGGGACCAGAGTGGAAGAAAGATGAATGGAAACCAGGTCCACATGTGTAGCCTTAAAAAAGAAAAGGTTTATGTGTCTGCAGTCTCCAGAGGATTATAATAGAACTTCAATAATAGCCGAGCTGGAAAAGAGGCAGGAGCCTGTAGCTTCATCCCCTGGAGGAAGAAATCATGATATTGTCAAGTAGTGAGAAAAATAAAAAATGGAAAATGTTACCAACAAGAATGTTGGACTGAATGGCAGACTGTATTATACTTTGTTGTCCTTTGTATTCAAAGATAATGTGCCCGACAGTGATTGTTCTCCGAGCCTTAGCATGTGGCTTAAATACCAATGGGGAAATTCAAGAGTCTTTGCCATGCTCTATAAATTGTTCCATGCTTTGCTGCCGCCCTGTCACTGTTTGTGACTCCACAGCATAGATTCATGGTTAACCTGAAGCCTTTGGTCCAAGGGGAGGGAGCTCACGCCTTCCCGCCCACAGTGATCGGCTCATGGCTGAGGTTTAGCAGAAATCGATGTTACAAAGAATAGCTGGGGAGCCACCCTTGTTGTAGGAGGGACATACCTTTTATCCGCCCTCCCCCCCAATAACCTAGCGAACAGTGAACTATGTAATGGTGATAGACGGCATTGAGTAGAGAGCACAGACCAAGCCTGGAGTCTCGCAGCCCTGCCCAAATGAAATTCTGAGCTTCAGAGAAGAGAATCACACCAACCACAGCTGCCATTTATCAAGCACCTATACCAGGGATGTACATTCGGTACCTGATTTAATTCTCACAACAGCCATGCCACATAAGGTTTACAATCTTCATTTACAGATGAGGACACTGAGGTCCAGAACAATTAAGTTATTTGTCTAGGGTCAAAGAGTTAATAAAGAGGACCTCTGGTTTCCAGTTCCGCATATAAGAAGCTAAAAGTAGCCATTCTGTCCTAACAAGTAAAAAGCTGAAAAAAACTTAAAAATCAGCAATTCTTAGATCCATCAAAGAAGTGAGGTCACACAGCAAACCACTGCTGCCAAAATTGGAGAGACAGATAAGTAAATACAGAGAATCACAACTTGCCACAGCGGACACCCATGAGCAGAAACCAACACAGAAACCAGAGCCAGGGCAGAAAAACCTGAACCATAATTGACGAATTGCTAGAGTCTTGGTGTGAGCAAATCTCAAAGTTAAAAACTCCAGGGGGACCCAGGCATAAGGGGGAACTCACACATCTGCGAGTTTCCCATCCAGGAGCTCAACTAGATCCTTATAGTAAATATCAGAGAAAAATCTCCCAGACTTCCGGCAGGAAGAGGGGAAAGGAACCATTTTGAAATACATCAGACCATTCTGATTTTTTTTTTTTTAAGATTTTATTTATTTATCTGAGAGAGAGAGACAGAGATAGTGAGAGAACAGGAAGGAGAGGGAGAAGCAGGCTCCCTGCTGAGCAGGGAGCCCGACCTGGGACTTGATCCCAGGACCCCAAGATCAAGACCCGAGCTGAAGGCAGGTGCTTAACTGACTGAGCCACCCCAAGTATTCTGTTGTTTTTAACAAGGCCTGTCCTCAGGACAACCTATTTTACCAGACCATAACCCATTTGGTGGGGAGGGAGACTGCCAACTCTAGCCTTCTCCAGCCATCCTATCCCACTTAAGGGGGAAAAAAGCCGAAACACACTGGTGAAGCTCATAGTCCAGGGGAACAGGCTCAACAAAACCCTGAGACCTAATCATACAACTACAGAATGCTTCCTCTCCCCCCACACCTTCTCACCACAGCACTGGAGGCCTATTTCCTGCAGTTCCTTTCATCCAGTACATCATGTCCACCTTTCAGTAAAAAATTACAAGGCATACTAAAAGGCAAAAAAAAAAAAAAAAACAACACAGATCGAAGAGCCTTAACAAGCATCAGAACAAGAGTCAGATATTATAGAAATGTTGGAATTATCAGGCCAAGAATTTTTTGAAACTGTGATTAATATGCTAAGGGATTTGACAGAAAATGTAGACAACAAGAAAGGACAGATGGTTAGTACAGAGATCAAAAACACTGTACCAGAAATGAAGAATGCCTTTAATGGGCTTGTTAGTAGACTGCACATGGCTGAAAGAATCCCTGAGCTTGAGGCAATAACAATAGAAACTGAGAAGCAAAGAGAAAAAAGATTGAATAAAAACAGAACAGAACATCCAAAAACAAAGGGATAACTACAAAAGCTATCACATATGCATAATGGGGATGTCAGAAGGAGAAGAAAGAAAGAAACAAAAGAAATATGTGAAGCTATAATGACTGAAAATTTCCCCAAATTCATGTCAAACACCAAACCACGGGCACAGAAATTTCCAACAACACCGAGCATGATAAATGCAAAAACAAAAACAAACACAAACACAAAAACACCTACACCTCGGCATAGCATATTCAAAGTTCAGAAGATCCAAGATAAAAACCTCCAATGACACCCAAGGAAGAAAATAACCTTACCTGTCGAGGAGCAAAGATAAGAAGTTTATCTGACTCCTCCTCAGAAACCACGCAAGCAAGAAGGAAGTAAAGTGACATCTTTAAAGTGTCAAGTTAATTAAAAAAAAAAAAAAAACTATCACCTAGAATTCTATAGAATTCTATTCCCTCTGAGATTAGCCTTCCAAAGTGCAAGAAAAATAAAGACCTCCTGAGATAAAAACTGAGGAAATTGGTTGCCAGTAGATCTGCCTTGCAAGAAATGTTAAAAGTTCTTCAGAGACAAGGAAAATGATATAGGTCAGAACTCACACCTACATTAGGAGAGGGAACACACTGGAAACTGAATGAGTGAAGGTAAAACAAAAACATTTATTTTTCTCTTCTTAATTGATCTGACAGATAACAGTTTATCAAAAAGAATAGCAACAATAATAATATGCAGATGCCAAGGAAGTATGTGAAAAGATGCTTCACATCATATGTCATCAGAGAAATGCAAATTAAGACAAAAATTAAGTACACACCACACATCTATTAGAATGGTCAAAATCCAAAACACTGACAGCACCAAATTCTAGTGGGAATGTGGAGCTCATTCTGGTGGGAGCACTAATGGTGCAGCCACTTTGGAAAACAGTTTGGCAGTTGCTAAGAAAACTAAGTATACTCCTACCATATTATCTAGCAATCATGCCCCCCGCCATTCACTCAAGTAAAGTGAAACTTATGTCCTCACAAAAACCTGCAGCACATGGATATTTATAGCAGTTTTATTCATAATTGCCAAAACTTGGAAGCAACCAAAATGTCCTTCAGTAGATGAATGGATAAATACACTGTGGTACATCCAGACCATAGAATATTATTCAGCACTAAAAAGAAATCCATCTATCAATGAAAAGAAATGCACATAATTAAGTGAAAGAGGCCAATCTGAAAAGGCTGCAGAGTATATGATTCCAGCTATAGGACATTCTGGAAAATGCAAAACTATGGAGACAGTAAAAAGATTAGCAGTTGCAAAGGAGGGCTGGAGAGAGCGAAGGATGAATGGGCAGAGCACAGGGGATTTTTAGGGCAGCAAAACTAGAATGTACCATACTATGATGGTAGATACATGTCATTATACGTTTGTCAAAACCCATAGAATATACAACACCAAAAGTGAACCCTAATATAAACTATGGACTTTGGGTGACAATGTGTGTCAATGCAGGTTCATCGATGGTAACAAATTACCACTATGTTGCTGGGTATGGATGGTGGGGGAGGCTGGGTACGTGTAGGGTTAGGGAATATATGGGAAATCTCTGTACTTTCCACCAAAGCCTAAAAATGCTCTAAAAAAACAGTTATTAATTAAAAACATAATAAGTTCTAGAGCTAGAATTTGACCTCAGGTAAATTTAACTGTAAAACCTTTGCTTGACTTGGCAATGTGACAGCCTGTAAGGTGAAAATAGCAGTTCCCAAGCAACTGAGTAGGACCCTGCAACATTCTATGTGTCTTTTGTCCTCTCTTCTTAAGGCTTCCCAATTTTAACTTACCTTTCAACAGCCAACGGGATCATACTGTCACCCAACCACACAGTGAGGAGCTGTATGACTATACGCAGGCAAAACCATTAAGGGGATGCTTTAGTTTCATCAATAAGCACTAAATTCTAGTTTATCAGTGGTATATTGCTGACAAACAAACCATCTCAAAACCTACGGGCTCAAAACAACAACAGTTTACTATTTCCCATGATCCCACAGGTTAGCCAGGTAGGTCTTCCGCTGCTCTCACTTGAGACAACTCATACAACCATACTCACCGGTAGACCAGCTGGGGCCTGTGCTCAGCTCCGATGGCTGAGATCTCTGAGTCCCTCTCATGGTCTTTTGTGCTGGGCTTCTTCACAGCTTGGTGATCTCAGATGTTCAAGACAACAAAAGCAGAGGCTCTAAATCCTCTTAAGCCCTGGCCTCCAAAGTTGGACCATGTTCCTTCAAGCTATTTCCATCACTCAGAGCAAGTCATAACTTAGCCAGCCCACATTGACAGAGTGAGGAAGCAGACCTCTTGGTGGGAGAAGCAGCACAGTCACGTTATAAAGAAGCATGAACACAGGCAGGCATGATTTACTGGGGGCCATTATTGTACATATCATTGTACCATGGTCTTCTCTTTGATCCCAGTGATTCATGTTCAAATTCTCCAAAGTCTCACCCAATTCCAGCATCAGACTCAGAGCTCATGATCCCATGCAAGTCCAGATGGAAAGAGAGGAATAAAATAACTGCAATAGACACTCCCATTTAAAAAGGAGAAAGAGAGAGGTGCCTGGTTAAGCATCAGACTCTTGATCTCAGTTCAGGTTTTGGTCTCAGGGTCTTGATCTCAGGGTCATGAGTTCAAGGCCTGTGTTGGGCTCCAAGCTGGATTGGAGCCTACTTTAAAAAAAAAAAAAAAAAAAAGGAAAAAGAGAGGCACAGAACTGTCACTGGTCCCTAACAATTCTGAAATCTGGTTGGGCACATGTTTCAAGCTTCCTCTTCTGAGAACAGGGAATGTTGCTTTATTGGGAACCAGATGTGCTCCCTAGGAGTGGACCCCTCAACTATTCTTCACAGTTTTTGGCTCTGCCCCAGACTTATGGCTTTACTTTCTCAGACACCTTTCCTTTATCACAAAAAATGGCTCATGTTTGCAGCTAAGAAGCATTCTTAGTCATCTTCCTGCCCATAGAAAGTTGGGAGCCCAGAGGCCTTGTTTCCATTTGGAACTGTCCCTTTCAGTCCAAACTGACACGGCTCTCTTAAATTCAATACTCTCAAAACCTCTGTGGGTTTCCTGTGAATTTTACACTGTTTCCCTCCATGTCCCAAAGAGACACATCCATCATTCCTCTCAAGACATGCCTGTCTGTATGTTAGACATGTCAACTTGCACTGGGATGATGCCCTTAGGATGCTTAGAAAACAGTGTGTCTGGCTGGTTATTTAGGCATCGCCTCAAATTTTTCAGAAGTCATAGCAAAGATCCTGTGGCCACACCCCTGATTCAATGTTTACCTTGAGTCTGTTTCTTATTTTGAGAATCTTTCACTGACTGGAGACACTAGAAATTGAAAATCATTTTATTTTCTAAACAAAAATGTCCTGGCTTTTCTATATTTCCTGTAAATTCTAACTATAAACTAAATATTTCATTCTTCCATTCATTTCTCTCTTCCCAAGTTAAAAAAAAAAAAAGCCAGTAGACATTTTTAACATTTTGCCTTGGCCAGGGGCACAAGGTCACCAAGCATATTTTCTACACCCCTCGTCCTCATGGCAGCAGCTTGCCTGTTACACAATGCGGGTCACTCCCTTCCAGCCTCCAGTAGCGATTCCTTCACTGCCCTTCCAGCTTCCCCTACAAAACTCCACGCTCTCCTTTAGGCCTCCACCGACCCAGTCCCAAAGCCAGGGCACATGTCTTGGGGTTTGCTTCAATTACACCCACTGCCAGATACCAATTTCTGTATCTGTTACTTATTATTGTACAACAAGACACTCCAAAACTTAGTGGTTTCAAACAACCACAATGGCTTCTATCTCATTATTCTGTGGATTGGCTGGGGAGTTCCACTGCTGCTGTCCCTGGGCTGCAATCAACTGGCAGGGTGGCTTCACCTGGGCTTTTCTCTCCAGAAGGTCCTCCCTCCTGAGTTCATGAACGCACGAGCATGGTAGTCTTGGGACAATGAGAAAGCAAAAGCAGAGGCTCCAAAACCTCTAGAAGCCAGCCTCAGAGGTCACCTGATGTCACCTCTACCATATTCTATTGGTCAAATGAAGTCACAAAGCCAGCCCGTAGTCAAAGGATGGAAAAACGTACTCTACATCTTGATTGAAGGAATAGCAAAGGACACGCATACAAGGAAGTATAATTCATTAGGGGCTAGTATTTACAATAACCCACCATATAATATATATTTTTACATATAGGACTATGTGAACATATCTGCACAACACAATTTTTTTACATCCGAGTTTGGAATCAAGATATTTGCTTTACTAGTTTATTTAGATAAATATAGTTGAGTCATAATACTTTATGATAGTCAGCTAGTGAATGGCCTGTAGTATATTTGGCAAAAGTAATGAATTCTTAGTGATTTGAGATTTTCCTTGAGCTCCTAGCTATAAAACGTTTCCTGTGAAGTAAAATGATATTGCTGAGGAATTTGGGTGGAAATTATAGGGTTTATGGATTAGCAAAGTGAGAATTAATGAGGTTCCTCTGTCTTTACTGCAACCTAAGAACTAGAATTCCTATAAAGAAATCAGTTCTAAGAGTGAAGGCCTTTTCCAAATCATTCTGACAAAGATGGCATCATATTGAAAGCAAAAAGCTGTAAAAGCCTAAATTTTGCCATTATAGAGATCATTTTTATTGCAATGTATAATTTTTATTAATTAAATTTTCACATGGATAACTAAGCAATAAAATTATGTATAATCTAAGTGTATGTCTATAAACTTACTGTGCAATATATTTTTCACAAAGGTTTAGGACAATATAAGCTATAGTTTCCTATCTTTATTCCTCAGAGTCACTTTTACTGTTTGAATTAAGAAACTTTTATATATTGAAGTATAAAGTCTTATTTCTTAGATATTTGTGAGTGAAATAAAGTGTTATTTTTACTATCTTCAGAAATGCATAAAATGAGTGATTATAAAAATACATCATAATAGTACTCATCATCTTTCAGACATTAAGGGAGCTAATAACAAAGTTGTGCTAAGGAATATTGAATAAAATTGTTTTAGCCAGGAAACAATTTTACATATAGAGGGAAAATCCTATCAAATTAGATGAGATAGGATCTCATGACTTAATTTATAGTACTATTATGCCATCCTAATTGTTCAATAGTCTTTATCAGGCTAAAAGTTTTGACCCCATGGATGATAACTTGAGACGCATTGATAAAGCCAGCTTCAGAATAAATTAAAAATCTGTGTGCAGAACACATAAATGTATTAAAAATTTCAGCAATTCATCTTGTAAAATCTTTCTCCAGCACCATTTCAAGTCTGAAAGCCATTCTACCAAAAAGCTTAAAATGTAAAATGGTTATATGAGGTATCTAGAGTAGTCATGTTCGTGACAAAATAGAATGGGAGTTCCCAGGGGGTGGGGAGAATGGGGAGTGAGTAGGGGTGGGTGGTGGTGACCATAGCACAGCTATGTGAATGTACCTCATGCCACTGAGCTATACTCCTGAAAATGGTTAAAATAGTCAATTGTATTTATATAAATATTTCACCACAATTTTCAAAATGTCAAATGAAATTAAATCCTACAAAATAAGTGCAAACACTTCAGAATGTTTGTACGTACAAAAGAAACCAACGAATAGGGGCGCCTGGGTGACTCAGTCGTTAAGCGTCTGCCTTCGGCTCAGGTCATGATCCCAGGGTCCTGGGATCAAGCCCCGCATCGGGCTCCCCGCTCGGCGGGAAGCCTGCTTCTCCCTCTCCCGCTCCCCCTGCTTGTGTTCCCTCTCTCGCTGTGTCTCTCTCTGTCAAAAAATAAAATCTTAAAGAAAAAAAAAGAAACCAACAAGTACTATAGAGCAGAATCAACATCAACAATGACACTAAGATATCATAGTCAAAAACTAGGAGGAAAAAAGTGCTTTCTCACAATGGCAGCTCATACCCACTAACTCAGATGAAACCCTGTTTAACAGGATGAGTCACCTCCAGGAGAAGCCATTGCTGAGACACCAGTGAAAGTGGGCACATTCAGTCGGAAAAACAGCTCATAGCTTGGGTGACTGAATGATGATGTCTTACCTTTATCACTGTTTACATTTTTTTTTCCGTATCAGGACTAGCTTAAGTATCTCCCTGCCTTGGTGTCTTTACAGATCCCAGGGCAAAATTAGTGACCTCCATGCAACATCTCAAATACTTGCCGTTCCAGTCTCCTTTCTTATCATGGTTTCACATGCCCCAGTCTTCATCTGGCTGATCCCCAGCTGGCTTTCTAGGCCAGACTCACTGAGACTCCCTCTTCCTGCTCTGCTCCCTGACTACTGTCCTTGGAGTGTTCCTTATCACTCCAGTTTCCCTACCAGTGTTTACCCGATTACCTGTGAGTCTTCCCAACAAACCTGGAAGCTTTCGGAAGACTACGAATGTGTCTTGCTCATTCCTGTATTCCCAGACCCTAATACAGTGTTTAGCCCACAGTAGACAGAAAATACATGTCTGTTGAATGAATGAAGAATTAAATAAATGGTACACTCTTTCCAAACTTATAAGAAGGGCCACATTTCAAGAGCCAGCTCAGCTCAGCCCCAGGGACACTGATCCGGGGACCTGGGCACCTGTTGGGAGTGAAGCCAGGATAAGCCGCTGCAGAGATCAGGCAAAACTAGCCCAAGAGCAGCAAGGGGTGGGATGCAACTTTGGCCAGTACTTTATAAGAAGATATTATGGGGTGCCTGGGTGGCTCCATCGGTTGAGCCTCTGATTCTTGATTTCAGCTCAGGTCATGACCTTCGGGTCCTGGGATCAGGCCCTGTGTAGGGCTCCACGCTCAGCAGGGAGTCTGCCTGGGATTCTCTCTCCCTCTCCCTCTGCCCCTCCTCCCTAAATAAATAAATAAAATATTTTTTAAAAAGTAATAAATAAGAAGATACTACACTTGCCAACTGGTGCATTCCAGAAAGCAATTTCTCTTCCAGCAGGTTATTGTAACTATCGCATTCAGAATACAATTCTTGAAAGATCTGTGGAGAACTGTAGAGCTGGGAGGGGTAGTCGTTGACCCATTTGCTCCTGAAAAAAATGTTTTTCACCGGGCTCACTGTATGTATATGTACGCAAATGTATCAACCAGATCAAAAAAAACCAAACTTTTAAAAAAAAAAATCTGTTTAAATATTTTATAGTAAATATAAGAAAAAACACAAAACATTTTAAGTGCAAATTAAGTTGTACTTATTTGTAAGCCTCAGTTGATTTCCTGCCCACACCTCCCATTCCCTCATCCCTGCTTGAGCAGGACTACTCGTGATGGAAGAGAAGTGTCTGGTGACCACTGCAGCCGGGAAATGAAGCCCGTCGCAGATGTAGCAGGTGTCAGAGAAAAGGGGATCATGCCCCAACCATTCCTTCTACCTGTAAACCATTCTTTACTCTTGACCAAAGACCAAGGGGCACTAACTCTATTGCACATAGGAGGATATATACTCCCAAGCAATCCTTCATTATTATAAATACTAGAATAAAGAAAGTAAGATACTAGATCTGCCCATTTTGGTGGCTCCTAAACTGGAAGAATTTTGTCCTCCTGAACGCTAATATTCTGAAAACCCCAGGAAAGGTAGAACTACATCAAAAAGAAGCAGAAGGAAAAAGAAATTCCTATGAGCAAAGGCCAGCTCAAACCCTAGAGAGCTTCTCCCCCCTCCTAAGCACATGTTATAGAAAATAAACAATATTTTCATTTAACAACAGATGGTTCAACACTCATTGCTATGCCAGGACCTAGCAGTGAATAAATGGTTTCTCCTTCTTGGAATAAGCATCTTCTCTTCCCAGTTGGACTCTAAGCCTGGGAGGAAAGGGTTTACAAAATTCTGTGTCTTTGTGTTGCCGGCACCTGGCTTAACAGCCTTCAGAAATAAGGGCTAACACGGTATTAGGGGTGGTGAAGGATAACCCGGGGCGGGGGTGCGGGATAAAAGGGGCAAGTAAGATACTACCAAGCAATTAGCTTATTTCATTTGTGTTTATTCAACAGAAAGGTTTAGTACCTACTACAAAATTAAGATATTGGTGAAAGCTAGCATTCACTCACTTTATATATTTGCCATTCATTATCTCTCATGGTTCTAAGAGTTGACTGAGCTCAGCTGGGCACTTCTTGCTTGGGGTCTTCTATGCCATTACAGGTAGAGAGGAGCTGGGGCTGGAGTCATCAGAAGGCTCAACATAACTGGACATCCAAGATGGTTAACTCACTTGGTGGGCAGTTGATGTTATTTGTTGGCTGGGAGCTCACTGCTGGGAGTCATTACATACCATCAAGCTGTTCACGACAGGTAACCTGGCCTACATATGCTTCTCAAAGAATGCAGCTGGGTCCTGAGAGGGAGTGTCCCAAGAGGGAACATTCCACTAGACCGGGGTATAGAAGCAGCAAGATTCTTTATGACCTACCCTTGAAAGTCATAGTGTCACTTCAGCTGCAGCTCAGATTCAAGACAGGGACTACGCAAGAGTGTGAATAAAGGAGGCATGGCTCCTCGGTGGGGGCAACTTTGGAGAAGTAAAAAAAAAAAATTATATATATATATATGCTCTCCAGACATTACACAATGTGTTTTACACACATTATTTCATTCACAAAAGACCTAGTAGGTGGGGATAAGCATCCCTAATCTTACAGATGAGGAATCTGAAGCTCAGAGAAGCTGTCTAATGTTACCTAGCAATAATTCTCCTCTATGAATGAATTCAGAGCGTGGTCAATGTGTGATCCGCCACTATTAACCTGAAACACCCTTATTCAGCTCTCTCTAGAGTGCAAGGCTTTGTTCTCAAGAGTACTGTTGGAAATATGAATGAGAAAGGAGTGAAATCTGGGGTGCCTGGCTGGCTCAATCAGAAAAGCGAGCAACCCTTAATATCAGGGTTGTGAGTTCAAGCCCCACGGCGGGGGGCGGGGGGGTGCTAGAGATTACTTAAATAAATGAAACCTTAAAAAAGCTTTTTATAATCTAGTGGAACCGGAAAATGTTGAGGAAATCTCAATTTTGACAGATCCTGCTCTATCCAAATTACTAAAGTTAAATTTGGGGAATATCTGAGGGAAATTGCCCTGAAAAACCTCCTTGCTCCTTGTTGTGTTCTTCAGAGAGACTGAAAGCAAAGGGAGAGAACAAGGAAAACGGGGTAACGGGCAAGGACTAGAAGGCAGGAGCCACCACCACTGTTAGCTGAAGTCCCTCACAACCAGGAAGGAAGCTTGTTTGTTGTGTAAACATTTAAATGCTATTGATTCCTCTCCAAGAGGCCATGCAGACAGGGTGTATACTTGTGTTTTTGTAGTAGAGAGTGGGTTTAAAAGGCTTCCCCACCCTCTTCCCACTGTAGTAGGTATATAGCCAGAAAACCCTCAACCGTTTTTATCACATTGTTGATCACTTTCTCTACCTACAGGACAATAATTTTCCACTCTGTAACCCAATCAATATGCTATCTACCACTGTTAACTCCCCACCCGACCCTTCCCCTTCCCCTCACACACACACATATCAGATTTTTTAAATACAACTTTTTTAAAAGTTTCAGACAAGTCAAGTCTGTGGTATCTTTTGATTCAAAGCTATGACTTTAGTTTTTGACCAAAAAAAAGAGAGAGAGAAAGAGAGAGAGGGAAGTGTATATGTTCTTGCTCTCAACTGTTAAAAGCCTGAGAGTTAAGTTTTAAGAACTTGAGTCACAGTACACCTTATTTGTCCCTTTGTGTCTCGCTACTGCAGCCCTAGGTGTTTTGTATAATGCATGAGTGAACCCCGCTTAGAAATAGAAATACATTTTCAGTAAGTATTTATTATGTTGTTCTGAGCATACAGCTTTAAATTTGTCCGCTGTAGCTTGAAGCATTTACACAAAACTGTTGGTCTGCTGACTGCCTCTCTGGCAGCAACACACACAGAAAATAGATTGCTAAGGGTTTTTTTCCCCTCCTCCCCCACTCCTTCTCTGTTTTTCTTTTTTTAAACCAGTCGTGAACATTTTTTAATCTTGTGGCATTTTTAATCAACACGTATTTCCTTCCACGACCTATGATCCTCTATTGATTCCCATTAAAATGCTTTTCTTTTCTTTGCCCCCTCTGCTGATCGAATTTCAGATCAGCCACAGGATATGCAACTAACCTTCCGGCACTACTGAACCCAACCGAGCGAGGGTGATCAAAAGGCTTGATGCATTCATTAAACATTCCCATCGCCCGGGCAGGAGCTCTAATGGAAGCTATCTCTTTGCATTGCAATTTTTTTTCCTTTTTGTCTTTTCCCCCCACCTCCAAAAAATGTTTTTCGCCTTTGATCGCAAGGGGGAGGTGGGGGAAGAACAGGAGAACAAAAGAGACCTATCTTTTTCCCCGGGGCTGACGTCAGTTTGATTTTACCGACAACTATTCGAGCGTGTGTAGCAGTTGGAAGCGGCCCCTAGCCCGCCCCCGCCCCCCACACCTTCCACTTTGGGGAGAAAACAAGACTTTTAGCGGCTCCGGAGACGCGCCCTGACAATGGCCCGCTCGGGCTCTGCGCTCGATGCCCTCCCGCCCGCTCGGCAAAGGGCATTCCGGGCTTATTTGTGTGGCACGATCTTTACTGGGGCGGAAAACACGCGGCGGGGGAGGAGCGGGAACAGGCGCTGGCCGGGCGGGGAGAGTCCGGAATGTTCCTCCCTGCCGCGGGGAGAGGACGCGGGCGGGGAAAGTAGTCCCCGCAGGGCCGCGAGGGGTCCGGGCCCCGGGCGGCTCCGGGCGGCTCCGGGCGGCTGCGGGCGGGGCGGTGGCGCGAGGGTTCCGGGAGCGCGGAGCCGGGGCGCAGGGACCCGTCGCCCTCCCGGGCGCGCGTGCGCGGCGCTGCCCCCCACGCCCCGGCCGCGGCGGCCTCGGCGGCGCCAGCTCCCTGCTCGGCGAGCGCGGCGGCGGGCGGGCCGCAAAACCCGAGCCGGAGCCGGCGCGGACGGGGTCGGGGCGGCGCGGCTGCAGCGAGCGGAGCGGGAGAAGCCCCGACGGCCTCGAGGGCGCGCACCGCACAGAGCCGGCCGTCGCCGGGATCCTGCGCCTGTCTGGGGCCCAGGTGTGCGGCCCGCGAGGCCGGTGCGAGGTCTCCATCGGGCCTGAGAGGAGCTGCGTCCAGGCGGGGCACAGCCCGCCTACGGTTGCCAGGAGCCCGAAGATCTATAACCGACCTAAACCATTTCTGGAAAAGTCATATTTTCCAGGCTTTCGTGAAACAGTCATTACTTCTATTCTAAATCTGGAGGGAAATGTGCATCCATTTCAGGGGAGAAAGAAAAATGTGCAAAGTAGACCGATTCTGGGAAATAGGGGTAATGGGGCTGGACCTGTGCCTGGTGTCCACCCGCTGGTCCCTTCCCCTGAGCACACCTGAGACATTTGTTCATTAAGATAATGAAGCGCGGTGGGTGCTTGCTATCAACTCAGTACTGCAGCACATTTGGCCAGGACCGAAAGGCGAATTTAAGAATGGAACCCATACCTCAGGATCTTGACTAATTTTCTTAGGGAAAACATGCCTCAAATCAAGTCAAGCACTGTTGGCTGGACCGCGTTAGACGGGGGCGCATCGCACGTACCTGCATTTCAGCGTTTACCGCACTGGATTGAAAGTATGTGTGCGTGCACTTACCTGTCTCCCCAGAGGCCGAAGATTCCTAGAGAGTGGATGCCGAGGCTGGGTCTTTGTATCTGCCCCCAGCACTTCACAGCGCACCCCAAGTGCTTGAGTAAGTGTTCGTCTGAACAAGTGCGTACTGGAGATAAGGAGCCCAGAGGAAAGAACATTTAATTCTGGCTAAGGAAAGGGGTCAGAGAAGGCTTCCTGAAAGAGCAGACATCTGAGCTAGACTCTGAAGACCAACCGTGGAGGACAGTAAAGGCCATTCCAGACTGAGGCAACGTGAGTGAAGGAGGGAATGTGCCGTGGGCGAAAATGTGGATGTGAGAAGGGGTTAAGCGAGGAGGTGGGAGCTGGAAGGCGGTGAATGCCTTGCCGTGGTGGCAACAGCCAGGAAAAGCACAAAACATCCTATTTAACAATTCTAGAATATGGACATGCAAACTTAAAATATAGGGTATAGATAATATTTTTTAAAAAGAGGAAAAGAAAGAAAAAAGTCGAAAAAAAAATGAGAGCATTTTATAGGGGAATTTCAGAAAAGTCATATGAAACCAAAAAGAAATGCCAGGGAAAATCCCTTGCTTAAGGCTCTGGGAACAGGGGCACCTGGGTGGCTCAGGCGGTTAAGCCTCCGCCTTCACTCAGGCCATGATCTCCTGGTCCTGGGATCCAGTCCCACATCGCGCTCCCTGCTCAGCCAGGAGTCTGCTTCTTCCTCTCCCTCTGCCCTCCCCCCTGCTCGTGCTCTCTGTCTCTCTGTCTCTCTCTCTTTCTCTCAAATAAATAAATAAAATCTTTTTTAAAAAAATAGAAAATAAAAGACTCTGGGAACAAAACCATCTTGATAGCATTTGAGGGGGGTCTGTATAGAAGAGGGAGAAAAGAGGGGTAACAATAGACCATCACAGTTTCTTATTGGTGAAGGCATGAATTGGTTAAAAATTTTAAAAGCCAGTAGACATCACTATTAAGAAAGAAATGGAACTCAAAACAAGAGAACAGTGATACACTGAAAAAAAGACAAATGTTGGTCATTAAGGAATTCTAACTAAATTGTGGCACAGTCAATAGAATATCATGCAGCCATTAAAAATGAAGTATATTTATTAGAGAGATATTCACAATATATTGTTATGTGAAGAAGCAAGCTACAAGTCAGAATGCCAGGAAGGACATATCTAAAATGTTAGCAGTGGAGGCGCCTGGGTGGCTCAGTTGGTCAAGCGTGGGAATCTTGAATTCAGCTCAGGTCATGATTTCAGGGGGTGAGATGAAGCCTGCATCAGGCTCTGCACTCAGCGTGGGGTCTGCTTATCCTTCTCACTCTCCCTCTGCCCCTCCCCCTGCTTGCACAACGTGTGCTCTCTCTCTCTCTCTCAAATAAATAAATAAAATCTTTTAAAAAACTAATAAAAATTTAAAAATAAAAATAAAATGTTAGCAATGGCTCTCTCTAAATGTTTTGATTATTAGTTGTTTTCCACTTTCTCCTTCAAACCTGCACTATCTGAATTTTAACCATGAGTAGTTATTACCTTTTAATTCAAAAATAAACACATGATTGAATCAAGTTTTAATCTTTTTTAAAATGTACGTGGATCTTTCTTAGGAGACTGAAGTGACATCTGTGGCATTGGAAATCCGTGGCAAGTGGAGAGAAGACAGTCTCTGGAGTCAGGCTGACCTGAGAGCTGCCCAAGATGCCCTTTTTTTTAATTCTCTGTGCTCTCTGGCTCAAGCTACTGCAAGACCTGTCTGGGGGTGGTAACTTCATCCATGAAATGACGGTAGTCATAGTATCTACCTAACAGCGTTGCTGTGACCCCTGGAGGTAAAAGCTGTAAAATGCTTAGCACTGAGCAATGCCCCTGGCCCACCGAGGGGTGATCTGTAAGTGGAAGCTCTCTGGAGGAGAAAGAGAAGAGGCTTTAGAACACACCTTTCTTATCAGACCCTCCCTCTGCTGCGGTGGTAGCCGTTAGAGCTGTCCATAAATATTCCCTCTCTCGCTCTCAGATGGGAAGACTATACTGCCTCAGCTACTTGAAGTTAGGGGTGGTCATGTGACGGGGGCTAGCCAACAAAATGAACAGAAGGGACATGTGTTACCAGTAAGCATTTTGCGGTGTTCTCTTTATCCAGCTGCCGTGACAACCAGCAATTTCCAAGCAGGGGCTGCTCTGTCCGCCCAGATCCCAGACCGAGGAGAAGCAGAGACACGTGCCTCCCCACAGACATGCAGCATGAGGAGTAAACCTTGGTTGTTGTAAGCCACTGAGATCTGGGGGCCTGTTTGTCACAAGGCCTAATGTAATTCATGCGGACTGACACGGCCACTTCCTTGTTTTGTGACCTTGGCAAAGTCACTTAACCAAGTTTCTGTTTCTTTCCCTGTAAAATGTAGATGTTAATATTCCCATTCCACAGGTTGGCGGAGAAAACAAATTAATGTCTAAAGTGCTCAGCCTTGCATCTGGTAGGTACACGTGAAACAACAGGGACTATGATACTCTCACCATAAGGGCTTATTTTCCCCATCTGTTAAATGGGAGCAGGCATCAATACCAAGGGGATCAGCTGATGCTTGCACATTGTCTTTCTAGCATTGAAGATGCTTTTCCTGCAGCCATATAAAGATACTTAGTTACACATGGATAAGAGATGATGGAGTCAATGCAGGTAAGAAAAGTCACTCAAATGTTATTGATAATCCTTTCATCCTTGAAGAAATGCCAAATGACTAGTAGAGTCAACAGTCACTTGGCCAGTAGGTCATGTCTAAACCATGACAGCCATGGCGGGGGTGGGGGTAGTTTAGAACACGGAAAGATTCCAATGATCCTCAGGGTCACAGGTAGAGTCATGTGAGTGTGATTTAGAGAGGTGGTTATAAGGACAGTGACCACCAATTTCTTCTAGTATAAAACCAGTTTCTTATCATCTCACAGCCTTAAAAACACAGTAGTCTGTAACATAAGAGACAGAAAGAGTTGTGTGTCTGCGTTGTTCTAATGCTCTGTGTGCTTCACGGCTTAGATTGAGGAGTGAAGAGATCATGTGGCCACAAAAAAATCTGGTTTTCAGCGCATAGAAAGGCTTTGTTTCTGTTGCTACATAATCAGGAAGCCTCGCAATTCTGACAGAAAATGAACAGTCCTCTGAGGATGTTTGGGCACGAGGCCAGACACCTCAAAGAATCCAGAAGGAGTGTGAAGAGTGGCTCTTCTCCGCAGTGGGGCACAGCAGGGGGTATCACAGCACCTTCCCAATTTGAAAAGGGAGGTAAGCCCAACAAAATTCTGGGGTGACACACAATGGAGCCTCTATTACCTACATTTCAGTTACTCGAGGCTAATGCTAAATGAGGCACTCAGAAAACCTCTTCACTACCTCTAAGAAAGAGTAGCGGGCAACAATAAGGGTAGTGAGTAATGAATAGTCATATCTTTACATTTGCAGAGTACTTTACAGTTAACCAAGTGTTTTCCCATACGTGTATTCATTTCATCCTTACAATGAAAGGATCAGCCAAGCAATAGATGCTGCTCGTATTGTACCTCTACCTGACTAGCTGAAAAGCTAGAGTCTTTCAAGACTAAGTATTCCGCCAATACAGAAGGCAGCAACGGAAGTGGAAGAAAGGCAGAAAGTTAGTTCTGGAACTTGGCAGCCCATCTGAAATAGAGATCGTCAAGCAGTCTTCCCGTGAGTTAACCATAATATAAGCATGCAATTTCTACTTCCATCCCGGCCAACAAGAAGCTGTTTCTCCATTTCCAACGCCACTACATTGAGTCACGCATTAATGATCACATCCTTGGATTGCTTCCTACCTCCTACCTCCTACCTCTGCACCTGCACTCCCATCTTTCAAACTGATGCCCGGCTAATCTTCCTAAGCATCACTTTCATGTCACTTGCTCATGGGAGAATCTCTGGTGCCTACGTACAAGCTCCTGGGCCATGATGCAGGTCTTCTGTGGACCGGCTGGTCCCAGTCTACCACCTCTCAGTCAGATGTCCATTTCCATGTTGCTTCCACCCCAGGCCGGAAGGCCTTTCCTTCCCCTTGCCACAGACCAAAATTCTACACACAAGGCCAACAGATGTCATATCCTCCATGAAAATGTCATAACACCTCCAGCTGCCAAAAGTTTTTCCACATCCCTGAATTATAGTGGGTTTTCTACCCTTCAGGACAGTCATCTTCAAAGCAGATATACCTATTCCTCTAGGGGTGACTGAGGCTTTCCAAAGAGGCAGGCTGTCAAGGATATTTGGAAGGAAGGCAACATGGAGATCTTCAAATTCAATATCTGCCTCTTATCAAACACCCCTGACTTCCTTTCACAATGGCTCTTCCCTCAGTTTACAAAAGAAAGGTGTCCTTTTCTCTCTCTCTCTCTCTCTTTTTTTTTTTAGGATTTTATTTATTTGAGAAAGAGAGAGAGTGTGCGCAAGTGAGGGGAGGGGCAGAGGGAGAGAGAGAGAATCTCAAGCAGACTCCCCACCAGGCTCCATCTCATGACCCTGAGATCATGACCTGAGCCGAAATCAAGAGTTGGACGTTCAACCAACTGAGGCACCCAGGTGCCAGAAAGGTGTCCCTCTCTCTTATTCCCAATCCTACTGGAGTGCATTGCTGGGGGTTTAAGAAACCCTCCTGGGCACCAAGTAAAGGAAAAATGGAACATATTGGTGTAGGTGTTAGGGAAGTGAATGGCTGTAAGAACTGTGTATTCATTTGCTAGGACTGCAGGAACAAAGTACCATGAACAAATGGCTTCAAAGAAGAAATGAACGGCCTCACAGTTCTGAGGACTAGAACTCCAAGATCAAAGTGTGGACAGGGTTGATTCCCTCTCAGGGCCGGGGGGAAAGGCTCTGTTCCAGGCTCCTTGGCTTGGACATGGCCATCTCCTCCCTGTGTCTTCATAGCCTCTTCTCTCTGTGCATGTCTGTCTCTCTGTTGAAATTTTTGCTTTTTATAAAGACACCGGTCATAGTGGATTGGGGCCCACCCTAATGACCTCCTCTTAACTAATTATATCTGCAACATCGCTTTCAAATAAGATCACATTTGGAGGTATTAAGGGTTAGGACTGCAACATATAAATTTGGGAGGGACACAGCTCGACCCATAACAGACTAGGCATAACAAATCCTTTGCAAGTCAGGTGGTTTCCAATATCTTGCTTTCAACAAAATGGAAGGAGAAGATAGTGAAATTGTCAGCTGACAGATGATTAAAACTAGCATTTGGTAATGGATTACTATGTGATTTGGGACAAATAAATCAGAAAGCATTCCACAAATTTAAGGACATTTTTATAACAAAATTCTTCCCATTCCCATCTCCTTATTTATAAGAACAAGGATTTTTCATCTCTAAAAAATGAAAACTAGAGATAGAAGGGATGCTAACCACTATCATTCTAGCAATAAAGTAATATTTATCCATAATACATACAATGTTTGAAAAAAGGACAGCATCATCTATCTTATTAAGAAATGCAAACTTCCAATAAAACTTTACTTTCAATGTTAGTATTTATCAAAATTTTCTATTCATTTAGGATGTTTTGATCAATTGTGTAATACTAGTAATTGTAATGATAGCTCAATCCGGAAAACACTTAGAGCCTATGGTCACAGGAATTTTAAAGTGTATAAATTTTAATTCTTATATATATGTTTGATAGATAAAAATATGAGAAATCCTCAGTAAAAGATGTTCAATCATAAGTGTATTACATTAGCATAAAATTCTGAGGCGGAAGTAAAATGTAAATAGAATTTCAAAGAGAAAAACAGCAATATGCAATTTTTGCTTGCTAAAAATGAGCTTGTGTATTTCTTTTTTTTTTTTTTACGATTTCATTTTTAAGTAATCCCTATACCCAACGCGGGGCTCAAACTCACAATCCTGACATCAAGAGTCGCAAGCTCCTGAGGGACACATGGTGGCATGAAAAGTGCAAGGTCTTAAACCACAATGAGATACCACATCACACCCACAGGACGGCTATTAGGAGAAAAAGAAGAAGGGGAGGAGGAGGAGGAAAGAAAAAAAGTGTTGGTGAAGATGTGGAACCTTGGTGCGGTGCTGGTGGGGACATGAAGTGGGGCAGCTGCTGTGGAAAATGATATGGCAGTTCCTTGAAAAAGTAAAAATAGAATTACTGTATGACCCAACAATTCCATTTCTGGGGATATACCCGAAAGAATTGAAAGCAGGGATTCAAACAGATATTTGTACACCAATGTTCATAGCATCATTCACAGTAGCCAAAGGGGGAAGCAATCCATTTGCCCATCAACAGAGTAAACAAAACGTGGCACATTGTGGGGCCTGAGTGGTTCAGTTGGTTAAGCGTCTTACTCTTGATTTCGGCTCAGTTCATGATCTCAGTGTTATGGGATCTTCAAGGCCCTTGTCAGGATGCTCAGGGTGAAGTCTGCTTATCTGTCTTCTTCCCGCTCTGCCCCTCCTTCCCATGCACTCTCTCCCTCTCTAAAATAAGTAAATAAATCTTAAAAAAAAAAATGGTATATACACAAAATGGAGTATTATGCAGGCTTTAAAAAGAAGGAAACTCTGACACCTGCTACAATGTGGATGAACCTTGAAGACATTATGCTAAGTGAAATAAGTCAGGCATGAAAAGACAATATTGTATGATTCCACTTATATAAGGTACCTAGGGCTGTCAAATTCATAGAGACTGAAAGTAGAAGGATGGTTTCCGGGGGCTGGGGGAGAGGGCAATGGGGAGTTATTTTTTAATAGAGTTATGTTTAATATTAATATTATAATGTTACTGTTTAATGGGTACAGAGTTTCAGTTTTGCAGGATAAAAAGAGTTCTAGAGATAGATGGTGGTGGTGGTTGCACAGCACTGTGGATGCACTTAGTGTTGCTGAACTGTACACTTAGAAGTGGGTAAAATGTGGGGCGCCTGGGTGGCTCAGTCAGGTAAGCATCTGCCTTCGGCTCAGGTCATGATCCCAGGGTCCTTGCTCAGCAGGGAGCCTTGCCTTCTCCTTCTCCCTCTGCTGCTGCTCCCCCTGCTTGTACATGCTCTCTCTCTCTCTCTCTCTGACAAATAAATAAATAAAATCTTTAAAAAAAAATAGGTAAAATGAGGTGCACCTGCCTGGCTCAGAAGAGCATGTAACTCTTGATCTCGGGATCATGAGTTTGAGCCCCATGTTGGGTGTAGAGATTACTTAAATAAATAAAACTTTAAAAAAAAAACAGTTAAAATGATAAATTTTATGTTATGGATATTTTACCACAATTTTTTTTTTTTAAGTACATGATCTTTGGTCTCAGAGAGACCGAAGTTCAAATCCGGCATCTGCTAGGTATGTGACCTTGAACAGGTTGCTCTCTGAGTCCCAGAAAGGACATAAGAATGCTTAACCTGGAAGAGTGTTGAGAGAATGCAAACATAAAGTAATCTGTAGTGGATGCTGGGGTGTGCCGCCCAGATACCCTCTTCAGGAGAGAGGTGTCATTGCTCCAGTCACTGGGGTGTTGGCCGCTGGTGGCCCACAGCTGCCAACCTCTCAGGCATTGGCCCCCAAAGGGGTTGCCTCGCCCAGGTTTGCAAGCGCTCTCAGGAGACATCAGCTGATTGAGGCCAGCTTCAAGGTCCATTGAGCTTTGCCTCAATTTGGGAAAACTCTAAAGGGTCATCCCAACCTTAGGGTCTCCAGGGGGTCAGGTGAGATCTTTGTAAGTCAACACACACTCCACCTCTACCCAGTCCTGCGTCTCTCACGTTCTTCTAGCCGGGAGAGACGACCTCCTGTGTGCCAATCTACATATCAGAGTTAGTGTCCAGGTAACTGTCCCCTGCTCACAGTTTCCTGAGAGCTTCCCATTGTCCTCAGAAGGAAACCCAAAAAGCTTTTCATTGCCCTCCAGGCCTTACCTGGCTTAGTCATTTACCTGTCTCCCGTTTCTTCTGCCCCTCCTCCTCTTCCCTCACCTCATCCCAGCCACGCAGGGCCCTGAGTATACCACACTCACCTCACACTTGCTAGTCCCCCTGCCTGGGATGCTCCTCCCCCCGGCTGTGCGTACCTCACTGCATCCCTCTAGAGAGGCCCGTCCTATAATGTCCCCTGCAGGGGCGTCTGGCTGGCTCAGTTGGCAGAGCATGCAACTCTTGATCTTGGGGTTGAAAGTTCGAGGCCCATGTTTGGTGTAGAGATTACTTAAAAAATAAATAAATAAAATGTTCCCTACATACTCCAGAGTCCTGCTCTATCCCTTTACCCAGAGCTACTGTTCTTCATAACCTTTACCATTATCTAAAATAATGTTATATATTCACTTGCTTATACCCACCAGAATGTAGTTCTCCAAAGGCAGGGACTTCCTCTCCCTTGTGGCCTGTGGTGTTCCCAGCACCTAGAAGGCCTGGCACATAATAGGCACTCAAGAAACATGTGTGGAAAGAATTCATGAATTAGAGATAATATATACAAAGCATGTAATGGAGGGCATAGCACAAGTCAGGGAATCAACAGATGGTACCTATTATTGTTTTATCATATTTCTTGTTTATCCAATTCAGACAGTGAACGTCATACACCATCTTATAGTGCCAGGCCCCAAATCACTCAATAAACAAATATTTTGTAACAGGACTTGATTTGTTCTAAAGCCAGTGGTGAGGGAGACCTGGTGAGATCATTTTTATCCAGGCTGGCTAGCTGGTTCTACTTCATCTGAATGGCCAAGATTCTATCACGAGGTGATAGGTCTCTATTAAAATTAATTATGGTCAGACTCCATCCATCGCCTCCCAGCGAGAGAAGACAGAGGCTTCTGGCAAAAGTCATCCTGGCCACTCTCAGAGACGGAGGGTTTCTCTGAGGCCCTGGGGGACATTTCTTCACTCTAATCACCAAATATTGCTAATATTATTCAATAATCTTTTAGAAACTATAAAAAGGGAGGTAATAGATGTGAACTCTGCCCCCAAATCACTTAAAATTCAAGCTTGTCAGAGCAGACGAGAGAAGAGAGGCCACATTATTTCTCACCTGTTCCCTGCCCTGCTCCCTTCATCCTCGGTAACTTCCCCCTTCTCCTGAGCTCTGTTCCCTCCAGGTCTGACAGGAACATGCTGCCTGGCATTCCTACCTGTTTCATATCCCACAGTTCCTGGCTGCATAGTGACAGTGCATTTTACGAATTATATGACACACATAGTATTTCCTGCTTTGCCATATTCAGGGAGCAGCAAATGCATATGTACAATTTAAATGCCATTCCCATGAAACCAGACTTCAGAATGCTGTGTAGAACTTGGCGACAATTCTTAGCTCTTCGTCCCTTCTTTTGCAGATTCCCGAAAACCTAAGAAAGGGAAGCCACGTCCTCACCACAAGGAGGGCACACAAAGGCAGGGAAGGAGGGCGACAGCCATGAGCCGGGCACTGTGCGAGGGAAATTCATGCTCATTTTGTAACTTAATCCACACCGCAGCACTTTGAGGTAGGTATTATCTTCAATTTACAGATGAGGTAAGAGGTTAGAGAGATGAAGTAATGTATGCTGGGTCACCCAGATGGCAAGTAATAAATCAAGATTTGAATTAAGCTTTATCTGATTCCAAAGACTCTCCTCTCAGACTTTGCCACATTGCCATGTACCCCTGGTCTGGTTCCTTACTTCCTTGGGCCCAAGCTCGGGTTTCTCCTTAAGAGCTCCCACTCTACTCGGGATCCTATCTGAAAAACAAACCAACCTATAAAAAAAGTTACACTGTCAGATGAAAAAAACTGTAAAGCTACAATGATTAAAACAGAATGGCAAGCAGTTTGACAGTAAAGTTCAGAAATAAACTCAGGCATATGATAAAGGGAGCATTTCAAATCTTTTCAAATGGAAGAAAAAAATGAATTATTCTAAAATGGCACTAGGAAACCTGGTGTAAGACAATAAATATTAGTAATGTGTACATCGTACAGTTAGATGAGACGACGTAGGCTGTCCAGCCCCCCAGGGGAATGCCCAGAAAAGAGAGTCAGAAGAACTTTCTGAGTTCTGGACTTTTCTTTCTTCTTCTTCTTTTTTTTTTTTTTTTTTTTAAGTAGGATCCAAGCCCAACGCAGGGCTTGAACTCACGACCCTGAGACCAAGAGTTACATGCTCTACTAACTGAACTAACCAGGTGCCCGGAGTTTGGGACTTTTTAAATCTCTGGTCTATAATTCCTCACACAGTCTCCCACCATCCTTTCAATTTACATAGTGTTTTCACTCCCCTGTTAGTGCAGGACAAGTGTTATTATTCCCACTTTCTCTGTAAGGACACCAAGGAGGCTGAGAGAGGTTAAGTTCACAGCTAGCATGCGGGTAAAACTCAAGCACGGGGCCTCCCGATCCTGTGAAGCCAGCTGACTATCAGACTGACTCTATATAGTCCCACCCCAGCCGGCCCTCACGTTCACACCCACACATTGGGTGTGAATTTAAACAATGCAAAACAAATAACATCACTCATTAACATTAACACAATAACTATGTTAATTTCTCCGTATCCCTGTTCCCCGTCTTTGTCCATAGCACACATTTTTACATAACTGCAATCATCGTTTAATTATAATGTAGTGGACGCTTTTCCCACTTAACATTGTATCCGAAGTCCCCACCGCTGTTTACAGTTCTGTAGCCAATGACTGATGTACATCTTTACTGTCTCTTACACGCTCCTCTTCTTTAATGCCATCCATGTAAATCTCCATCTCTAATCCAATTGCTCTTAAATGAATTTCTTTCACATGAATGAGTGCAGGCCATTGTGTTCCTCTTTTCAGGCAGCCATTTATCTCCTTTTCCTCAACAAGAAGTCTTGTTTCTTTTCCCAAGCCCTGGGTAACTTCACATATTGTGTTTGGATTCCTCTGCGTTCAGTCTCTCTCCTGTGGGTGAACGTCCGGGAACTCTTCTGCAGGCTTTTGCCCGGGTGTAAGCAGCAGAAGGGGGCGTCTGTTGCCTTCTGGGAGTGTATGACCATTGCATTCCTGTTAAGGATTCACTCCTCGCTCCTTTTTTAACCTGTGGCTTCTCAATTTAGCTTTCTTAGGACAGTCATCACTGAAAGTATGATTCACCCCCATGGTTTCCTCCCTGGCCAGGGAGAAATTTCAAACTGAACATTTTCATCACGGTTATGTATACAGTATGATTCATGGAGAACAGACTCTGCTTAGAGTATTAAATAAGTCATTGTTTTCAATCATTCACACCGTGTGTTAGGAAAGAGAGACATTTTGCATATGTAATGTTCTAGTCCCTCCATTTCAACAGATAAAAAAAATGGCCTCATGAAACATACCCTGACTTGACTGGTCTTTGGAAAGGAGTAGATAGAGGAGAGACAGGTAAAAGATACATTTTTGGTCAGAGTCTGTCCTGAATGCTCCATAAGGTCAAGTTCAGTCCACTTAAAATAGAAGTGTTATGAGGCCTTAACAAGGCCGTACTCAAGAAGGCTGTCAATAAATAGCCACGGAATGTCTACACACAACTCTGTTGGCTCTCCAAAGGAAGCTCACTGTCCCCGCTCTCAAGAAATCGATTCTTTACACCAAGTTGTCTGGCTGACAAACTTCGCTGGCCAAATCTGCCAAAAGAGGGTGATATAATAAGGGGGTTGTGATATTTTTACAAAAGGTTGGTTTGATCGGGCTTATAACTGTGAAGCGCTTTTACTTCATTAAAATGGAGACAATGAAGCTACAGAATAATAGTAACAACAGTAATAATAACAGAGAGGTGCTGTTATAATTTGGTTTTGCTTTCGGACATCTAATTGTAAAACATTTTGTGCAAGGGGAAGAGTAAGAATGAGTTTTTGTCTAAGAACAAATACAACTATTTTCTTTTTTGTCATTAAGGAGCCTTTCCTGGGGAAAGAAGTTCTAATTCCATCTGGGGAGCAAAGAAGGAAAATTTATGAGTTAGTACATCCCAGATTGATTGTAACTTTTCATGACTCGGCTAAGATAGGCTAGGAATGGCCAAACATGTTTGAATGTTATGCTTTAGTGAGGCAGGGGCATTGCCAATAGCTGAAAGTTATGGTAGCTGTGATTCAGTAGGGAGAACGGCAGCCTCGACCCGAGGAAAATGTAGTACTCTACTAACAAGCCAAATTGCTGACATTGTCAGGAGCTGTGATTTCACTTTATTGATTGTCTCCTGTGAAACATGAGGCTCTTTATTTGAATCATTTGTATAGGTGTCATATTGGGTTAATTGCAAAGCAATTGGATTTAATAATAATATAACGGTGTATCCATGTACATCGATTCTGAGAATTGTGAGATGTGAATTGCACTTGATCATGAGGTTGTGCTTCCTGGTGCTATGATGAGCAAGTCCCAGGTTAATCGTGTAAATTTAAGCTGCCCAGGGTGAGCTTTAACATATATGCCAGTTTAGATTGTTATTGCAAATCCTTTATAGGGCTGGAACACGATTGGATGCCCTTGAACTTGAATTGTTTTGAAAAGCACAGCTTTATGTTGAGTTAACAGCGTGCCATTAAGATCAGTACCAATGTAAACACGGAGAAGGAAGGCTTTCTGCTGGCCACGCTCTCCTGCGGATTTTCATAGTTGCTGAAATTATTTTGCTCTTAGCTAAGCTGTTTTGTCTTTGTTAGTCCTTCCAAGTGAGGAGTTCAAGAAAGATGGTTCTCAAAGTGAACAGGAATTCCCAAGAAGCAAGGACACAGACAAAAGAAATCAACAACCAAGTACATTATTATTATTATTTCATAACAACTAAGGAAGCGACCTAGTTATATATTTGCATAATTATTTTTACATTTAAAATGGTGGATATTTTCCAGTTCTCCAGTTGAAGGATGTTCCTTTCCAAGAGGGGGGCCGGGAATAGATTTTCTGGGAAAATTTCACATCCAGATGATGAAGAAAAACTAAAGGAAAACTTCAAGTCAGATCCAAGTGGGAAACTTTCAGAGGTTTTATAGAAAGAGGAAAAAGGACGATGAGAAGACTAACTCAGCACATGTTGCCCGGCACAGGCTAGGCCCTCAATAAATGTCTTTGAACCAGTAACTCGATTAACCGTGCTTAAGAAAAAGTTATGAAGGGGCGCATGAGTGGCTCAGTCGGTTGAGTGACTGACACTTGATTTCCGTTCAGGTCATGATCTCAGGGTCATGAGATGGAGCCCCATCAGACTCTGCACTCAGCGTGGCATCTGCTTGAGATTCTCTCCCTCTCCTCCTCCTCCTGCTGGCTCGCTCACTCTCTAAAATAAATAAATAAAATCTTTAATTTAAAAAAAGGTCGTGAAGAAAGTTAGTAATCCATCAAAATGTATTACCCAGGTTGCTGTCTTTCATGCAGCTAAAAAGGAATAATAAACATTCCTTGTTTAGGCCAAACTTGGCTACATGAATTTACGTTAATATATTGTCTTCACCGGTTAGATTCACTTTGTTCCCCATTTTCACTAGCAACATTACTCTAACATCTTGTTTGAAAGATTTTATTTATTTATTTATTTACGAGAAAGAGAGAGAGAGTGCACACACAGACAGGGGTTAGGGCAGAGGGAGAAGCAAACGCCCTGCTGAGCCCAGCTCAGGGCTCGATCCCAGGACCCTGAGATCCTGAACTGAGCCGAAGACAGACGCTTAACACCCTGAGCCACCAGGTGCCCCTCTGTAACATCTTAGTATCCTTTGACTCCATGGTCAAATTGGAGACGTCACTGGGAAAATCACTGACTTCTACGATTCATCCAAAGCCAGCATGTAAAATCATTCACCTACACTCAAAAACTTCTCGTTTCCCTTCCATCTGGAGAATTGACTTTCTCACCAATTCAAAGACAATTTTGGAGGGCACTAAATCAAAACCAAAACTAGATACACCTAATAAGCATGTTTATCTATGAAGAGATTAGCTATGTTTATTAGTTCCCTACAGGTTGCTCTTTTTATGAATACAGACCAATGCCACAAGGTGGTTTTTAAATGCTTTTCAGAAATGTGTTTGAATGAATGTGCTAATGGCTGAGATTGAGGTCCTGTCTAAACGCTAATGAATTATATGACCATGTGTTCAAAGCTGCTCCGGGCCACAGTCGACAGCTGAATCAACTGAAAGGAACAGCAGTGAGAGAAGACAAGAAACGAAGCTCCTTTTATCTTGTACAGATCTTTATTTTAATTTGGTGTGGATGCAGTGATAATATTACAGACTTAGGAGGAATATAGGAACCTAGGAAATTCTAAAAGGGAGGCCTTAAGTGGAATGAGACACAACCAAGAAGGAAACTTCACATTTATGACTGCAGTTAAGGCACGGCATTTCCCAGCCTAATGGGGATAATGGGAAGCAGTATCCCTCTGTCAGGATGACAGTCCCATCTCTTTGGACTTTTGATTCCACCAGACACTGGATTTTCTTGATTGAAACAAGACTGCTATTAAGTAAAAATCATAAAATGAAGAGACTTAAGTAAGAATCAACAAAAGAAGAAAACCAACATTAAAACGATGAATGTTGCCTGAATAGTCAAAGTTTTATAAAGCTGCTCATAAACACTCATATTGTATAAAAAGTACAGCAATTTTTAACTATTGCAATGAAACTTGGACCCAGGACCCAAGAAAAGTTAATAAACAATGAAGTGCTCCTCTCCTAGGGAGATTCTTCCTCTGAATGAACTAATGTTATTTGCATTTTATGTATTCTATGAGCACTTTTTTCTTTGTTCATAAGCGTTTTATTCAGAGCCTGGAAACCAAACCAAAAAAAAAAAAAAAGAAAGAAAGAAAAAAAACTAAAAATCCTATTTGCTTTTAGTTCTATTCACTCAGAGTCCCATCCTCCCTTTTTCTACCTTATTTCTACGGCTTCTCCATTATAATAGCAAAGAAATACAAGAAGCCTACAGTGTTTGTGCAAAATCTCACCAAAATGCTCCACCCTGTGCCCCAAGGGCAAATACTGGCTAAAAAATGGGGCTGGGGAAGGGGGTGGGGGGTGGGCAGCAGGGTTGCAAAATGTGACCTGGTAGCGTATTGTGGGAAACTTGTGCTCAAGATCTCTCTTGAATTTCTGCCTTATGAAAGATTTGCAATTTTTATTCCATCACAGAACAAATAGAACCATGACAGGCGGCCGATTGCACGGACTGGATTGCATGTTTCTTATTCTATCACATTCCCAACAGTTGCAAATGTTTCTTCCTGTGGGACGTCAGGCTGTCACGTTGGTTTACTACGGGGGTCAGGCATTAGAACTGGACACAGCCGGTGATTGGATGATGGGAGATGACGCGTTCTTGCTGCTCCACCCACCCTCATTCCGCGCTCTGTTTAAACACTGATCCACAGGCCTCCGTTTGCCAAGTCCTATTTTGCTTCTACGCACTTGTTCGTGTCCGCCCCGACCATATTACAATCCCAAAAGCAGGGCACCTGCTTTAGCATTTATGACCATACTTCCAGGACTATCATTATATTTGAAATCAAAACTGTCTCAGAAGATCTAGAATATGAGGTGGTCACATTCACTGTATTTTTTCCTGTCCATCCGTCTATAACAATCTATCCCATTTTTTAGGAACTCATCTAAGTGCTCCTCCTTCAAGAAAACTTTATTCCAATGTGTGACCCTCCTTCTGAACTAATGGCTTGAAAAATGTCTTATATTTATTAAGTTGATTTACATCTATGGAATGTATTATAACGTTATACTATAATTTCATCCATACTATTGTTTTTTACCGTGCAAAATAAGGCTTGTGTCTGTTACTTTGATAAAAGTGCAGAAGAGGCGAGGTGTTTTGTTTTGTTTAAGATTTATCTATTTGCGAGAGAGAGAGAGAGAGAGAGCAGAGGGAGAGGGAGAACGGAAAGCAGACTCCATGCTCAGGGTAGAGCCTGACTCGGGCTCAATCCCAGGACCCTGAGATCATGACCTGAGCCAAAACCGAGTGGGACCCTTAACCGACTGAGCCACCCAGGCGCCCCTAGAGGGGGGGTTTTCGTTTTTGTTTTTGTCACGTATACTATATATGATATATATTGGAGTTTATATGCTACATATATATGTTGGAGTTTTTAGTTTTCTAAGACAATTTATGTCCAAAAATCACTTTGCCTACTGCATTGGTCCCCTAAAAGAGACACATATATAATCAACTTATTTAAGTAATTACAGATGAAGGCATAGACTGGGGATGATCTACCTAAAGATCCTTCATGACGAGTCTTAAAAACCTTAAGCCAAGACAGGAACAGGAGTATGGCTATTGGTTGTGCTAGTCTAGAGACACAATGGTATCACCTCATAATTGATACCTCGTGTTTTCTTGTTTCCGTGTTTACTATCTGTTTTCTTTTAACTTTTTTTTTCAACTTATTTATTTGAGAGAGAGAGAGAAAGAGAGAGCGAGTGAGCATGAGCAGGGAGGAGAGGGAGAAGGAGTCCCCCTATGAGCAGGGAGCCCAATGTGGGGCTCGATCCCAGGACCCTGAGCTCATGACCTGAGCCAAAGGCACACGCTTAACCAACTGAGCCACCCAGGCGTCCCATATCTCTGTGTTTTTTAATAAAATATTAAATAGAACTATTGGAGTTTGAAGCGATCAAATATATGCCTCTATTCCAATACCACTGCTACTTGAATGACGGTTGATGTTTTCTACACCTGGTCATCCGGTCTTCGAACAAATACAATGAACATAATGTTTCTAGTATTGATGTTCATGTTATCAGAAAGTTCATTCTTACAGTGAACTGAAATTGGATTCATTACCTATAACTTTTAAACTTTGGTTCTAGATATACTCTCTGAAGGAATAAAAATAAATCTACTTGGGGCACCTGGGTGGCTCAGTCAGTTAAGCATCTGACTTTGGCTCAGGCCATGATCTCAGGGTCTGGGATCAAGCCCCACGATGTGCTCCATGCTCAGTGGGGAGCCTGCTTGTCCCTCTGCCCTCCCCCTGCTTGTGCTCTCTCTCTTTCAAATAAATAAAAATATTTTTTTAAAAAGTCTACTCTCACTTTTCCTCAGAGGCCCTCCACACGTGTATAGCTTTTCAGTTGTTCCACATGAGTATTCTCTTCTCCAAATCAAGTATACTTAATTCTTCCTATGGTTCTTCTAGGCATTTCAATTTCCTCCTTCTTCATTCATTCAGTCAACTTTTACTGAGGATCTACTAAGTTTATTTTTTTATTTTTATTTTTTTTAAACATTTTATTTATTTATTTGACAGAGAGATAGAGAGCACCAGTAGGCAGAGTAGCAGGCAGAGGGAGAGGGAGAAGCAGACTCCCCGCCGAGCCGGGAGCCCGATGCGGGGCTCGATCCCAGGACCCTGAGATCATGACCTGAGCCGAAGGCAGACGCTTAACTGACTGAGCCACCCAGGCGCCCCAAGATCTACTAAGTTTAAAACACTGTGCTGCCTCCTGTCTCTATAGTGATAAGCAAAACCAGACATGGTTCTTGTTCTCATGGAACCCAGAGTCAAGGCAGAGAAAACAGACATTCATCACCTAGTCACACTAATGGATTGATAATTAAAAGCTCAGATAAGTGCTCTGAAGGGAAAGAATGTCATTCCATGCAAGCATCTGACAACAGAACCTGACCTAGTCTGGGGATCCAGGGAAGGCTTCTCCGAGAAAGCGGTGGCTGAGCTGGGACGTGAAGAAATCGTGGGCTAAAGGGTGGAGAGGAGGACAGATAAAAGTACAGAGGGATCAGCATGTTCAGAGATCCTAAAAGAGAGGGTATGTGGTCAAAGAAGGAAAGAATAGTGTGGTAGAGTGCAGACAAGGATGGACAGAGAGGTGACAGGTAGAGCTGGGGAGTTCAGGATAGAGAACATCACCAGGAGCCTTGCAGGCCTGGGAAAGGTTTTGGATTTCATCCTCAAAGCAATAGGAAGTCACAGAAAGGTGTGGTGAATTGTAAATTCCTGGTCACCAAATATTCTGGCTTTACTTCCTCCAATGTTCCTCCCTGTGGGAAGACCATGCCTCCCGCCCTACTGAACTCAGAGGAGACTTTGTGACCTGCTTTGGCCAATGAAATGTGGGCGGCCATGGTGTGTGTCCCTTCTGGGCAGAAGCTTTAAGAGCCAGCACATGGATCACACTTTCTCTTTGGTCATGTCACTGCTACCATGACCAGCAATGTCCCATACAGAGGCTGCTGCCTCAGCTCGAATTCCAAAGTGAAATTTCCATGGACCAAAGCCACAGACATGCTGTGAATGAGCAATAAAATGCTGTTGTTGAAAGCTAACGAGATTTCTGGGGTTGTTTGTTACGACAGTATTACCTAACTTATTCTGACCGATACAAAGGATTTTAGAGGGCCTGAGGGAACATGACCAAATTTGTGTTTTGAAAAGATGAGTAACTACTCTTCAGAAAGTAGACCTGAAAAGAAACCAAAGTAGATTCTGGAAAACCAGTTAAGCCATTATTACCTTAACCCAAGTAAAGGACAGCAATAAATTGGACAATGGTGAACACAGAGGTACAAAGATGTAGGTGTAGCCAAAAGCTATTTAGGAGATAAAATTTTCAGAGTTTAGCGATAGATTTGGATCCTTGATTGGAGAGGGGGATGGAGAAATAGATGTATCGGGGTGATGCCTACGTTTCTGGCTACATTTCAGATGAACACTGATGGGCTTCTGAAGAAATGGGTAAAAGTAGAGGAGAACAATACTTAGGGAAAGATCATGAGGTTGGTTTAGAGCAAACCTAACCTGAAGCACCTCTGAGGCAGCCAAGTGATGTTCAGTGGGCAGCTGGCTACAGGTCTAGAACCCAAAGGTCAGGTTACAGATACAAACCTAGGAATCACTGGCATATAGATGGTGGTAATCATGGGCAGCAGGGAGTTTGCTGGGTACAGAGTAGAGAGTAAAAAAAAAAAAAAAATATATATATATATATAGAGAGAGAGAGAGAGAGAGAGAGAGAGAAAGAGAGAGAGAGACAGAGAGAGAAGTTGATTGATTTTAGGATTAAATGTTTAGAAACTCCAAAATGTAACATCTGGGGATAGATTTACTCTTATTAAGAAGGATTAGCCAGAGAGGAGGAAGGAAAATCAGGAGAAAATGATGTCTCCAAAGCCATAAGAAAAGACTTTTTCAAAAAGAGCAAAGTAATTAAGTGTCAAGGCTCCTCAGAACTCAAGAAAGACGAGGACCAAGAAATCTCCATTGGGTTTAGCCACACGAAGTTCACCAGAGGCCTTTGCCAAAGCTGTTGTTTCCAGACTGATGTGGCAGAAGTCTGGTTGGTGTGGTGCCACACTCAGCCCTCCGGGTCCCTGCTGTCTGTAGCACAAAGACAAGAGTGAGGCGAGGTCTGGGCACTCTGTGCATTACATCTGCACAAGAGGATCCGTCTCTCATGTGCAAGTCCCCAGCCAGGAGCTCACTAACATTCACTAACATGCTCCCTGGGTACACACAGTAGCGTGTCCTGCCTACTTTCTTCACCCTCCGCAGAGATTAAGCAAAAAATTCTAGCTCCAAACCATAATAAAACCATTATTTAACATCAGTTTGTGGGTATTTAGGAAAACAGGATTAACTACAGATGCCACGATATTCAGTTATAAATCTAAACAGACTCTCAAAAAGTGTATTCACATTAATTTAACCTAATTAAGGGAAAGTCCCAAAAACCACATGCAATGTAACACACACACACACACACACACACACACACACACACATCACTTTCTACTGATTTTGTGTATATATATATATTCTTACTTTTAAATTAGAGTGGGTTTGGGGAGGGTGATGGGAAGATGGCGATGAAGAAAGAATTCTCCCTTATTTTTCTTCCTTTTTGGTTCAGACTGCTCTTACAAATATTTTGACTATGTATTTCTAGCTTATTCACTTATAAAATTATCTGTTTCTTCTCTTTTTACAAAATTCTTTATCGTATGAATCCTTCTTTTGAACTGCCTCAGACCTGGCCTTTTGTTACTCGCCCACTTCTGCCACCTCATGTCTCAGTTCCTTGCCCCTCTCCAATTTATTTTGCATAAGCACGTGCCTGACAGAATCCTATTCCTAAAATCCTATTTTAATCATTTCTCTGCCCTTTCAAGAACTTATAATGGTTCCCTACTTCCCACCACATGAAAAATAGAGTTCTCTACTTAGAACACAACACTTGCCACAATCTATCTCTATTTGACTCAGTCAAGTGTTTCAACTCCTCCTCAAAGTACAACCTCCACTTCCCTTAGCTCTATCAGAACCAGCTCCCAGACTCCTACTCGCCTTTCCTCTATGCTCTGGTACCTGCCTCTCCTTTGGCTGAAATGCCCTCTGCTAGTCTCTTCACAGAACCAACTCTCAGCCATCTTTCAAGACCCTGTAGGAAAAAAAGGTAAGCAGAAATTGCTTACCTTCTATGAGAAATTTGCTAACAAAAAACTAATTCTCTAGAGATTTTATGATGTCACCCTCTTCACATGAATGATCTCACTGAAAGTAGCCCTTTGAAGTGGGCAACATTTTGAAGATAATCAAAGTAAGGATTCAGTCCACCTATGGAAAGCCCCCTAGCACAGCACCTACCTGTAATAAGAATTCAATAAATGTTGACCATCATGATGCCCACTACAGAGAGGTAGTAACTCTCCCAGGTCACACAGCAGTCCATGAAAGAGCTAGAATGCAAACTCTAGCTTCTGGCCTCACCCTTTGACCTTGCCAAGAGCAGCAAGGTTCCATGCGTAGCACTGCCACGTTGCTGAGCTTTCTCAGCTATGACAGTCAGCTATCTATGATTTGTGCGATCTGAATTCCTTAGCAGTTGAAGTGTCTGTACTACTCTGTTTTACCCTCGATGGCTATCTTAGTTAGACTTACTTTTTCCCCAGCATATGTCTTATCTCAAGCTGCCCAAGAGTAAAGACTAGTGGTGTGCTGATAAACGTTTAACAACCAGCTCTCGAGGAGGAGAGGGATCTGGTTCATTGTGTTCATTCATGGTGTTTGCTGACTTCAGCGGTATAAATATTCCTACTGTGATCAATTTCAAGATATCAAAACAAAGCCAAGCAATCCGTAAAATTGCTAAAATTTTAACAATTGGTCTTGCAAGTTGGTGCAAGCTGGCTGCCACACACTGCTGGTACGAAGAATTAGATATTACACTGTATTCTCTTGTCTTTCCTAGTGCCAAGCTTACTCCTGTGCAAATAGGATATATGACCACATATCTGGAGCTTCTGGTTCAAGGTTGCAAGTTACATATAAACATTTACTTAGCCTACTTCCCAAAATCCCATTGAAATGGATGATACACAGAAACTAAGGCTTCCATAATAATCCTTAAACAAGAGAAGGTGCCAACGGCCAATTAGAAAATTTTACAAATTCACAAAAGACAAGAAAGCAGATGGACTCCTATTGATGGATAAGCCAGAGACCACAAACTGAAACCAGCACTAGTGAGGGCTGCTATGGAGTTGGCAGCCATTCTTCACAGGGAAACCCTGAGCTCAGAAGGTATGGCGAGCTTACATGGACAGTGGAGCAAATAATCAGGGTAACTAATTAAAGGTGAAAAAATAGCGGAGCCAGTTTGCCCCCTCCCTCTTCTGTGTATTTTGAGCAGTGTGTCCCCAGCTACAGGTCTCAGAATTGCTTTCTAAACCAAGTGCAATGTTTCTCTGGGAAGGAGCCCCAGTGTGGATATTTGAGGCGGGAGATATAGAGAAGAGCCTATGCTATCTGAACTCCCAAATGGACTCAGAGGGGAAAAGTGGGTACAGCTTTAGCGGCCCCACCAAAGTCAAATCTGTTCTCCCATTTCAGGTACTCAGTATCTGTTCAGTGAATGAATGAATGACTCTTACAGCCTGGAGACAAATGAATGATTCTTTAGGCAACACAACAGCCTGAGCAAGTGCATACAAATTCTCGACTTAAAACTAATGAAAATGTGTTTTAGCAGCCAAGCTGGAGAAGACGGGGAAGGAAATCTCCAAGAGACACAAATGAAGAGAAACATCAAGGGCAAGGTGTTAAGCACAAGCTGCGCAGCCCACGGCCTTTGCAGCTGGGGGTGATCATGTGATACAGGTCCAGCCAATACAACGTAAGCAGGGGCGGGCAAGGGATTTCTGGGAAAAGTTTGTCTTTCCAGACCCAGGGGCCATCCCTTCCTCCTTGTTTCTTCTCCCTTGTCCTACCTGGACCATGGCTTGTGAGGCTTGAAATGGAATAGCCAACCTGCCACCAAGAAACAAGCAGAAGTATAAAAACTACTCCTTGAGGATGAAGGGGCAGGAAGATACAGGGAGCTTGAGGAAAAAGACATGGCTGCAGGTAGTTCTCCTGCTTCCAACCTTCCTGTTGTGTTAGAAAAATAAAGCCCTTCCACGTTAGGTTGCTATAGCCAGTCTTGGTTGCATCACAAAATGACATATAGTATGTCTAGAAACTTGGATGGGAGGAAAACACCTTTGAGAAATGGAAACTCCAGGTCTGAGATAAATGTGTGTGGAGGGGATCTAAATTTATACTCCTTGCTTGACCCAGGAATCGTAATTGAGAAATTAAATTTAAAAAAAATTAAGCCAGGATATTTGAAACTTCTAGAACCCCAGCAGGAAAAATGTAGTGTAACTCACTCCATGGGAACACTATCACATCTCCAAGGAAGGGGAAAAAAATTAAAGAAAAGCCCATAGTTAAAAATTACAAGGTCCATGGGGCGCCTGGGTGGCTCAGTCGTTAAGTGTCTGCCTTCGGCTCAGGTCATGATCCCAGGGTCCTCGGATCAAGCCTTACATCGGGCTCCCTGCTCCATGGGGAAGCCTGCTTCTCCCTCTCCTACTTCCCCTGCTTGTGTTCCCTCTCTCGCTATGTCTCTCTCTGTCAAATAAATAAATAAAATCTTTAAAAAATTTAAAAAAAAGAATACTTTAAAAAAAAAATTACAAGGTCCATGAAAGAATATGCTACCATGGGATGAATCAACAGATATAGCAGAGGGAAGAATCAGCACTCTGAGAACTGATAAAAAAAGAACACTCTGCAAGGGACCATGAAATAACTATAACATGACTGAAGATATAAACAAAGGCACAGAAACCATAATGAAAAAAAGACCAAAAAAAACCCCAAAAACCCAAAACTTGGAAAAAAAAAAACAAAATTGAGTCTCTGTAAATGAAAAACATAGTCACTGAAATTAAAAATTCAATGAACAAGGTGTGCTGTCTGGGTGGCTCAGTCCGTTAGGCATCCAACTCTTGGTTTTGGCTCATGTCATGATCTCATAGGTTATGGGATGGAGCCCTGAGTCAGGCTCCATGTTCAGGGGGATGTCTGCTTGAAGAGTCTCTGCCTTTGCTCCTCCTCCCACTCTCTCTCTCTCTCTTTCTCTCTCAAATAAATAAATCTAAAAAAAAACAAAAAACCTCAATGAATAGTTAAGACAAACATGAAGAAAGAATCCATAAATCAGAAGACAGATTTGAGGATACTTCTGTGAATGTAGGACAGAGAAACTAAGAAGTTGTAGTTAAGAGCCACTGAAAATAGATCAAGAAGGTTGAACATATATCAAATGTAAATGCCAGACAGAACAAAGAGCAGAAAAGGGAGAAGAGATGATGTTTAAGAAAATAACACCTGAGGGGAGCCTGGGTGGCTCAGTCAGTTAGGCGTCTGCCTTTGGCTCAGGTCGTGATTCCAGGGTCCTGGGATCCAGCCCTGCACCTCTCCCTCTCCCTCTGTTGCTCCCCCTGCTTGTGTTCTCTCACCCTCTGTCAAATAAATTTAAAAAAAATCTTTTTAAAAATGCTTTAAAAACGGTTCCTGGATGGCTCATTCGTTAGGCATCTGCCTTCAGCTCAGGTCGTGATCCCAGGGTCCTGGGATCGAGCCCCACATTGGGCTCCTTACTCCACAGGAGGCCTGCTTCTCCCTCTCACACTCCCCCTGCTTGTGTTCCCTCTCTCACTGTGTCTCTCTCTGTCAAATGAATAAAAAAATCTTTTAAAAAAATGCTTAAAACAAAAGAAAATATCACCTGAGAATTTGCCAGAACTAAGTAAAATATAAATGAGTCTTCAGATTTCAGAAGCATACAAACACCTTAGCACTACAATTAAATTCCCAATTGAATATACTGTGATGAAACTTCAGAATGTCAATGATAAAGAGAAAAATCTTTATAAAGCAAATGTTCTAAAAACAAAAACAAAAAGCCAAAATTATTCAATTGGACCATCATGAAATTTGTCATCATTCGCCACAGATATCTGTGGGAAATGAATGATGTCTTGATGCTGCACAGGAGAAATAATTCTCATCCTAGAATTCTATACCCAGCTAAACTGTTATTATAGGCTGAAAGTAACGGACATTTCAAACCAGTGAAGTTTGAGAATTTACCACTCAATGACTCTTTATAAAAGAAAGACTCTTTTTAAAAAGATCTACTGTAAGGTTTACTTTAGTAACAAAAATAATTGAATCTGGAAGAAGTGAAGGACCAAACATAAGGATGAATAAAGAAATTGGTAAACATATTGTCAAAATTAAAGAATGACTTACTGTAAAGAAAAAATACCAATGATCAATTTGAGAGGACTTTAAAAATAAAGTAACACTAAGATACCGGTCGACAATAACATGGGACACTGCAAAGATACAAGATTTGCGTTTAGGCTATTGGTAGAGTCCTAAGGTCCTGTGTCAGTTCAGAGGAGGACAGATATATTGATGTACTTTACATTCTGTTAAGATTTTTTTGAGACTAAGTAGTAAAAAGTATAGAAATATAACTTCCAAGCCAAAAGAGGAGAAAAGAGGGAAATTAAAAGAAAGAAAGAACTGACAATGCTATGACAGGAAGGACAGCAGGGAGGGGACAGAGGAAAAAAATCCCAGAAAAGCAAATTTAAATTAATTTAGAATTTAAATAAATTCTAAACAGAAAATCTAAAAACATAATGTGGAGTAATACATATATACATACATTATATAAGTGTAAATATATTTTTAAAAACAAAAATCAAGATAAAATACTGCTAATGTACAGACACATGAACAAAAAGTAGAAAAACAAGGATAGGAAAGATAGTCACGAATTCCAGAATTGTGGCTATCTCCGGAGGGGATGGAGCCTGGGACTGAAAGCAGGTACAAGGGGCTTCCACTTACCTTCACGAGCTTTGTTTCGTTTTTTTCTATACTGTGAAAGAAACAAAAAAAGGGGGGAGAAGGAAGGAAAGAAGGAAGAAAAATGCTGAGCTATTCAATGCAAGAATAATCCTACACAAACAAGTAGCACAAGAAAGTGTCCCCTCCGGTGCCTGGCTGGCTCAGTCAGAAGAGTGTCTGACTCTTGATGTCGGGGTCAGGAGGTCGAGCCCCATGTTCGGCATAGGGATTACTTAAATAAAAGTAAAACTTAGGGGCGCCTGGGTGGCTCAGTCAGTTAAGCATCTGACTTCTGCTCAGGTCATGGTCTCGGGGTCTTGGGATGGAGCCCCACGCATCATTAGGGCTCTCCGCTCAGTGGGGAGTCTGTTTGTCCCTCTCCCTCTGCCCTTCCCCTGCTCATCCTCTCCCTCTCAAATAAATAAAATCTTTAAAAATAATAAAATAAAACTTAAAAAAAAAAGAAAGAAAGATAGTGCTCCCTCAACAAATTAACGAGTACAGAGAAACAGATACAGCATGAATGAGCAGGATAAGCCCTGTGAAGGATAATGTGATAACGGTTTGTCCTCGGCTACTGATATTGACATTATTAGCATTCTAACTGCAGAAATCTGCTGGGAGAGAAAATGGCTTTAACTTGTACAGGAAAAGACTAAGAGTCGCGTGAAGGAAGGGTCATGTGACTCTAAGGATTTTTTTAACATTTGATAGAGGTTAGTATACATATTTTAGAAGATCCTGTTTCCTCACAATATTTACAAATAATGATCAATAAAATCTCTTTCTGAAGGCAAAGTGGTACACTATACACCACTGATTCTCCAACGTGTTAGTATGCAACATCTGGGTGAAAAACTGCAAATACTAAAAGCCCCTTTGGGATGGTTCCAATTTTAAGAAGCTCTAGCTCAGAAGTCTCCTCCACCCACTGCTGTTTGCCTCAGTCCTGAGGGGGTCAGGGAAAAGAAGAGAAGGAGGAAGGGGAGGGGGAGGAGGGGCGTGGAAGATCAGATGTAAAACTGGGTAAACCACTCATCTACTTTACCTACTTGTTCCCTGTTTCTCAGGGAGGCAAAGAATTGGATGCAAAGAGAATTAGAATACATTTCAGATGTAACAGCTTTCTACATTTCCTCGGCCCACAGTTTTCCAGAGAGTTGGCCTCCCTTACCTCGGCCAGACTTAAGAGAAAGTGGGATTTAATTACATCTCTTCCAATGCAAGCTGGCCATGGGGACAGTATCAGTGGGAAAAGTTGGTTCATGTCTATTGTTAAGTTTATGGCAGCTAAAAATATAGCCCCGCTCTTCTGTCTTCTCAAAGTGATGACAAAGATTTTCACCCAAATCCCAAGACTGCCAGACATGACATCTTGGGCCAGTCACTGGACTGACTCCAGGAAGATCCCAGGAATACTTCAAGGACTACCAGACAATATGATGTCTGCCACGCCAGCCAAAAGTGTGATTCTGAAATGTCACTTTCTCCCCAATTCTCTTTTTTTACTGGGGTATAAAGTACATATTATAGAATGTACATATTTTACATATACAATTCTAACTATATAATTATAATTATACAAATACAAATGTACAATATTAAATATACAAAATATATACATATTTTTGATGAAACTCTACATCCATCCCAATCACGGTACAATATAAAGTCATTCTTTAAGGGAACTTATTATCTGACTAGATCCAATAGCATTGAAACACAATAGCTTCTATTTCTAAATATCTTGCATTTGCAATCTTAGAACCAGCATCAGAGATGTGAAGATAATGAGATACGGGGCAGTAAATAGTATATTTTACCCCATCTATAAGAAGAGTTCCACTTTCCATAGTCATCTAGATAAGAAACAGAAAACACTATAAATCACTGCAAAGTGATTCGTACCTTAAAGCACAAATCTTAACAATTTGTATGCCAAAAAGTGATTAATCATACTTTATTTTCTTTTCAAATTTTCTTACCCTGCCTCATGAATAAGCCAATACACCTTATCTTCTGTCCTATCTGAAAAATCTGGATTAACAGCCAAGGCCGAATTCCATTCTAGCAACAGGGGTACATAGCTACAAATAATTCTCTTGAAGTCAAAGGAAAATAACAACAAATACAGGAACACCTTACTCTGAAGTTCCTTTATTTTGGTTTAAACCTCTCTTAACAGGCTCTTTTCAAGTCTTTGGAGCCTTATTAAACGATCCTACTATTGATTTTCTGCACTTAGTACTGGTAGAATGGAGTGACTTGAAGCACTAATGACTGAAGTCCACTCACTGTCTAAAGGACAGGTACAAAGGCAGACGTACTTGGAACTCATTCCTCCAACCACCCTCATAACGGAGACTTCAGCGCCTGGAAATAGGACAGGTGGGAAATAGGGCACAGAACTCAACTCATCTCTCACTTAAATATAGCTCTGTTTCTATTTCTGTTACTTATCTTGGGAAATTTCATAAGTATTGGTATATTTTGCTATTCAGCATGAAGCCGTATGCTTCATCTCTACCTTTGAAATCCAAATTTCCAAGCAATCACTTTTAGAAAAGCATTCCTCTATTTTCAGCTTCATTCTCCATGGACCATTTATTTGTGATGCCGAGCGGTTGAGTAACTAGAGGTTATAATAAGAATTTGTCATGCCAGAGTCCATCTTTAAAAAGAAAAGCTTTGAAGACAAACACACCAATTTTTTAAATGAGTAGAATAAACAGGCATGTCACATAAAAGGGGGGGGGAGAAAAGGAACGGTCTCCTAAATTCAACCTCATAAATAATAAGGCAAATGCACATTAAAACCACCATGAGACACCATTTCACACCCCATCAGATTAGCAAAACTGTGTAGTCTTACAATACCGAGTGTTGATGAGGATGTAACAGTAGAGAAATTCTCATACAGATTGGTAAGAGCGGGGAGGTTTCTTTAGGGTGATATGTCAGGATGTCTTTAAAATGGTTCAGGAAAAAAAAGTGTGCAGAGGGAGAAAGAAAAGACAAATACGACAAAGTCTGTTTTACAAAGTAGGGGGCAGGCTCTAGGGGCAGAGTGCAAATTTGAATCACGGTTCTGCCCCTCATTAATTGTACTCTGGTTTAATTATTTAAGCTCTTTTTATGTCAGTTTAATTATCTGTGAAATGGGAGTAATGGTGGTATGTACTTGCTAGAGGTGTGAGCATTTAATGTGTAATTCATGTGATGTACTTAAAGTACTCGCTGCCTTGTCATAAGCCTTCAATAGATGTCAGTTATTACCTCTGTTGGCTCCATTTTGCAGATGATGCAAGTTGACACTCAGAAGGGTGAAGCAACTTGTCCAGTCACATCTACTGGTGGATGAGGCCGCCGGGAAGCTCTCCCACAAATCAGCAGAGACACCCACACAGCAGCTCCCTGACAGCAAATACTTGAGACAACCCAAATGCCCATCCACTGTCGAATGGCTCACTAAATAATGCTATGGTTTTTTGTTTTTGTTTTTTTTAAGATTTTATTTATCTAGAGAGTGCACACATGCACACACACACGGTGGGAGGGGAAGAAGGAGAGGGAGATTGAGAATCTCAAGCCGACTCCGCACTGAGCTCTGGAGCCCAATGCGGGGCTCAATCTCATCACCCTGACATCACGACCTGAGCCAAAATCAAGAGTCAGATGCTTAACTGACTGAGCCACCCAGGAGCCCCAGTAGTGCCCAGAATGCTACACAGGCAGGGAAAGGAAAAAGATGTATTAACATGAAGAGTATAGAAAAAAATTAAAATTAACTAAAGGGTTTTATTTTATCCTTAAAGATTTTAGCTGGTCCACCAACGGGAGGACTGATAAAGCCATAAAAACTACCATAAAAAAAAAATCAGAAAATATTTTTGTTTTGTACCCCTTGGTACTTCATCTCAGCACTTTTTGTTAAGATCAAGAAAGTACTCCCTAAATGTTTAACACATGAATAGTTATATAAGCCAAAGAATTATTCCTACAATGAACAAATTTATAGCCATTAAAAATCATGTTTTTAAATGAATATTTAGTGACATGGTGAAATGCTCACTATATAAACTTTAAAAATAGAGGATTCCCAAACTTCAAATATATACAAATACATACATTTGCATCCATACATGTATATGTATATACATCTATGTATATATACTGTATTTATATATACACATACATATTTGAATATATATGTCACAGAAGAATAAACTTGAAAGTTTATACACCAAAATAAAATTTTTCTATTTTTTAAAGAATTTATTTTTATTTTATTTATTTTTTATTTTTTTTCTTTAAACTTTTTTATTGTTATGTTAATCACCATACATTACATCAATAGTTTGTGATGTAGTGTTCCATGATTCATTGTTTGTGCATAACACCCAGTGCTCCACACAGAACATGCCCTCTTTAATACCCATCACCAGGCTAACCCATCCCCCCACCCCCTCCCCTCTAGAACCCTCAGTTTGTTTTTCAGAGTCCATCGTCTCTCGTGGTTCGTCTCCCCCTCCAATTTACCCCCCTTCATTCTGCCCCTCCTGCTATCTTCTTCTTCTTCTTTTTTTCTTAGCATATATTGCATTATTTGTTTCAGAAGTACAGATCTGTGATTCAACAGTCTTGCACACTTCACAGCGCTCACCATAGCACATACCCTCCCCAATGTCTATCACCCAGCCACCCCATCCTTCCCACCCCACCCCCACCCACTCCAGCAACCCTCATTTTTTCCTGAGATTAAGAATTCCTCATATCAGTGAGGTCATATGATACGTCTTTCTCTGATTGACTTATTTCACTCAGCATAACACCCTTCAGTTCCATCCACGTCGCTGCAAATGGCAAGATCTCATTCCTTTTGATGGCTGCATAATATTCCTTTGTGTGTGTGTGTGTGTGTGTGTGTGTGTGTGTGTGTGTGTGTATATACCACCTCTTCTTTATCCATTCATCTGTCGATGGACATCTTGGCTCTTTCCACAGTTTGGCTATTGTGGACATTGCTGCTATAAACATTGGGGTGCACGTACCCCTTCGGATCCCTACATTTGTGCAATTGCTGGATCATAAGGTAGCCCTATTTTCAACTGTTTGAGGAACCTCCATACTTTTCTCCAGAGTGGCTGCACCAGCTTGCACTCCCACCAACAGTTAGGAGGGTTCCCCTTTCTCCGCATCCCCGCCAACATCTCTCATTTCCTGACTTGTTAATTTTAGCCATTCTGACTGGTGTGAGGTGGTATCTCATTGGGGTTTTGATTTGGATTTCCCTGATGCTGAGTGATGTTGAGCACTTTTTCATGTGTCTGTTGGCCATTTGGATGTCTTCTTTGGAAAAATGTCTGTTCATGTCTTCTACCCATTTCTTAATTGGATTATTTGTTCTTTGGGTGTTGAGTTTGATAAGTTCTTTAGAGATTTTGGATACTAGCCCTTTACCTGATATGTCATTTGCAAATATCTTCTCCCATACTGTCGGTTGTCTTTTGGTTTTGTGGACTGTTTCTTTTGCTGTGCAAAAACTTTTTATCTTGATGAAATCCCAAAAGTTCATTTTTGCCCTTGCTTCCCTTGCCTTTGGCGATGTTTCTAGGAAGAAGTTGCTGTGGCTGAGGTGGAGGAGGTTGCTGCCTGTGTTCTCCTTTAGGATTTTGATGGACCTAAACTCACGTTTAGGTCTTTCAACCATTTTGAGTCTAGTTTTGTGTGTGGTGTAAGGAAATGGTCCAGTTTCATTCTTCTACATGTGGCTGTCCAATTTTCCCAACACCATTTGTGGAAGAGACTGTCTTTTTTCCATTGGACATTCTTTCCTGCTTTGTCAAAGATTAGTTGACCATAGAGTTGAGGGTCCATTTCCGGGCTCTCTATTCTGTTCCATTGATTTGTGTGTCTGTTTTTGTGCCAGTATCATACTGTCTTGATGACAGCTTTGTAATCGAGCTGGAAGGCTGGAATTGTGATGCCGCCAGCTTTGCTTTTCTTTTTCAACATTCCTCTGGCTATTCGGGGTCTTTTCTGGTTCCATACGAATTTTAGGATTATTTGTTCCATTTCTTTGAAAAAAGTGGATGGTATTTTGATGGGAATTGCACTGAATGTGTAGATTGCTCTAGGTAGCATGGACATCTTCACAATGTTTGTTCTTCCAATCCATGAGCATGGAACGTTTTTCCATTTCTTTGTGTCTTCCTCAATTTCTTTCATGAGTATTTTATAGCTATCTGAGTACAGATTCTTTGCCTCTTTGGTTAGATTTATTCCTAGGTATCTTATGATTTTGGGTGCAATTGTAAATGGGATCGACTCCTTAATTTCTTCTGTCTTGTTGGTGTATAGGAATGCCACTGATTTCTGTGCATTGATTTTATATCCTGCCACTTTACTGAATTCCTGTATGACTTCTAGCAGTTTTGGGGTGGAGTCTTTTGGGTCTTCCACATAAAGTATCATATCATCAGCAAACAGTGAGAGTTTGACTTCTTCTTTGACGATTTGGATGCCTTTGATTTCTTTTTGTTGTCTGATTTCTGTGGCTAGGACTTCTAATACTATGTTGAATAGCAGTGGTGATAGTGGACATCCCTGCCGCGTTCCTGACCTCAGGGGGAAAGCTCTCGGTTTTTCCCCATTGAGAATGATATTCGCTGTAGGTTTTTCATATAAGGCTTTTATGATATTGAGGTATGTATCCTCTATCCCTATACTCTGAAGAGTTTTGATCAAGAAAGGATGCTGTACTTTGTCAAACGCTTTTTCTGCATCTATTGAGAGGATCATATGATTCTTGTTCTTTCTTTTGTTAATGTATTGTATCACCTTGATTGATTTGCGGATGTTGAACCAACCTTGCAGGCCAGGGATAAATCCCACTTGGTCGTGGTGAGTAATCCTTTTAATGTACTGTTGGATCCTATTGGCTAGTATTTTGGTGAGAATTTTTGCATCCATGTTCATCAAGGATATTGGTCTGTAATTCTCCTTTTTGAGGGGGTCTTTGTCTGGTTTGGGGATCAAGGTAATAGTGGCCTCATAAAATGAGTTTGGAAGTTTTCCTTCCATTTCTATTTTTTGGAACAGTTTCAGGAGAATAGGTATGAATTCTTCTTTAAATGTCTGGTAGAATTCCCCTGGGAAGCCATCTGGCCCTGGGCTTTTGTTTGTTGGGAGATTTTTGATGACTGCTTCAATTTCCTTAGTGGTTATAGGTCTGTTCAGGTTTTCTATTTCTTCCTGGTTCAGTTTTGGTAGTTGATACATCTCTAGGAATGCATCCATTTCTTCCAGGTTATCTAATTTGCTGGCATAGAGTTGCTCATAATATGTTCTTATACGTGTTTGTATTTCTTTGGTGTTGGTTGTGATCTCTCCTCTTTCATTCATGATTTTGTTGATTTGGGTTATTTCTCTTTTCTTTTTGATAAGTCTGGCCAGGGGTTTATCAATCTTGTTTATTCTTTCAAAGAACCAGCTCCTAGTTTCATTGATCTGTTCTACTGTTCCTTTGGTTTCTATTTCATTGATTTCTGCTCTGATCTTTATCATTTCTCTTCTCCGGCTGGGTTGAGGCTTTACTTGCTGTTTTTTCTCCAGCTCCTTTAGGTGTAGGGTTAGGTTGTGTATTTGAGACCTTTCTTGTTTCTTGAGAAAGGCTTGTATTGCTATATACTTTCCTCTTAGGACTGCCTTTGCTGCATCCCAAAGATTTTGAACAGTTGTGTTTTCATTTTCATTGGTTTCCATGAATTTTTTTAATTCTTTAATTTCCTGGTTGACCCATTCATTCTTTAGTAGGATGCTCTTTAGCCTCCATGTATTTGAGTTCTTTCCGACTTTCCTTTTGTGATTGAGTTCAGTTTCAAAGCACTGTGGTCTGAAAATATGCAGGGAATAATCCCAATCTTTTGGTACCGGTTGAGACCTGATTTGTGACCTAGGATGTGATCTATTCTGGAGAATGTTCCATGGGCACCAGAGAAGAATGTGTGTTCTGTTGCTTTGGGATGGAATGTTCTGAATATGTCTGTGAAGTCCATTTGGTCCAGTGTGTCATTTAAAGCCTTTATTTCCTTGTTGAACTTTTGCCTAGATGATCTGTCCATTTCAGTCACGGGGGTGTTAAAGTCCCCCACTCTTATTGTATTGTTGTCAATGTGTTTCTTCGCTTTTGTTATTAATTGCCTTATATAATTGGCTGCTCCCATGTTAGGGGCATAGATATTTACAATTGTTAGATCTTCTTGTTGCATAGACCCTTTAAGTAGGATATAGTGTCCTTCCTCATATCTTATTACAGTCTTTGGTTTAAAATCTAATTTGTTTGATATAAGGATTGCCACCCCAGCTTTCTTTTGGTGTCCCTTAGCATGGGAAATGGTTTTCCACACCCTCACTTTCAATCTGGGGGTGTCTTTGGGTCTAAAATGAGTCTCTTGCAGACAGCATATCGATGGGTCTTGTTTTTTAATCCAATCTGATAGCCTGTGTCTTTTGATTGGGGCATTTAGCCCATTTACATTCAGGGTAACTATTGAAAGGTATGAATTTAGTGCCATTGTACTGCCTGTAAGGTGACTGTGACTGTATATTGTCTGTGTTCCTTTCTGGTCTATGCTGCTTTTAGGCTCTCTCTTTGCTTAGAGGACCCCTTTCAATATTTCCTTTAGGGCTGGTTTCGTGTTTGCAAATTCCTTTAGTTTTTGTTTGTCCTGGAAGCTTTTTATCTCTCCTTCTATTTTCAATGACAGCCTAGCTGGATATAGTATTTTTGGCTGCATATTTTTCTCGTTTAGTGCTCTGAAGATATCATGCCAGTCCTTTCTGGCCTGCCAGGTCTCTGTGGATAGGTCTGTTGCCAATCTAATGTTTCTACCATTGTAGGTTACATATCTCTTCTCCCGAGCTGCTTTCAGGATTTTCTCTTTGTCTCTGAGACTCGTAAGTTTCACTATTAGATGTTGGGGTGTTGACCTATTTTTGTTGATTTTGAGGGGGGCTTCTCTGTGCCTCCTGGATTTTGATGCCTGTTTCCTTCCCCACATTAGGGAAGTTCTCTGTTATAATTTGCTCCAATATACCTTCTGCCCCCCTCTCTCTTTCTTCTTCTGGGATCCCAATTATTCTAACGTTGTTTCATCTTATGGTATCACTTATCTCTCGAATTCTGCCCTCGTGATCCAGTAGTTGTTTAGCTCTCTTTTTCTCAGCTCATTTTCCATCATTTGGTCTTCTGTATCACTGATTTTCTCTTCTGCCTCATTTATCCTAGCAGTTAGTGCCCCCATTTTTCATTGCACCTCATGAATAACCTTTTTGATTTCGACTTGGTTAGATTTTAGTTCTTTTATTTCTCTGGAAAGAATTTCTCTAAAACTTCCATGCTTTTTTCAAGCCCAGCTAGTATCTTTAAAATCATGATTCTGAACTCTAGGTCCGACATCGTACTAATGTCCATATTGAGAAGGTCCCTGGCAGACGGTACTACCTCTTGTTCTTTTTGCTGAGGTGATTTTTTTCCGTCTTATCATTTTGTCCAGAGGAGAGTAGATGAATGAGAGAACAAAATGCTAACAGGTTAACAACGTCCCCAGCAAATATACTCTAAACAAATCAGAAAAGACCTGATACCAGGGGAAAAGAAAGAAAGAAGAAAGAGGAAAAAAAAGAAAAAGATAAAGATAAAAACAAACAAAAACAGAACAACAAAAAAGAATATGATCAAAGATGATCAGGCTGGTGCATAGATCAGTGCCACACACTAGATTTTGTGTGTATTTTGGTCTGTTAGAAGAAAGTGCCTCCCAAAATTTTAAAGAAAGACATATATGTACAAAATAAGGGTTGATATGATGAAGGGATGGAATATGACTGTAAAGATGAAAATTATAAAAAATTTTATAAAAGGAATTGATAAGAAGTTGTCTGAAAAAAGAAAGAAGAGCATTTAAAAAAAAAGAAAGAAAGAAAAAAAAGGAGGGAGAGAATGTGATCAGGCAGGAGACTAGAACAAAGCCATAGAGATTTAGGGTATATTTTGATCTGTTAGAAGAAACTGTATCTCAAAATTTTAAAGAGAGAACAACTTATATATATATGCCAAAAATAAGGGTAACTACTATGAAGGGCTAGAATATGACTCTAAAAATGAAAAATAAAAATGTTTTTTTAAAAAAGGGATTGATAAGATGTTGGTTGGAAAGGGGAAAAAGAAAAATTCCAAAAAAAAAAAGACAGTTAAAAAAATTACCTTTGAAAGACTAAAGAATCATGATAAAAAAGCCATGAATTCTATGTGCAGTATTCCCCTAGCGCTGGAGTTCTCCCGTTCTCCTTGATTGGTAAACTTGGTCTTGGCTGGCTGTTCAGGCTGATCTTCTGGGGGAGGGGCCTGTTGCCGTGGTTCCCAAATGTCTTTGCCGGAGGCGGAGTTGCCCCGCCCTTGCCGTTGGGGCTAAGCAAGCTGCTCGGGTTTGCTCTCAGGAGCTTTTGTTCCCCGCAAGCTCTCGGTACAGCTTTGGAGGACCAGGGTGAAAATGGTCGCCTCCCAATCTCCGCCCGGAGGAGCCGAGAACTCGGGGCCCCGCTCCTCAGTGCGCCCCCAGAGAAAAGCAGTCAATCACTCCCGTCTCCCCGGTCTCCAGCCACACTCCGTGCTCACCCGGCCTGTGACCGAGCGTTTCTATCTCTGGCACCTGATTCGGTGTGGAGTCTCCAAACCCAGCAGATTCCTGCGGTGCGCTCCGCGCCGCTCCTCCTGGGGGAGGAAGGGGAGTCTCCCTGGATCTGCCACTTGTTGGGTCCCTGCTGGAGGAGCAGTGGCCCGACCGTGTCGCTGATCACAGTCTATGTCAACCCCGAGCTGAGAGCTTGCTCTTCGGCTCCGTCTCTGCAGCCGGCTTCCCTGCCCCGATACCTGGGAGCTCTGCCGCACTCAGGCACCCCTGGTCTTTCTGTGACCCTGAGGGTCCTGAGACCACACTGTCCCGCGAGGGTTCCACCCCCCGCTTAGCCACTGGAGCAACGTCCCTCCGGGGAGCCGACTTCTAAAAGTTCCGATTTTGTGTTCCGCGGCTCTATCACTTGCCAGAAGCGGCCCACGGAGGCCCCCTCCCCCGCCATCTATCCTCCCGAATATCGCCTCGGATTCACTTCTCCGCACGTCCTACCTTCCAGAAAGTGGTCGCTTTTCTATGCAGAGAGTTGTTGCTATTCTTTTCTTCGATCTCCTGTTGAGTTCGTAGGTGTTCAGAATGGTTTGATCCCTATCCAGCTGAATTCCTGGGACCAGATGAAATCCAGGTCTCCTACTCCTCCACCATCTTGCTCCACACTCCCCTATTTATTTATTTTTAAGCCGGCTCCACACCCAAAGTAGGGATTGAACTACAACCCCAAGATCAACAGTTGCATGCTCTCTACCCATTGAGCTGGCCAGGTGCCCCTAAAATTCACCTTTTTTTCAAAGTTAAAAGTGGTTTTCTTTGATGGGAGAGATGGAAAATGATTTTTTCTTTTCTTATCTGTAATCTGTATTTTCTACAGTGAAAATGTACAACTGGTAACTCTGGAGGGTAATTAGGCAGCATCTAATACAGTCACGGATTGCACACCTACGGTCCTGAAACATTTCCACTCCTGGGTGAAAGTCTTCACCCGTGCTCAAGGAGACATTTACAAGAAGGTTCATAGCAACATTGCTTATGATAGAGAAAAAGAATAGAAAGTAGAAACAACCTACATCTATCCACAGAAGCATTGAGATCTACCTGGTGAATACGCAGCAGTTAAAAAGAAGAAACAGAGTACAGTAATCAAGTGGGTGGGTTGATCACAAAAATATAATGTGGAGTGATACACCTTTTCTGGTATAAATGTAGGTGGAGTACGATACTGTTTATTTAAAGATTAAAAACATACAAATTAATATTATGTATGTTTACTATATATATTATGTATATATGCATATGTAGGAAAAATATTTTTAATGCATGGGAATGATAAACACCAAATGCAGGGTAAAGGTCATCTGTGGGATGTGAGGAAGGGAAATGAGATGGGGGCTACACATGGCTGGGGAAGGCAGGGAGGGACTACAAGTACACCTGTAATGGTTTATCTCTTGGACTATTACAGTACAGGAGTTTCTGGTTATACAATTCTCTGCGGGGTGTGTGTGTGTGTGTGCGTGTGTGTGTGTGTCTGAAATGTTTCAGAATAAAATAGTCCTCACATAATGAAAGAAAAATTTTAAATTGTTTATCTCTAGAAATGCAATTATTTGGAGGTGCAATCATGGACATTTAGACTAATTGTGTGTGGGGGGGACACTGGAAGGGGGTGGGGGACTAATTTTTTAAAAATATTTTTACATCTTTATTTTGGCAAAAACAAAATCTCCAAACCAGAACATTTAATTCCTGCAAAAACAGAAACGATTTTTAATGAGAATATTTGATTATAATTATTACCCAATTTCGTTTAAAACCCCAACTCTCTCTATTGGGAGAAAAATTAAAACATAGGCCCCCCTTGCCTGAAACATACATATTTAAAAACAGGAGGTAAAGAAAGACCGAATCTGGGAAAAGTTGTAGTCATTTTATTCTTTCAGCAAATTCTAGATTTAGGGGAAACTCCGTGGCTCAGAGCAGGCCCTGGATGACTAAACCAGCTTCCAGCCTTGCTGAGGCCGATCATCCCAACCCTGGCCGACTTTGTCAGAGGACAGAATGACACATTTGCACATGGTTAAACGGTTTCGTCAGTGAAATAGATTTAAACTAGCTTTAAAAGAAGGAAAAGAAAACATTCAGTGCATTCCACATTTTCCCTTAAGTATACTGTACCTTCCAGTTATGCAGCATTTTGCATGCCTCAGAGCTCCGAAACACTATTTAAATTGTGCACATAAATCATTTCATCCCCGGTGAAATACAGCTGTCTCCTCCAGGAGAAATAAGGGGTGACCTGTCCCAAGTGGCTACACCCTGGGGTGAAGCCCCGGCCCGGCCAAAATCAAAGGCAGGTACATTGAAGGGACCCACGTTCTGTCTTGAAGGCTGGGAAGTCTGAGAAGTTCTCATCTTTCCCTGTATCCATCCACCACAATTTTGGGTTAAAAGCTTTCCTTTGAGGAACTGGGAAATTCTACCTCCTGACCACATGAGCTCAGCAGTTCCAGCGTATGGGAAATGTAGGGTTACAAGGGCGGAAAGGATCATCAAACAAGGCAGGCTGAAGGGAGAAACTCCCAAAGAGTGGATCTGGAAAAGGTTACACAACCCAGAAATTAACAAAGATGTAAGTGAGTGGGGGTGGGTGCCCGTGTGTTCCCAGCAAAAAAGACTTTCCTTTCTCCCCCCCGCCCCAGAATCCACCGTGGGGGTTCCTGTAACTCACAGACGCGACTTGATTGACAACAATCTTGTTTACACACCACACACCCTCGGGGAGAGCAGTCCGGCATTCACAAGCTACTGCCTGCGTTCTAGACGCTTCCCCGGGGAAAGGAGCCGGCCTGCGCGGGGGCGGGGCCCCTGGGCCCGGGGACGCCCGGGCCGCGGCTGCACCTCCGCCCCGCCCACCCCGTCACGGCGCTCCCCGCCGGAGCGGGTGCATGGGAGGAGTAAAACCAGTGCTTGGGTCAGCCTACCCCAGGATCTGGCCGCGGAGGGCAGGCGGATACTCGGTGAGCCTGTGAGGACAGCCGGTATCTGCCCGGCGCGGCCGAGGGCCTCCACACATGTGCACTAGTTCTGCATTGCTAATCAGGACCTCTGAGGAACCTAGGTAATTTCCAAACCCAAACCGGACCCCCACCCCCCAACACACACATACACACACACGCGCGCGCGCGCGCGCGCGCACACACACACTGGCACACGCACGCGTGCGCACACACACACACACACACACACACACACACAGGAGCGCACCCCGGGTCTGTAGGAATTGCTAATGAGTGCGCCTCCTGTCCGAGGAACGTGCTTAGCAGCCGAATTCGGCAGCAAGGAGGATCTGAAGGCGGCCCTTGCTCCAGGCCTCCCCAGGGAGAAGAGCGAGGTCGGCCTCTGGAACAGCCTGAAAGCTTCGACTTTTCCTATGGCGAAGGAGAGAAGTCCACCTCACCTGAGGCGAGGCCAAAAATCGCTCTTTCCTTTGGGGCCTGGCTCTCTCTGTAACTAAAAGGGCCACGTCTAGTGTAAAATTTTTCTAAATTTCACTAATTTGCTTTCTGTTGAATAATTATGGGTTCTCAGTTTCAGAATTAAATCCATCACCTACCAGGACGGCGCCCCAGACTGGGCAGCACATCCACAAAAATTAGGTGGCTGAGTCCTCACACAGCCCTAGGGGCTTGCTATAAATACCTGCCCAGGGGGTCCTGGGTGGCTCAGCCGGTTAAGCTTCCCACTCTTGATTTGGGGTCAGGTCCTGATCTAAGGGTTCTGAGCTCCAGGCCCCTGTGGGGCTCCTGCTCACCCGGGAGTCGGCTTAAGATTCTCTCTCCCTTGACCCCTCCTCCCCCCGCTCACTCTCGCTCTCTAAAATAAATAAATCTTAAAACAAAAAAACAAAACACCTGCCGAGGCCGACCAGGAAAAGGTCTTTAGGCTGTGTTGTTGGTGTAAAGACACACAGACCAGCTCCTTGCGAGACCAGCTCTTTAAACTCCCGGGTTTCCATACTATGGGAATGGAAACGACTTCACCCTTGACTTGGTTTTCTCTGCATCCCTGTCTCAGAAGCTGTTTCCATTTCCTTCTTTCCCTCCTTTCTCTCCCTCTTCGTTTTGTTCCCTTGGCCACAGGGTCACTTCTTTCTAGACGAGGGAAGTCTGTCAAGGAGAGAGAATTAAAGGGAAACGTAGGGAAGGAAGATGCTATGGGTCAGAAAAGGACAAGGGCAGAGCGGGGCCTTCTGCTCCTCCTGCCAAGTGAATGTGCTAGGACAACCGGCGGGGTCGGGTCTGGACACGCTTTTCTCTTCTGCAGCTCGCAGAAGTTTTGTGTCTCTTCAACTTCAGTGATCTTCGGTGCCCCTGAAGGCAAGTGGGACACCTGAATCATGAAGCTTCAGATGAGCTGAGTTCAAAGTTGTATTTTCCACCACTTTTAAAGCCCTCCATAAATTAGGGCAAAGGTACTTGGAATCCAGCCTCCTGCCCTGGCGTTCTTCTGAGATTATTAAGGTTGGCTAAGCAATCTGCTCTAGAGAAACCAGGTGTATCGAGACCTGGGTGGAGGGAACGGGGGGGGGGGGGGGTTGTTGTGGAACTTTCTTCTCTGCGGCACGCTCCAGTCTTTCTGGAGCAGTCCTGCAGGTTTGCCACCAGAGCTGCGTGGTGTCCACCTGTCTTTTGCCGCGAAAGTCCCAGAACACCAGGCTTCCCAGCTGAATATCGGGCTGGCCTTGAACGAGGAGGAAGGCGGTCACTGTGAATTGTGGGCACCGGGCATGGGAGACCCCTTCCCTCCCACTCCCACCCCACCTCCACCCCTCTCCTCTTTAGTAGCCTAGCTAGCTAATGTTCAAAGAGAAGTGATGCTGCACAGCTCTGTCACCAATTTGAATGGGGTCCTTAGGGTTAAAGTGATATGCTACAGTCAAAAGGAACATTCTGCCCACTCAAATCGGGTTCCCATAATCACAAGGACAAACATAGATGGGAGTGTGAACTATGGAAGTATCAGCTCCTTACGGAACGAGCTTGTTGGTGTTTATTAATGTGGGCCATCTGAATAGACGGGGCCCTAGAAAAAACCAAGACTATTTTGTGGGAAGAAAACAAAAAGAGAAAGAGAACCACCCATCAAAAATAAAGGAAATCTTTCCCACTCTGCTTTGTACTGTGATCTAAACCTACTGGAAGTCAGACCCCAAAGATACACAAGCCCAAATTGATGAGCGTATCATGCTGTCAGCTCCGTGGGTTTTGCAAACAGCTGAGAAATGACTCCATTCCTCATGACTCTCCAAGTCATTCTCCAGTGAGCTTCATGGTGACACCAACTGCTTGTCCACCTCCTGTTATTTACTGGAGGGTGTTCTGTAAAGAGGAAAGCACCCCTTTCTATTTTATTCCAATATAGTGGTCATTTTTATATCTCAGTGGTCCCTAAAGCATTTTACAGAGGAATCTAAATCCATCTGTTATTATGGGAAAAATACAGACTTCCAGGGAACAAAAATGAGAAAAATCCTTTGGCTGAAATAATTTACTTTTTATGAAGTCTCTCAGTAACAAAGAAACTGGGTGGTAAAGAAATTCAGAATCATGGGGGAGTGACCCTCAGATGGCGTTTTGTTTTTGCTCTTTGGTTATGCTCTCTGGGTCAATTGGACAAATTAGAAAAGTCAATGATACTCAAAGTGGGGTAGTCTTTTACCTAGGACTTGGACAACTATTTTGCTGGAAATATAAAAACAGCGAATTGGGACAACCTATGATTCCACATAAAGATAAGGGAAACAGAAAACGGTAAGAATTAATTGCTCTCTTTAGGATCAGTGTAGATTTGTGCAGAATGTTTGTTTTGACTATATGACTTTCATCCTAAGGACACCCTTACAAATCAACATTGATGTGTCCTTAAAAAATAATGTGACAACCAGCTCTTAATTACTTAAATCATAGTACAGAAAGAACTTATTATAACCAGCAGACCAAGGGACCGTTCATAGAAGAGATGGATTAACTGGACGCAGACGGGTGGTTTGGGGGAGGCAACCTAAGTTCCTGATTGTTCCTTTTCTCAAAATTCTTTTTGGCAAAGATTTAATAGCACCAGAAATCTATCAGTGTTACGATGACCAGACTATCAAACTTGTTTCATTAAACACTCTCTCTTCTACAACTGTCTAAACAGGATTTTCCCACTTAGCACTGTTATCAATCCAGAGTTATGACTGGGCCATAATTTAGAAGATCCCTTGTATGGAATATTAATATTTGTATAGTTATTAAAGTCTTAATGATTTGCACAGGGACTCTAAAATTAAATATAGCATGTCATTTATAGTGTTTTCTAAAACTATAAATGAAAAATTACTTTCTAGCCTTTAGTTTTTGCCGGAACCCCTTGTAGATGACTTCTCTTTTAAGTGGCAGATAGAACACTTTTTAGAAAGTAAAGGACTTAAGCGAAATCTTTTACGTTGTATAATACGGTGGTTTTCAGATGATGTTGATCCAAGTACTCTTTCCTGAACAAAACATTAGGTAGAAGACAAATAAATGAAACAGATAAAAACAAAAGTGTTGAGGGGTTAAGGGAGGAACAGGTTTTAGGGATTTCAACCCTTGTAAAGGGCCACAAAAGCACTTTTGAGGAACAGTAGGGCATGGGGGAGTGTGAAAGCCAGGGTAGTGTTGTCAGACTCATTAAAAAGAAAATAAATAAAAGCCCTGTTGAGATGACATACCTCTTCCTTGCACCTGTATATAAGGATGTATGTGTGTGTGTTTGTGAAGTACCATTCAATTCATATCTGGCTCCTGTCTTTATCATTCTTACTCTCAAACCGCAACTTTTGTGGCATTTTATCCTAGTGCAAATGGATTCTGTGTCTATGAATTTTTAGATTCTCAGTTGTGTCCTGGCAGTTCAGAACAGGCCAGAAGGCATGTTAAGCCAAAAGACATGTGACCTCGATGAAATTATTTAGATAAGCGTTTCCATGTTGTTGAATAACAGTAACAACTCAAGAAGTGATTGTCAAATTATGATTTGGACTTTAAAGGCTCTTTCATCCAAAAAAGGTGATTTGTTGGCAGTTGAGAACACTGAGGTCCTGGCAGTTGAGGGATATCACCAAGTCAGAGGGGCACATCCAGACCCCAGCACGAGTCTCTTGGCCTGAGTCCTATGCTTTTTCCGCTACCCTGTGTAATGCATAAATTTCTATGAAATTTTTACAATTTGCAAATATCAAAAAGAACTATCAACTGAAACCAGTTATTTGTACGTTTGTTTAGACTAATCCAGTCTGGTTCCCCATTGAAGTCATAGTCAAGAAGCACAGCTTGTGTTAGATCACAGATGCTGGAAACATTCTTAAGCAGCACAAGTCATTGCAAAAGGATTTCAGGAGGCCACGTGGGGAGACAAAGAACACCAAGGTATACCAAGCATCTGTGCCTTCTTTGGAAAGTGGGGGGGTTGCCGAGCATATACTGAAACACGTCAGCAAATGTGAGGCTGGGACAGGAAGGCTGAAACTTTGGTGTCACTGACTCCGGCCGTTGTCCACAGCAAAGGCTCCTTTCACACCCAGCTCCTTGAGCAGAGAGTGGGGAGACATCATCCCAGGGGCTGACCTTCTTATAAACCCAGAGCTTTCAATCTTACACTGGCTGCAGAGGACTCGGAGTTTGGCCTGTGTAATACACATATTATCAGAATAAGGGAGCTTCGTGTGGTTTTTAACTCGTCTAAGCATATTTGTGCATAGGCCACATACATTTCCAAATGACCTAATTGGACATTTTATGTCTAAGTCCCATTTCTTAAACATGTCATTCTCTGCTTCAGGCTACGTTGGATTTGTTTGTTTTCGTTCCTTCTGAGCTTTCAAGAGAAATACTAAAGGAGGATTTGCTGTGAACCAAATCAATACACCGGTTTCCATTTTTGTTTTTTTGGCGACTTTGCTCCTGCCAGGGAATATTAGCTCCTGTAATGTTAGTCGTTTTGTGCCTAATTGTATATACAATTATATGACATGCATTTCAATATTTGTAAATGCAAATGCTTCCGAGAAGACAAGCACCACAGGCTTCCGTGAGGCGCCTGGACCAGGGTGGCAGGCCAGGTCTGTCAACCATGAGTGGAATGAGTCTCCAGGTGGGGGCTTCCCTGTTGTTCCGTAGAGTTTGGCAAATGGAAGATACTCATCTTTGTAAAAGCATCTGGGGGTACTCGGGGTAATGATCCTGTTTGTTATCTGGTTTATTCAGATTTTGTTATAAATGGGATGGCCTTGATTTTTAAATGACATCATTGCTACAGCATTTGAAGTTTCCTCAGAACAAAGCTAAGAGAAAAAAGAATAGCGCTTATTGTAGATCCTATAATGCTTGCTCACCGTGCCTCGCAGGATTGGTGTGAAGAGCAAATAAATTTGAAAACTGTAAGGGACACTGCAAAATGTGAAGAACTCTTCCCATTTATTGGTAGAGATACATATTTGTGTTCCATTTCAGCGTGGAAGCAAAGACGAAAAATTCAGATTACTGCTTCCACCCACTCTTATGAAAACGTATGACACTTAACCTGGTTTTTTCTTTAATAGCTTTATTGAAGTACAACTTACATACCCTAAAATCCACCCCCTGTGAGTGCACACTGATTGATTTTGAGTAAATGCATATGATCATGCAACCATCACTAAAATCCAATTTGAGAACATTTCCATGACCCCAGTAAGTTCCCGTATGCCCGTTTGCAGTTCATCCCTTTTCTCACCCCAGCCCCAAGATGTCACTGATGTGCCGACCATCTCCATAAATTTGCCTTTTCTGGACATTTCATATGAATGGAGTCTTTTGCATCTGGCTTCCATCATTTAGCTTATTTTTGACATTCATCTATGTTGTAACATGTATCAGTACTTGGCTCCTTATTATTGCTGAATACTATTCCATTTTGTTCATCAACTGACAGACATTTGGGTTGTTTTGAGTGTCTGACTATCATGAAAAATGCTGCTATGAGCATTCACGTACGTATCTTTGTCAGGACATCTGTTTTCATTTCTCTTGGGTAGATTCCTAGGAGTGAATTGTTGGGGTTTATGGTAAGTTTATGTTTACATTTTTAAGAAACTGCCCATCTGTTATCCAAAGTGGCCGTATCATTTTAATATTTCCATCTGCAATGTGCAGGGGTTCCAATGTCTCCACATCCTTGCCAACACTTGATATTGTCTGTCTTTTTGATGACAGCCATCCTGGTGGGTGTGTAGTGGTATCTCATGGCAGTTTGGATTTGCATTTCCCTAATGATTAATGATGTTGAGCATCTTCTCGTGTGTTTGTTTGTTACTAGTATATTCCTATTTTTTTTTTGAAATCTCTATTCAAATCTTTCTTTTGCCTATTTTTAAAAACTGGGTTGATTGCCTGTTATTGAGCTAGACCCTACTTGTTTTTTGCCATTAATTACCATTTCACCTGCCACCAACATGTATTCTCTCCTATTCTGCTGCCTTCCAATGTTACTCTATGTCTGTACTTATTTAATTTTTAGTACGAATACATTTTTTTTCTCCAAACTTGATTTTGAAATTTCCTCAAGAAGAGGAGCACTTCTACCTCATTTATTTATTTTTTTTATAAGCCGGACCTAGCAAGATATTCTGAAAATATCTCTTCAATGAATATTTGTCACATAAATGATGAAAAGCTCATCATCTGTATGTCAATATTGTCAGCACACCTGGTATTATAATTTAGCGAGTCACATTTAATTTTCTTGATTATTACTTATTTTGTACATCCAAGGTTTCAGTTTTAAAACCATTTTGGAAATGAAGGAGTGCTTCAGATAGAAAACATGAACAAACAAATTTAATTATCAGAGAAAGATTAAAAGAGATTCTGGGGAAACATTAATAGTTTGTGGTGGTTAATATGTTAAATTCAGATTTTTAGCTATTATAATTTTTCTGCAGATGTCTCCGAGTGCCTTAACAAAAATAGCACAAAACATAATTATCAAAACGGGCAACTCTCTCAAGTATACCCACGAGTAAGTTGAAAGCAAACCAGATGCTTCACCTATCACCAGTACTCTGGACCCCAAATAAAAGATTTCTAATTATAAATATAAACCTACTTATGTACTAGCCTGAATATAAAACAAAAACAACTTTCCCTATAACTAGTAAATAACAGGGGGAAAAAAAAAAAACTTTTGAGCCTTGCCTGGAAGGATGCCAAAGATATACACTTGAGAATATTTTAAGGTAATTAGCATTTTTGTCTCTGTGTCAGTAAAAATAGGCTTTTGCCTGCTACTAATTTTCTTTGGGTTAGTGAGACCATTGTATGAGTGAAGGGCCGTTAAAGGCCATTTATATTGTACAAACAGAGGCACAAATTAGAGAGGGCATGTTAATAAGGAGAGGGGGCTTATGAGTGCTCAATTATGAGCCCAGAACCTGCTTCTATTTTAGGGGGATAGAAAACACATCAATCTTGCTTTTAGAATATTTTCAATTAAAATGAACAGCACAGGGCATACTAAGAACCAGCAAAGGCTGCAGCCATGTGGATTTTGAATCATTCTTACGTACCATCTTAGTATCAAAACTGATATACGTTTAATGGGCTGAAATATAATTTGAGATCCCCAAAGACCAAGGTCCCTGAGCTGCATAAGAAATTCTAAAGGAAAAGAAATCTAAAACTGGACCATCTGTTTCACTTTTCAGCCTGCAACCTTTAGAGTAGAGGATTTGGAGCAGGATGCTGTTTAAACCTGAATAGGGATGAAATATAGTACATAAACTCACAGCATATCGTTAACTTCCTCTCTCCTAAGCACAATCAATAGCGTCCGCAAGCCTTGTTCTGCATGCTGAAAACAAAGCACAATGTTCGCTGCGAACCTAGAGCGTTCACTTCTCCCCACCCCGAAACAATAGTGGGTAGATTACTCTCTGGCCCCAGGCAGTGCCTCCTGCCTAATTGGGGTGAGCAAATGAAGGCACCCACTCTACCCAGGCAAGTGTTTGGGGAATGTAACTATAGTGTGCATATGCAACAATATCTGTGTAAGCCCAGTTTGCACTTTCTTTAGCCACTACTTTCAGTGGTTACCTAGCATGTTTCTTCAACGTATTTAGGAAAACATTTCAGGATATCGTCCCCAAAGTTACCTTTTGCCCTTATGCAAAATACTGATTTTAGAAATAGAGCTAACCAGGCAGTCAGGGTTCACGGAATGCTCAGAGAGTGGGAAAGGATTAAATAAAGCAGTGAAGCGTGGCTGGAATGAATGCCTTTGGTCTTGAGGTAGAGAAACCACTACCCCCCAGTGCTATTCACTAAGCCCAGTGCTGAACTTCTGCAAACCATGATTGTATTGGATTTTTGGCCTCTCTTTTTCAGGTGGCGCTAGTCCTCTCTCTTGAAACCTTTGTAACTATTAAGGCTGAAGTGCCATTTAAAGAAAAAGGAAGGCAAAGAAATGAGCTATAGGAAGCCATGGTGAGTCATTTGTCAATGAATCCTTTCTTGAGCTCATTGGGGAAGCAGGCTTCAGGGTGATGGGATCATAGGCTTTATTTTGAATTTGTCTGTTATAACCTTAAAGCTTTCTTCAAGGGAGATGCATAGGGTTCACGGCTGATACGGTGTCTGTTGCTATGGAAAGGTTTGTACTTAACCATATTATGGTGTTCTGTTAGGAGCAGGGAAACCAGTTCATCTCTTTTTAAAAACTGTGTGTTTTATGGGCGAAAACAAAACAAAAAAACATGGACAGCATGTACTTCTGACATTAGAGAACAATTATAAAGGCCTTTTTTACATTGTATGTATCAAGAAGCTGTTATGCATTTAAAGATCTGTGGTAGCCTCTTAACTGCAGGAGTTAGTAGGCATGTTATAGATGCCAGTTACTCACAGTATATAATGGAAGTCCCTCTGATATTTACATCTCTAAGTTCATTTCCATGTTGCATGTCTCATTTCCACCTGAATGTCTACTGCTCCCTCCACAAGAGAGCTCTCCTTTTGGCATGGTATGTAGTACTGCATTCTCGGTGAACAGTTTCAACACAAGAAGATGATACTATGAGCACTTGCTGTTCATGAGTCTTCCGTTCAAAATGGAAAGGTGAAGCTTGCCCTAACATTAAAATTTGGGCTCTCCTGGAAAAAATGCAACAATTGGTCTAAACACAATCTAAACATTTTCAACTTTCACGTTTTTCTTTGTAGCACTAGCAAAGTATTGTTTGTTTCGTTTTAAAACAATAACAGTAGGAGCGCCTGGCTGGCTCAGTCAGAGGAGTGTGCCTGGGATTGTGAGTTCGAGCCCCACGTTGGGCATAGAGATTACTTACATAGTTTTTTTTAAAAAGCCAATAATGTATTGTATGGTGCTAACTCCTACACTTGTAGGAAAACCTGTTGGTTCCCAGCATGGACCCTTGAGTCAGGCTGCCAGGGTGCGAGTCCAACTATGCCATATGTAGCCTGTATAATCTTGGGCAAGCTTCTTAACCTCTCTGTGCCTGTTTCCACAGCTGTAACCCTGGGATAATAATAGCACCTATTTTATAGGGCTGAAGTGGGAATTAAATGAGATAGCTCTGGTAAAGCACTGAAAACAGTGCCTGGCACATGGTAGGTATACAATAAGTGTTGGTTTATTACATTGTTGCATGTCTTTATCATCCTACAATTTTTAATTTTGCCTTTTTCTATTAATATGGAGCCGTTTACCTTAACTCAGAAGCATTTATTTTTTTAAAGATCTTATTTACGTGATAGCGAGATAGCACAAGCAGGGGGAGCAGCAGAGAGAGAGAGAGGGAGAAGCAGGCTCCCTGCTGAGCAGGGAGGCCTATGCTGGGCTCGATCCCAGGACCCTGGGATCATGACCTGAGCCAAAGGCAGCCGCTTAACCAACTTGAGCCACCTAGGTGCCCCGGAAGCATTTAAAATGGTAGAATTTGGGTAATTGTGGCAGGATGTTTGAAAAATACATGGGATTAGGGTACTTTCTGGTGTCCCTCAAATAATACTGAGAATATAATTGACAGTTTCCCTGTAACTCTAAGGAAAATTTGGCCTTTCAGTCTGGAGTATGATTCCTTCTTTGCCCATTATCCTGCTAAAATCTCCTTGTGATTCTAGATAATACAAATGTAAAAACAGTTTGTCTAGATGTGTATGTGTTACAGAGGTCCTTAAATTTCTGTTTACATCAGTGCTTCATTAACAGTCCTTATATGTTATTAAATGTAGAAAGAGGTTTAAAATAATTTTGATAATTCACTCCAACATAGGCAAAGACCAGTCATAGTCTTCGGGATACTGGCTTTTACCAGTATCCCAAGTATAATAAACATAGACATACAGAAAAAGACAGGGAGTTCATTTTGCGTATCTCCAAACTGACGCGTGAGGTTTCAGCCAGACCTGGAATTGATTGTTAGTATTTGGCATTTCTTCACAACCAGTGGGAGCACTATTAGTAAGTCTGTTTTCTTTACTCGGAACATACTTTGGTCCTGTCAAGTTAATCTGGCTACAACTGAATGGAATTTTTTGTTCTTTAAAGGTTTTTTTGGGTTTTTTTTCACATTTCATTTATATCCTATCTCTAGTGAGGTCAAATTCCCCTGTAAATATTATCTGATTTATTCCCATAACATCTCTAAAAGAGATAGGGTCCATTTGTCTATATTATTAACATCTGGTCTTAGAAGATCCACATTTACTTTGTCGAGAAATCACCGAAAATAAATCTCATGTAGACACTAATGGAAAATATAATAGGAGATAAATACAGGTATGTCTGCAAATGAAGATATTTTCCCACCTTTGAAATCTGTTGACTGAAAAGATAAAAAGTGGAACAACTTATGATGATTGAATAGTAATAAAAAGCAGCATTTAATCTAAATCTCTCCTTCCTGTGATTACAGCATGCTAAATATTACTCAATACCAGAGAGTCTGCTGATGAGCTATGTAAATGTTTTCCAATAAAATTAAATAGATTAGATTTAGAAAGAGAATGTTAATATTTCCAAGGCTTTTAAAGAATCATCTTTATTATTTTTTTTGAAGAGTCTTCTTTAAAAACTTTTCTGAAAAATACATGGTTGCAGACCCTGTCATAGTGTCCTGAGCCCTAGCAGAGTGGACACCATTATTTCCACGCGGATAGAACAGGCAGAGGAAGCCATCATGTTTGAGAAGTTCTTGTCATCTGTGATCCTTTCTTGTTAATTCTCTTCATGTATTTTGCCTGCTGCTTTGTCTTGGTTGTCAGAGTCTGTTACTGAGACAAGAGTAAGATCCTCCTGCTCCGACAGTCGCAGAGTGAGTTGGCATGACGCGCCGTGAGGTGAGTCTAATTGCTGTTAATATTGGGAGGATGCATAATCCTATTAAAAAGAAGAACAGTTATAAAAAAATAAATAAGTGGTGGCAAGTCTAGATTACATGAAAGAAGGACAGCCTGATGAGGGAAAACCCATTAACCTGAAAGGAAGCCGTTCTTTGCTTCCAAGTTAGCAGTTGTGAGCAAGACCGCATTCATACTAAATCAAAATGGAAACAATTTTTCTGAGTCATTTATAGACTTAAATATTAGGTTTTCTTATATGTGGAAAAAGAGACCCTACTGTGATTCCTAATTGTTAATAGAATATCAAAGTGCCACATTAGGTAGGTTTCTAGGGAAACTTTCATCTTGTTCCCTAGGTGTTATTAATGAGTCAAAAAAGGTAACTTTATATTAGGTGGAGAGAACAATACTGTAAACCAGTGCTTCTCAAACTCCAGTGTGCATACGCCCCATCCTGGGATCTGCATAAATTGTGGATTCTGAGTCAGTAGCTCCTGGGTGGGGCCTGAGATGCTGCCCTGGAGAAGCCCCCAGGAGATGCCCATGATGCTGACTCAGGACACCTCTTGGAGAAGGCAGGCTGCAGATAACTCTTTTACAAAGAAATCCACACAATTACAGGGTAACTTGCTTTGTCATCATTTCAGGAAATTGAATGGCATTGGGATAACAAAACCAAGTCACTTGCTTTGCAAATGGAAGTGGTGAGAATGAGTCCATTTAAACTTCAAGAACTCCTTTATGATTTTTTTTAAAGATTTTATTTTTATTTATTTATTTGACAGAGAGAGAGCAAGAGAGGGAACACAAGCAGGGGGAGTGAGAGAGGTAGAAGCAGGCTTCCTGCTGAGCAGGGAGCCCGATGCAGGACTCGATCCCAGGACCCTGGGATCATGACCTTGAGCTGAAGGCCAACGCTTGATGACTGAGCCACCCAGGCGCCCCTCCTTTATGATTTTTTAAAAAGTAATCTCTACACCCAGTGTGGGGCTTGAACTCAACCCTGAGATCAAGAGTCACATGCTCTGGGGCACCTGGGTGGCTCAGTCAGTTAAGCAGCCGACTCTTGATTTCGGTTCAGGTCATGATCTCAAGGTCTTGGGATCCAGCCCCACATTGTGCTCCCTGCTCAAGGATTCTCTCTCTCTTTCTCTCTGCCCCTCCTACCACTCATGCATTTTTTCTCTTTCTCTCTAAAATAAATAAGTAAATCTTTAAAAAAAAATCGCATGCTTTACTGGCTGAGCCAGCCAGTCGCCCCCAAGGACTCCTTTAAGGACAGCTGGAATTCCTGGTAAGGTTGAAACTGAAATGGAACAGGCAGAAAGGCAGAAAGTCTCTTGGTTCCTTTTGGAGCTTCATTTGTGGCTTCCTTCAATACCCCTCTTCCTTGTGGTCATAGTTATTAGATGGCTACAGGAAACATGGACATACTCTGTTCATACAACAGACTTCACAACTTGAATTCATGATGCTTTAGTAAGAGAGAGCATTGTGATGAGGTCGTGATCTCAGGGTCATGAGATTGAGCCCTGTATAGGGCTCTGTGCTGGGCCTGGAGCCTGCTTAAGATACCTTCTCCTTCTCCCTCTGCCCCTCCCCGCTGCTCATAAGCACATACACGTGCACGCTCTCTCTCAAAAAAAAAAAAAAAAAGAGAGAGAGAGAGAGCACTGTGCTTCTTCTCCTTCATCCTCCCACAAACCAGGTTGTTAAGAGAAGGCTTAACGCTGCAAGCATCTGACAGCATGCACTTTTTTTTTCTTTTAATTATTTATTTATTTGACAGAGAGAGAGCACAAGTAGGCAGAGCGGCAGACAGAGGGAGAGGGAGAAGCAGGCCTCCCACTGAGCAGGGAGCCTGATGCGGGGCTCGATCCCAGGACCCCGGAACCATGACCTGAGCCGAAGGCAGACGTCCAACGACTGAGCCCCCCGCGTGCCCCAGCATGCACATTTTGCCCATTTAACCTGTGCCCAGGACATGCTGTTTATTGGTGGTTACATACGTAACCATACGTAAGATCATCTGACACCCCCCAGCATGAAGTCTTGGGTTGTAGGCTGTTGAATGCATTAATCTTAATCAAACAAGCTGAATAAGAGGGAGAACTTCAAATAATTAAGAATGCATTGGAGTCAGAAGAGTTTTAAATGGGGAAAATGGGATTCTGAAACTTGACTGCACATTAAATATTCTGAATTCAGGTAATCACAAACTATCATTTATTACTTATCTGGTAAGTATGTAGGGACAGTGTAAACAGAGGACAGGAAAGTGAGTTCCAACTCTATGGACGGTATGTGGAGGTATTCGTCTGTTCAGGCTGCTGTAACAAAATACCGTGGCCTTAGTCAACAACAGACATTTATTTCTCAATTCTGGAGCTGGGAGATCCAAGATCCAGGTGCCAGCTGATTCAGTTCCTGGTAAGGAGGGGCCTTCTCCCTGGTTTGCGGATAGCCTTCCGCCTGTGTCTTTAAGTGGCAGAGAGGGGAGAGAGTGATCTCTCTGTCTTCCTCTTCTTATAAGCTTACTGATTTCCTTCCGAGGGTCCTAACCTCAGAATGCCCTACCTCATCCAGCCCTAAGTACCTCCCCAAGGCCCCATCTCCAGATACCATCGCATTGGGATAGGATTTCAACATGTGATTTGGGGGGCACCGCTCAGTCCATAGTAGCGCTAAAGGGTGATGAGATGGTGGTGACTTCGTCATTCTAACACAAGCACAAGGACAAAGACTTTTTTGTTGCTTTTCAACTTATATATACTTTTTACATCTGTTGTCTCTAGAACCACAAGTGTGTGTGTATCACCCTGACGTCAAGTCTGGAAATAAGGTCCCTGATGACAGTGCCATCACATTATTGAAGGCTCCTCCTTCTAAAATCAGTTTATTCTCCTACCCACAATATCACTTTTTAAAAAGACAGTTGTGATGAATTTACTGACTAACTTACATAATCTTACTCTACGAAGACAAATTTAGTCTTACTTCACAAAGACAAATTTACTTCTAGCATGTTAGAAAAAAATCTACACTTTCTAGTACTCACTGGAAAGTGAACATGGCAGACAAATGTGACATGGAAAGCCTGGCTTACTAGGACAAATTCATGGGAGTGATGGATAAAATGGAGCAACAGACTGCCCAGATGTCAGAAACAAAGCAAGAAACCAAAGCCAAAGCAAATAGTACAAGCCGATGGTGCAGGGACCTCTGGGGGTTTCAGCTTTGGGTAAAGGCCCTTGGGGAGGAGGCTGGGCAGGGGAGGAGGCAGAGCTGGGGGCAGAAAATCAGGCCTTAGACTTGCTGGGCAGGGAGGCTAAAACCTGTCCCCTGCAGAAAGCCTGGAGCCTCCGGAGAGCTAGCAAAACTCCACTCATTGGCCAAGGGAAGGAGCAAGGAAGTTTGCTGTAATTGAGCCCGAGAGTGGGCACAAGCCAGGGAAGGGACATCATTTGAGAGCATCTGATACCAACCTAGGCCACATCCTGAGAAGTCTGAATTTATACTATTTGCCTAGAAAGCTAGCTCTAAGTCCATTTCTTGGAATGCACTCTCTAAGCCAATAAATTAACATAAAAATACATCGAGAGCCTTGAAACCCCTAGGAATCTGATAGAAGCAGAGCATTCTGTGAGGTCACTTTCACAACCTCTGGGTCAGAACCCGGCTAGTCTGCTAGGGCTACCATAACAAAATGCCCCAGACTGGGTGTCGTAAGCAACAGAATGAGGCTGGAAGTCCAAGATCAAGATGTTAGCAGGTTTGCTTTCTCCTGAGGCCTCTCTGCTTGGCTTGAAGGCAGCTGCCTTCCTGCTGTGTCCTCACATGGCCTTTCCTCTGTGTGTGCACATCCTTGGTGTGTCTTGCACTTTTTTTTTAGAGGAGGGTGACAGAGGGAAAGGGAGAGAGAGAATCTTAAGCAGGCTCCATGCCCAGTGTGGGGCCTGATACAGGGCTTGATCTAACAACCCTGAGATCATGACCTGAGCCAAAATCAAGGTCAGATGCTTAAGCCACCCACGCACCCCTGTGTCTCTTCCACTTCTTATAAGGACATCATTAGTCATATCAGGTTACCCTTATGACCTTATCTAATGTTAATCACCTCCTTAAGGGGTACCCGGCTGGCTCAGTTGGTGGAACATGCAACTCTTGATCTTGGGGTTGTAAGTTCGAGCCCCATGTTGGGTATTGAGATTACTTTTAAAAAAATCACGTCTTTAGGGGCACCTGGGTGGCTCAGGTGGTTGGGCATCTGCCTTCGGCTCAGGTCATGATCTCCAGGTCCTGGGATCGAGTCCCATGTCGGGCTCCCAGCACAATGGGGAATCTGCTTCTCCCTCTCCCTCTGCCTCTCCCCCTGCTTGTGCTCTCTGTCTCTCTCAAATGAATAAATTTAAAAAAAAAAAAAAACTTTAAAAAAATCACCTCTTTAAAGGTCATATGTCTAAATACAGTCACATTGGGGGTTAGGGCCACAACATACATGAGTTTGGGATGGGTGACATGGTTTAGTCCATAACAGAAACCTCTCTTAGAAAAGCAAAGGAACCCATTGAAGATGAAATCACAACCAGCAAAACAACAAAATGTTACAAAGTACATAAGGAATGCTACCTTATGGGAGAGTTACCAGAGGCAACAATCAAGAGACTTAGCACCAAAACAACTACAGATGGCAGAACAAAAATCAGACACTCTAAAATAACTAAATGAGGAGAGAGATCTTTAAAAAAAATTGAAAATGTAAGAAAACAGCAGGATGCCATGGAAATAAAGAACAGGCAGATTTGGAAAGAAACAAATGGAATGTCTGGCAATGGACATTACAGTCATTACAATCTCACTGAATAAGTTAAATTATCATATTAGACACATCAGAAGAGAAATTTAGCCAACTGGAAGATACAGTTGAGGAAACCACCTTGAATGAAGTACAGAGAGAAAGAAGTGAAGGAGATGAAAGAATGGTTCAGGGTGTGGAAAACAGAATGAGAAGGTCCAACATGCACCTGCTGTGTCTCAGGGAGATACAGGGAGAGAGGGGCAAATGGGAGACAGGCAATATTCAAAAAGAAAGTTAATGAAAATTTTCTATAATGAAATATTGGAAACTAAACATTGAAGAAATACACTGATTCTCAAGTAGGAAAAACAAAAACAAGTGTATATCTAGTTTGAAACAAATCCAATAACTCCAGTGTTTCCCACAAAGGAAATCTCAATAAATAACAAAAAACTGGTTTCAGATAGAACATATTCTCTGATCATAATGCAGTCAAATTAGAAATTAATAACAAATAACAGCCTCTAGGAAAATGAAAATGACCATAATATCAATAAAAAGGGTCTGAATAACACACTATATCAACACATGCGTTGAGTCTTTTAAAACTATGGGGCTCCTGGGTGGCTCAGTTGGTTGAGCATTCCATTCTTGATTTCAGCTCAGGTCCTGATCTCAGGGTCGTGAGATCGAGCCCCCGGGGTGTGTCAGGCTCCACACTGTGAAGCCGGCTCAAAATTCTCTCTCTCCCTCTGCCCCTCCCCCACAGCTCGTGGATGCACATGCACATGCCCCCCCCCCGCAAAATTATATCAGCACCTCAGTATATACAAGAAAATGAATCTTTATGGTATTTGGTGTATAGTTGTACCTTAATACTTATAATTCTGGTTTCATAAGCAAATACTTTCCCATTGCCTCACGGCTCTTCCTGAAACGGTCTTGTTATAACTGTGTCTGCCTTTGATACTAGAGAACTATATTTTGTTGCTGCTTTACAAAGAGCTTTCACATACATTCTGTCATCATCTAATTTCTCGCCCCTGGTGATAGAAATCAGGGAGGCATTTCCAACATCCTGGACCAGCATGCAAATCACTTACCAATCTGTGAAAGAACAAGTGCTTCTGGAATCAGAAATTCTTAACAACTGAGTTTACCTTTCCTCGCAGCCTATAGAGAATTCATTTGGGCATCCCCAGGGAGCACAGCCCTGCAGAGGAAAGTTACTGATGTTAAGGATTGAGGAGCTTGAAGGCAGCCTTCTCTCACCAGTATTAAGGATTAGACACACGTTCGAATAGATTTGTTGTCTAGATGATTAAGAAGAGAACGGTGTGAATAGCCCTGAAATATCTGATAATGGAGCAGAGACCACATAGAAACACTCGTTTTTTCCTTTAAAATCTGACTAGGAAAATTAAATAGACTTTTAAGACTTTATAACATGGTTTGCAAAAGAAAAAAAATTTCTCAATTGACTTAAAAAACATGATAATGTTGGCTTTGGGCTCCCTGAAGACTTAAAATTCTGTGGAGGATTATATGCATGTAATTTCTTTTAATAAACCACCCATAGAGGTCTGCTTTGGAAAGATTTAATCCTTGAATGTGTTTATAGAGAATTCTGGTTGCTCTTCCAGAGAGGCAGGCCACTGTGCCTTGAGAAGTGTCACGTGGACCCAGTAGCATCCCCAGGCACAACCAAACGGCAAAGCATTGGACATATAATTCTTCTGGGTTTTTTATTTTTATTTTTCAGTATATGTTACTGAGGTGTCTCCTCTCTTCTTCATCTGTATTGCTTTGGTTTTACCTGGAGCCGATCTTGACCTCGACTCTTTCTATTCACTGGCTTCCACGAGAAATACAATCAGTCCACAATCCTTAAAGAAGATTTGAGGTGGCATCATAAAAAGTTGCGTCCCACACTATGCAAAGTGCCACCCCATCACCCCAGTGAACATCTCTTACCCCACTCCTGCCCCTGAGTCCCCAGCGATGAGGAGTCACCTATAAGGATACGCTGCAACACAGTCTCACCAGGAGACTCACTCCATACTCCTGCCCCCAGGATTGTCCCTAAAGTCATCCTGTTTGCCACCCACCTTGCCTATTAAGCTGGGTAATTCAGTCACCAAGCCCCAGTGCCCTAGCTTATGCCAGCACCCAGTAAGCTGGCAGCCCTCCAGCTACAAGAATTTATCCTCAGAGAGCAACAAGGGTGACAATCAATAATAATTCTGTTACATATAAAAGTAAATGCTTTGTTAAGCCAGCAGTACTGACATTGCCCCCCAAACCACCTTTGTCTTATAAATACATTAAAATGTAATATCAAGGAATTTTTAAAGAAATGCAATCCTCAAACAACAAATTGGTTATATTTCCACAATTGTTATTAAACATACCATAACTAAAATTTGAATTTATATTGGGGTAGACAGAAACTTCTGGATTTAAAACCCCACTGACTTGGGATTTCTGAGCAGTTTCTAAGCTCAGTGAATACCTGAGGCTTTAAAAAGGTTCATACAGCCCTTGACTCAAGTTTCAAATGCTTTTAATTCAGTTCTTACCCAAATTAATCTCAGTAGGTGTTCAGTAAATATTGGTGTAATGAATGGGAAGGTCTGTATATGTTACCACCTCCAGATAATCCGTGGGCCAAAAGTCTGCCTATCTTCTGATATGTGTTGTCTTTTTTCCTTTACTTGGACAAAAATAAAAACAAAATACTCTGATCTCCCTTGCCCAAACAGAAACAAAAACAAAACAAAAAAAAATAGAAAAATAAATATCAATAGAATAACAATAGTATCTTGCATGATAAAGTATTCAATGAAATGCTTTCAATAACCCCTCACTTCATTGTATTTAAAAATAAACAAAAAATGTTAGCCTCCAGCATATTATTTTCTCTACCTCCCTTTAATTTTATCAGATTTTAATTTAGTCAGTTCATTATGATGCCTGCAACTTAATAGACTCTTTCATCCAAGGAATAATTTATTTCTTGAAGTCAGTCAATTGACTGAAAAACAAACAAACCATTGAGTATCAAAAACCACTTAGAACTTGAAACAGTGGTTTGTACACATCGGTAAATAGTTATCTCCATATAAAATCCTAGAGTCATAAGTTCATAAAATTTTAGGGGTTAAAATGTAGAATGATATGATTCTCAGAAATTGAGAAAAATTAAAGAATCATTTCACATAAATTAGCCTTCAGTATTTATTTTTTTAAAGATCTTATTTATTTGACAGAGAGAGAGAAGGAACAAGCAGGGGGAGCAGCAGAGGGAAAGGGAGAAGCAGGCTCCCCGCTGAGCAGGGAGTCTGATGGGGGGCTCGATCCCAGAACCCCAGGATCATGACCTGAGCTGAAGGCAGACACTTAACCAACTGAGCCACCCAGGCGCCCCTAACCTTTAGTATTTAGACTACTTCTTCCAGCATTATTATGCCAAAATTTCCAGAGATAACACTTAGATGAGCATTAGTTAAGTCAAGTAAGGTAGAAACACAGCTGCCGATGGACTGCCTGCCTGGGGATCCGAGTCTTGGACAATAACATTCCTATAAAGTTGTGTATGGATTCTAACAGTGATTAACTTTCAAGTCAAGCGTTATTTCGCCCAAAAAATATGAAATTCTCAAGGATATGTGGGATAATTTGGGAAAGGGAGGAGATATGGATAAAGAGAGCGAGTCTGGAATACATCTTCCAAAGAGAGATTTGCGGTAGAAAGATACAGAAAAGAATTTGGCAAAGTAATTAAGGACACAGTTCCTCATGAATGTTCTATGCCTTATAGTCTTAATTTCTTTTATTCTGAAGCTTTCACGAGGGGCTCCTGGGTGGCACAGGGGTTAAGCGTCCGGCTGACTCTTGGTTTCAGCTTAGGTCCTGATCTCAGGGTAGTGGGATCGAGCCCCAAGTTAGGCTCCCCACACAGTGTGGAGTCTGCTTGGGATTCTCCCTCTCCCTGCCCCTCCCGTCTGTGCTCTCTCTCTCTCTCTAAAATAAATAAGTAAATCTTAGAAAAAAGAAAAAAAGATTTCATTAGACGTGAAGATGATCATTGTTATTCTTTGACTTTTCATTGTTCTTTCCTAATTTTTGCTTCTTTCTGAAACATAAATCTATCTTTGAGGTAATGACTGTATTAAAGTTACATCGAACAACTATTTTAAGATTAAATCAAACAGGAGAATGCACATTCTTTGGAAAAAAATGATTAAATACAGTTTCCCTAGTGAGAGAGTTAAATAGAAATGATTTTAAATCAAATTTGCCCTGGATAAGGGGTCTGCTTGTAAAACTTGGAATATCTTTTTAAAGTAGAATGTTTATTACAGTCTTGGAAAAACATTTTAATATATATGACAAGGTGTTAATTTCCTTAATGTTAAATGTTCTTACATATCGATACACAGGTAAACAAGTCAATTTAAAAACAATGAAGTTTATTTGCAGTGAAAAAACTGATTGATAAATATATACAAAGTTCAAGCTCAGTTGTAATTGAAGAAATGAAAACTTCTAAAACTGAGAAGTGATTTTTTTCTTTCATATTGCCAGGGATGAAAATATTTGTTTTGGGCATGAGACATCTGCAGTCTCAGGTACCATCAGTAGGAGTGTAAATTGATACAAACTTTTTCGAGAGCGATTTGGCAGGATGTATTAAATGTTAACATGTAAATTTTACTTTTAAATGTAAATTACACATCTTTTGATCTTCCAATTCCATTTAGACATTTATAGTTTTCTTACACATGTGAACAAGAATAATCCTTGTCGGGACACCTGGGTGGCTCAATCAGTTGGGCGTCTCCTTTCGGCTCAGGTCATGATCCCAATTGAGTCCCACATTAGGCTCCTTGTTCAGTGGGGAGCCTGCTTCTCCCTCTGCTGCTCCCCCTGCTTGTGCGTTGTCTTTCTCTCTCTGACAAATAAATAAATAAAATCTTTAAGAGAAGAATAATCATTGTCATATTATTTGTAAATAGCCAAACACCCACCAAAGATCCATCCATAAGAATCTGGTTCTTTCATATGTTAGGGCACATCTATGCTTGCATGCAAATGTTCATATGAAGGAAAGAGTTATATATGCTACTAGAAAGAAGTCCAAGATAAATTGTTTTGTGCAAAAAAAAAAAAAAGCAAGTTAGAGAACATATATAACATAATCCCATTTGTCTAAAATAAATATTTTATGTATATGCTCGGGAAAAACCACAGGGAAGTGGGAGAGTAGAAGGACTTTTTACTTATATATTATTCTGTCCCATACCATTTCTTTGCTTTTCTTCTTTCTTCTTGGTTTTGCTTTTGCTCTGTTTTGTTTATTCTTTTGTTTGGTTGGTTGTTGCCATGAACATTTATTATTTATATAAAAATGTATAGCTGATGGAGAAAATAATTTTTACTTTAATTAAATATTTTGTTTCAATGTTCCTAAATCTTCTGGGAACCACAACAGACTGGGCTTTTTCCAAGAACAGGAACAGGATTAGGAGTATCATCAGTCCCTGTTTCTCTGTTCTCCCCCATGGATTTCCTAGTGGGGAGACTCTTCCTTAATAGTTGACTAAGGAGATGAAGGTGCCCCTGAGGTCAGAAGAAGATGCTTAGGGACATGGATGGGCACCCCAGGTCTGAGGGGGAAGTGGGTTTTAAAAGCAAAAGTTAAATATGCATTTCCAAAACAACCCCCCCAAAACAAACCCATACGTACATGCAGCACTTTTTCATCTTTTCTCATACTGTCTCATTTCGCTGCTGTCAATTCAGCTGAAGGGGAAGTGGAGAGGAATTAAAGGCACAGGAGGAGGCTCCTATTTTGAAGCTCTCTTTTGTAGGATGGATCCAGTTCTGGATAACTCTCCCAGTTGTAAATAGCAGTGACAACAAGAACCAAAAGTATTTTGCTTCCTATCATGTAGATGTCAGTTACATGATGAGAAAAAAAATAAAATATTCATGCTACAGGAAAGTGGCTTTTGCAGACTGGAAAGCAACTCTGATGCACTTAGAAATGCTTATTTCAGGGAAATTTTCTGCTGTTGGACTCAAGGCACTGAAAGAAAAAAACAAACAAACAAAAAACAGAAGCGTTGTCCTAAAGGCTGTTTTATGTATTCCTCTTCTATTCCTTCAGATTTTCTTGCAAACTCCTTTGGAGGTTAAAGTTTATTTAGGAGGCAGTATCTCGGTCGAAGCTGCTTTTCAATAAGGAGGAGGGTGGATTCAAATGCCCTCGTCCTAATTGCTTTGTGAAGCCTTCCCTTCTTCCTAATCTCACTGTAGTTTCTTAAGAAAAGAGGCACTTACCTATCCCAAGGGGTTAAATGGAGATTTCTGCTGCAGAGGATAAAGTAGGGAGTTTGCTGCATTAATCATTGAATAACATCCATCACACCTCCACTTGGGCAGTTAAATTTCTGTTGAACAAAGTATGGAAGTACCTGGGGAATGTCTCCCTCTTCGTAAGTGGTGTTATTAGACATCTGTTAAGAAGGCCTTGGAAAAATAGATGTTGGGGTGCAAACAGAGTCATTTTAATGCTAACACAATGCTAGGCACATAATGAGTAAAAATTATCGAGTAAATAAATTATATTCCAAAATAAATTATTGCACCACTTCCCTTAGCAGCCTATTAATCACCTTCTTACTCCACACTTGTGTGCTCGTTGCAGCAAGAATGATCTTTCTTAAGCACCATTTTGACTTTTCAGACCCATTTTCAGAAACTATCATAAGTCAAAATTTTTGCTCTTGTAAAATCCATATTGCTGATCCATGTTGAAAGGTCTTCTAACAATTGGTCCCTTCTCCCTAATTTCCCTTTTTAAAAATTGTACATTCATATTATCTCTGCTAGCCTAGAACACATGTGAATCTGCCTTATAATTTGCCTACTTCTGCCGTCGGCAATGCTCTCTACCCTCTGCTCTACCATTCCAGACCAATCCCGCTGTGCTCTTACTGCCATTTGTCATTCCAGCCAGCTTTGCAAGATGTTAAGTACCGGATGGTGTATTTATAATCATAAAGTTATGGAGAGTTTTATTTCTGTTTTACATGACTTCATGTCAATTCAATGCAATCTTAATGATCTTTAGTGGAATATTAGCACGTTGGAGGCAAAGGCTGCTTTTATGACTTTTTTACTCATACAAGAGGCTTCATGACCTACCTAATTTCGAGCGTCTGATAACATCTCAAAAGAAGATCAAAGTGATTTCATTTGAAAATAAATATATTGGCGGGTCATAGCAATATCATATTGATCAGTCAATAATGAAAAAGGGTCAAATAATTGCAAATCAGTCTAAAACTATGATGAAATTCAAATGTAAGTCCCAATTTAGTAGAATTTGTCTTTTGTTGTTTTGTCAGAACACAAAAAAAGCATAAAGTTCATTTTGATAAATTAAAAAAATTATTAGGAGGAAGATACCATATCAACTATTATACAAATATTTAAAAGCTAGAATAAAGTTATGGCCCTGATAGAGAAATAGATATATATATTAATAGAACATAACTGAAAGTTCAAAAGTGATCCTTGTATGTAAGGAGAATTTTGTTTTTCCTAGAGATGGCATTTTGTATCAGGAGATAAAGGATGACCTATTTAATCAAAGGTGAAATGTTTGGTTAATCACTTGGGGAAATAAAAATTTGGATCCCTACAATATAACAAAATAAATGCCAAATGGATTAATAATTTCTAAATAAGTCAAATAAAAATAAAACAACACATAAAAGTATTATGGATATCATAGGCAAATACTTCTACAGTCTGTTAGAAGAGAGAACTTTCTAAAAATGATACCAAAGACAGAAAGTAAAGTCCTGATAAACTTTAAAAATTCCACATAAAAATACCACAATCAAGTTTAACAACAATGAACTGACTGAAAAAAATATTTGTAATATGTAAGACAGACGAAGGATTAAATACTCAATATATAGTCTTCTAAAATCCATAAGAAAAAGAATGCTTTGATAGAAAAATGGGTAAGGAACTTACAAAAGCAACATAGAATAAACACAAATGGCAAACAATTTTTTAAAAATGTTTAACCATTTCAGTAATCCAAAAAGTGCAATCATATTTTTGGTCCATCTGATTGGCAAAGTGAAAATGAGTGGAATTTGGCAATACATCTGAAAAACCTTTAATAGGATATATCCTGGGCACTTGGTTGGCTCAGTCAGTTAAACATCCAACTCTTGATTTAGGCTCAGATCATGATCTCAGGGTGGTGAAATCAAGCCCCACGTCTGGCTCCATGCTCAAAAAGGGCTCTGCTTGGGATTCTCTCTCTCCCTCTGCCCCTCCGCCCATGCTCTCTCTCTCTCTCTCTCTCTCTCTCAAATAAATAAATACGATCTTTAAAAAAAACAGATACAAGGATATATCCCATGACTTATGCATTCCATTAGAAGATGTAGGGAAATATAGGCACAAATGAATGCTTATAGCAGCTGATCATTACAGCAAAATATTTGGGAAAACATGTTATTCAGGAAAATCCCAAATAATAAAGCTTAAATAAGGTAGATACTTATTTTCTTGCCATGCAAATGAAAGTCTTGAGATAAGCAATCTATATTGCAATTCCATGATATTGCAACTCCATGATTAACAGTGATGCAGGTTCATTCTATCTTGTGTCTACAATCTCGTAAACATGAGGATTCTACCTTGTGGTCCAAGATACCTAATTGACCTCCAAGTGTTTCATCCATACACACAGGAAGTAGTGTATGAAGGTAACACTAGGAAGATATGAAGGAAGAAAGGCACAGTTCTTCTTTTTGAGGATACCTCCTGAAACTTGAACATGACACTTCAGTTGGGTCACATGGACACACCTAACAGCAAAGCAAACTGGGAAATAAGCCTCTATTCCAGACAGCACCTGCCAGCTAAAAACTGGGAGTCTCGTTACGGAAGGAAAAAGACAAGAAAGGGGTTTAGGGGACAAGCTGCAGTCTCTGCCACATAACCAAAATGTTGACTCATAAATGGTTCAACAACAAATAAGTTATGGTTCATTCAGACAGCAAAATACTATGTCATTATTAAAATGATGGTATGGATCTACAGTTATTAACATGGAAAGAGATGCCCAATGTATTATTAAATGACAAACCAGTTCATGAAATTGTTTTTATGGTATGATCCTATCATCTCTTCTCTATCTAGTTGCCCTTTCATATATTTTATCTATTGATTGATCGATCAATCTGTCTTAAAATGCCTTTTTAGTTTTTAAAGTGATAGAATTTCTAAATTACTTTGTTGGCTTTTAAATTTCTGATGATACTGCATTGTGATATGAAATGTGCTGTGTATGAAATGAATTCTTTGGTATTTGTTGTGACTGGATTGTGTCACTCTCTAGTAATTATCTGTTTTCCCTAATTACTGGGGGCAGGATTCTGTATACATTCGTTAGAGCAAGCTTATTAATTGTGTTGTTTGAGACATTTTATATTTCCTAATTATTTATAAGCTTTCTATATCAGTTTCTGAGAGATGTGTTAAAAATACCTACCATGCTCAGGTCATGATCTCGGGGTCTTGGCATGGAGCCCCGCATCAGGCTCCCTGCTCAGTGGGGACTCTGCTTGTCCCTCTGCCCCTCCCCCTGCTTGTGCTGTCTCTCTCTCTCTCTCTCTCTCTCTCACATAAATAAAATCTTTTTAAAAAGTACCTATCATGATGGGGGACTTTAATAATTCCTTTAGTATATATATCATTATTTACCTTTATATATATTTTAAGGCTATATTTTTGGGTGCATGCAAGTCAGGATTATTATAATTTTTTGGTAATTGTTCTTTTTATTGTTAAATGATAGCCCCCCCCCTTTTTAAGTAGCCTGTATGCCCAATGTTAGGACTTGAACTCACGACCCTGAGATCCAGAGTCCCATGCTCTACCAACTGAGCTAGCCAGGCACCCCAATGGTAATCCTTTTTAATACCTAATATTATTGCCTTAAATTATTTTTTGTTAAAGATTTTATTTTTAAGTAATCTCTACACACAACGTGGGGTTTGAACTTAGAACCCTGAGATCAAGAGTCACATGCTCTACCTACTGAGCCAGCCAGCGCGCCTATTGCCTTAAATTCTATTTCATCTGATTAGTATTGCTTTTCTACCTTCATTTGTTTAGTGTTTGGTATATTTTTTTCCCATAATTTTACTTCAAATCGTTTATGCTTGCAAAGTCATACGTACAGAATTTGTATTTCAATTCAGATAATTTCTGCTTTTTAACAGCTGAATTCAATGTTTATATTCATTAGGACTGCTGATAGTTGGATTTATTTCTACCATTTTATGTGTTCTATTTGCCATTTTTTTTCTTGTTAGTTGGGTTTTTCTGATTCCGATTGGATTGATTTTGTTCCCTTTTTCCTTCTTCAGCATTCTGAAAGATATATATTCTATTTATATTAGGTTACCCTTAAATTTTGAGTATGCTGCACTTGACTTAAGACTACATTTAATCAATAGCTCTGTTCTCTCTTCTCCCGTGTTACTGTTGTCTAGTTTATTAGTTTCACCTGTTTTTAAGTGTCCCCAAATTAGTCTTTATTACTAGGGTTGTAAGGTATCCCGTACATAGCTCTTCTCTTCCTCTCTGAAATTCAGAACCAATAGGGAGAAAGAGGGGAAGAAAGGCAGGAATTAGAGGTGGGACATCAAAATACAGTATTAGTTTTATTTCAGATAAAGCTGGTCGGACAAAGTGATTTTAGATCTGTGGCCAGATGGGCTTGCTGATACTTTATTCCTGAATTAGATGGACTTAGCTCCTGATGGCACAGCAAGACAACAGCAGGTCTCCCTAATAAGGTTGGTTATTCACCACCTGGACCCAGGCAGACCAGAATGTTCCTTCTGTGGAGGCAGCAGATCCGAAAGGAGAGAGAATAGCAGGGCTGAGCCAAGCATGGTGAGGTGTGCCTCCTAAACTTTCCCATTCTCTTGCCTTTGGGTGGAATGGTTAAGGAAGCAGAAAGAAGTTATGAGTATTCTTATATTACCACTTGTGGAGATAAGAGAACTTTTCCTTTCCATGGATATATGAGTGGGAAGTAATCGTTCCTCTAAGAATTATGACTATTACTGCTGTTCTTGTTAATATTGTTTTTGATTGTTCCTGCTACATGCTGTTTATGTGAAGCTAATGTTTCAGCTGCAGCGTCCTGAACTTGATGGACCCTCCCCTGGCTCTGGTACCAGCAAGCAGCTGCACTCCAAGACAGCGGAAGAATGGAGCCCTGCTAGTCTGGAGGTCGTTTTTCTTATCTGGGAATGAAATGTATTATAGAGGGGGTGAAATTATAATAAAAATAATTAAAGATTGCATTACATTCCTGGGTTTGTGAGTTTTTGTAGCATTTAGCTGCAATCTATTTTTTTTTACTTATTTTTTAGTTTCAAGTTTCTATTTAAATTCCAGTTAGCATACAGGGTAATATTAAAATACATTATAATTTTAGTTTCAGGTGTAGAATTTAGTGATTCATCACTTACATACAACATCCAGTGCTCATCACAAGTGCCCTCCTTAATCCCCATCACCCATTTAGCCCATCCCCCACCCACCTCCCTTCCAGCAGCCCTCATTTTGTTCTCTATAAGCCAAGAGTCTGTTTTATGGTTTGCCTGCCTTTTGTTCTTCCCCCTATGTTCTGCCATTTAAATTTTTATTTGTTGTGATTTCTGTTCTAATTCTAAGGAAATGTAAACTTTTTTTTTAAAGATTTTATTTTAAATAATCTCTACACCCAAAGTGGGGCTGGAACTCATAACCCCTTCCACCGACCCAGCCAGCCAGGCATCCCGGAAATGTAAACTTTTGTACCTAATTTTCTATTAATCCTTTAATATGCTTTTCTTAAAATGTGTTCCCCAAATTATGCAAGCTTTGGGTCCCACAAAACATGGATCCACCTCTATTATTATTATTATTATTATTATTATTATTATTAGTGGGGGGGGCCGAAGGAGAGGGAGAGAGAGAGAATTTTTTTTTTTTTTTTTGAGAGAGAATCTTAAGCAGGCTCCACACCCAGAGCAGAGCCTGACGCCAGGCTCGATCCCACGACCCTGAGATCATGACCTAAATGAAATTAAGAATTGGACGCTTAAGCAACAGAGCCACCCAGGCGCCCCCACCTGTTTTTAGTTTTATAAGAAGGTTTGCCAGTTTCTTTGCTTACCTCTCCTCCGTGTTTCTCACATCTTTTTTCTGGGTCCATTTTCCTTCTTGCTCAAGTATATCTTTTAATAATTCTTCCCATGAATGTCTGTTGATGACTCTACTTATTTCCTCTCCTGTCAGAGACCACTATTATCCTAAATTTAAGATTTATCATTTCTTTGTAGTTTCACAAGAAAAGTTAATTGTTACCCATGTTTTAAAACTTTTTTACCAGTGGACTAATGGTGTATATATTTTTCAAATTTGTTTTTTCCACTCCAAATTATGTTCCTAATTCTACTATGTTGTTGAGTAAATCTATAATTTATTCCTAATCATTACTGTGTTGTATTCCATCATCCACGTTTTACCCATTTTACTGTTATTGGACATTGGCTTATTTCTAGTTTTTTACTAGTAGGGGTAATGCTACCCTAAACATTTGCATAAATGCCTCTTGGCGATCGATACTTTCTCTGGAGTTTATACTTAGGAGTGGAATTGCTAGGTCATTGAGTATAGACATCTTCATAAAGCAAAATCTGTTTCCAAAATGACTGTACTAATTTCCATTCCCATTAGTACTATATGACAAATTGCCTTGCTGCACATCGCTGCTGGATGCCTGATGGTTTTAGACTTGAATATTTGCCAATTTTATGGATATGTCATGGTTTTTCATAGTAGAATTAACTTGTATTTTTCTGATTGGTAATGAGACTGAGGAACATTTTATATGTTTATTGGCCATTTATATTTTTTACAAAATGCTTGTGTAATTCCTTTGGTCCTTTTTAAAAATTGGTCTGTGTTTTGCTTATTGATTTATAAGAATTCTTTACATAGTCAGGATACTAATCCCTTGACAGTTATATATTTAGCAAGTATATGTTGTATATAAAAATACATTTAGCATATCTCCTTCCAGTCTGTGGCTGATCACTTAGTTCTCATTATGGTGGCTTTTGATAAAGTGGATATTGTTATTTTTAATGTAGCCAAATTTGTCAATTTTTCCTCTGTGGTTTTCAGTTTTTATTTCTTGTATAAGAAAATGTTTATATCCCTGAGATCATAAAAGTATTCTCCCATATTTATAGTTTTGTATTTTATATATAGTTCATTAATTCATCTAAAGTTGACTTTTGTATATGATATGATGAAGGGGTATAAGTTCTAATTATCTTATGTATCTTATCAGTGTTTGTTTTTATGTGTATATGTTCTTTTCTCCCATCTCACTTGTTATATAAGATATATTGTTAGATACAGGAAAATGGTACTCTGAGAAAAATATACAGCCTCAATACTTAAAGGTTGACAATTAAATAGCTGTGTTTCCAAGTTTGAAAGTTAAAGAAGAATAACAGAAAAAAAACACACACAAAGGAAGTAGAATAAAAAGCACTATAAAGAGCAGAAACCAATTAAATAACCATCATATAAATAATAGACCAATTAAACAGAAATCATATTAAATAATAGGCTCAAGGAAGCCAAAATATAGTTCTTTGAAAAAATTAACAAAGTAGATAAACTCTAGTGTGACTACTCAAGAGAAAAAGCACAGATAAATTTCATTAAATTGATAAAGGTTCCATAAGTTTAGATGTAACAGAGGTAAAAATGATAAGGAGAGGCTTTTCATTAACTTTATGCTGATTAAATTGAAAATGTAAAAGAAAACATACAAATTTCCAGAAAAAATGTGTATTGATTTTACGTCTATATTGCTACACTCTTACCAATGCTAATAATTTCTGTGTGGATAATTTTAGGTTTTCTACATAAAACAACTGTACAACATGTGAATTGTAACAGTATTTTTCTTCTCCCCTTATCTCTCATAATGTCTCCACAAATTTCTTTCTGGAATGCCTCTTAGAAGTATGTATTAGAACTTCTCATTCTGGGGGCGCCTGGGTGGCTCAGATGGTTAAGCGTCTGCCTTCGGCTCAGGTCATGATCCCAGGGTCCTGAGATTGAGCCCCGCATCGGGCTTCTGGCTCAGTGGGAAGTCTGCTGCTGCCTCTCCATCTCCCTCTGCCTCTCCCCCTACTCACGCTCCCTCTCTCTCTGTATCTCTGTGTCTCAAGTGAATAAATAAAATCTTAAACAAAACAAAAACAAAAACTTCTCATTCTGTCTTCAATGTCTCATTAAGTTCTCTTTTATGTTTCCATCATGTTATCTCTGTGTTGCATTACAGGTGGTTTATTCAGATCTATTTTTCAGTTGACTGTTTTACATGATGATTTATTCATTGAGTTTTTAATTTGAATGAATTAATCTTTTATTTCCAAGAGTAAAATTTGGTCCTGGTTCAAATCTGCTTATTCTCTGTTCATATTGTCCTCTTGTTCCATCATTTCAATTCCTTCTTTTACGTCTTTAATCATGTTAAACATAGTAATATTTCTAGTCCCTTTCACAGTGTTCAATTATTGATAGGTCTGGGATTTTGTTGATTATCAAGTCTTTTGATTCATCCTCATTTCCTCACATGGTTTGTAATTTTTTATTGTGAGCTCATCTTTTATTGTGAGCTCATCTTAAGAAGTGATGGTCCTTTCTGTGGGAGTCCTAGGTACCCTAGATTATGGATTTGTCCCAATATGTGGATTAATTTTTGGTTCTGCATGGGACCCAGAGTTTTCATGGGCCTTGAGCAAATTTGTTTTTTCTCGCCCAACTTTTTGTGAGTGTGTCAGCTAAGAATTCCTGTGCTATAAGACTACTATATAATTCAATCCTACAGTCAGGCTTGGTTTAATTTCTCAGAAGAGATGTTTCTTTTTCTTTCAGATTCAGAGCCTTGAATATTACAAAATGCCTTGCTCTTTTTCCTTGTTGGAGTTCTCATTAGTGTCATTTTTATGGACTAAGCAACTTTGCAAGAGCTTTTCCTTAACCCACCCTCTTAATTCCAGATGTTCATCTTGAGTGAACCCAAGGCCATGTCTTTTGTCTCCATGTGAGGTTTATACCACAATCCCCACTCTAGGTGCTAGTTGCATCAGCCCAACCTTATAACTCCAGCTACCAGAGAATTTCCCTTTCTTCCCTCTTGGCTCAATTATCTACTTTTAAAAACACAATTTATTTGTGTGGCAGTAATTTATTTTATTTATTATATCTTAGCCAAGAGAGTGTCCACATCAGCCCTTCATGTTGCAAGAACCAGAAGTGGTAGAAGAAGTCTTGATTTATGCCCAAATTTACATCACGTTTAAAAAAAGATTTTAGGGGCACCTGAGTGGCTCAGTCTGTTAAGTGTCTGCCTTTGGCTTGGGTCATGGTCCCAGGGTCCTGGGATCAAGCCCTGTGTCAGGCTCTCTGCTCAGCAGAGAGCCTGCTTCTCCCTCTGCCTGCTGCTCTGCCTATCTGTGCTCTCTATCTCTGTGTCAAATAAATAAATAAAATCTTTAAAAAAATAAAAATAAAATATAAAAGATTTTATTTATTGTAGAGGTGGGGGGAGGGGTAGAGAGAAAGAGAGAAAGAGTCCTAAGCAAACTCTGCACTAAGTGTGGAGCCTGATGCAAGCCCCAGTCTCACAATCCTGAGATCATAGACCCGAGCAGAAACCAAGAGTCAGGTGTTTAACTGACTGTGCCACCAGGTACCCCTACATCCACATTTAAATAAATATTCTCCATTGAATGGAATTATAGGTGATTTTGATTTTCCAGTAAAGCCTTACTTTTATTGCCTGGACTTCATACAATGACTATGTAATACATTTATTATTTGAAAATATTTTAAAGTGATTTCACTATTGACATGAAAATTGGGTTGGGGTATCATATTACTGTACAGTTCAAAAATTATTTTACTCTCAACTATCTATGTTAAGCAGGTGGAGAATTCACACCAAGTTCTAAAATTATTGTATATTTGACGTTAGAATGCATCACCAATTCAGATTAAATGAGGAAAACAAATTTAAATTAGTCTAAAGCTTGAATATTTTTAATTCTTTTTTTTTTTAAGATTTTACTTATTTATTTGACAGGGAGAGACACAGCAAGAGAGGGAACACAAGCAGGGGGAGTGGGAGAGGGAGACGTAGGCTTCCCGCAGAGCAGGGAGCCCGATGCGGGGCTCGATCCCAGGACCCTGGGATCATGACCTGAGCCAAAGGCAGACGCTTAACGACTGAGCAACCCAGGTGCCCCTTAATTCATTTTTTTCAAGATTTTATTTATTTAGAGAGAAGAGAGAGCATGAGTGGGGGGAGGGGAAGGGGGAGAGAGAGAGAATCTGAAGCAGACTGTGCACTGAGCACAGAGCCCAATATGGGGCTCAATCTCACGACCCTGAGATCATGACCTGAGCCGAAATCAAGAGTCGGATGCTTAACCAACTGAGCCATCCAGGCCCAGTTTATTTATTTATTTATTTATTTAAATAAAATTTAAAGACTTTATTTTTAAGTAATCTCTACACATTCAATGTGAGGCTCAAACTCACAACCCCAAGATCAAGAGTCACATGCTCCACTGACTAAACCAGCCAGGTGCTCCTAAAGTTTGAATATTTTTAATGCTGTCTTATTCCTTCAAGTAAATGAAATAAATGGAACAACAAATGGTATCGGGGAAGGCCCTGTGTTCTATAATAAACAAATGTTAGTTGCTTTATGCTTCTGAATAGGAAGCTATTTTCCACTCCCATTTCAGCTCTTCAATCCTTGTATGTACTAGTTACTATTAAGTTCAGGTATCCTTGAGATTGTTGGACTGGTAACTTTTGAAATGTCTGTGGTTTCAGTTTCCTAATGATATTTGTGTATGTTTGTTTCTGGGTATATCTGGAATGTGGGGTGTGTCTTGGGGTGTGAGAGTGTGTACGTATGTTTGAGGGAGACTGGTGGGGGGTGTGGGGGTGTCTGTGCCTGATGATTTTTGATTCTCTTTTTCGATGAATACATTTACTTTTAGTTTTATACCTATTCAAATGATTATTAATTCTAAATTATTTAGGCTCCAATAATGTTTTTGTCTAAATGATTTGCCAGTATGGATGTATTGAAATATTTTTAATTTGAGGGTTTTAAAAAATCTAAATTATTCCCCACAAATGTCACATAAAAAGATCACCTAGTATATTATCTGAATATTTCCCTCATGGCCCCTGCTTCCTTCAGAAAATCTTTACAATAAATTTTATTCAAAAACAAATTCTGGAGGTGCCTGGCTGTCTCAGTTGATAGAGCATGCGACTCTTTTTTTTTTTTTTTTTTTTTTAAGCACTAGGATTTATTGAACTGTGCCTTAGTACAGGCACTGGGGCTTGCCCATGGTACTCTTGATGTATAAAGCCCAGACGTTCTGCCAATTCTTCTTGAGCAAGGACACCAGGAAACTGACCGCTAAGTGGATGTTGTACACAAGCTCGTCATCTGTCATCTTCACATGGCCAACAGCCACTGCCAGCCACAGCACCTTCTTCTTCTGGAATTTGATGGTGGACTTCACTTCATCCACTTTGGCCACCATGTTCTCATTGTGGGTCAGCAAGGAAGGGAAATTGCCAGCCTTATTCGGGCCTGGGCCCAGGATTCTTGGGATCGGCTTGATCAGAGATTCTGAAGCCAAAAGGGCATCATACTTCTTGGCCAGCTTCTTGACTAATTTCTTATTCTTGTTGAGTTTCTTCAGCACCTCAATGTCCATGTGGGGAATATCCACTGCCTTGGCCTTATCACAGTGCTGTTGATCCCCCAAAACACATATGGAGAACTTGGGGCAGGGAGTGGACTTAAGCCTGACGGTGCCTGAGAAGCGTTTGTCCTTCTGAGGGTCATAGTTCTTCAGGCTAATTTGCAGCTCCACCGTCTCCAAAAACTTGCGGCGCTTGTGCTGGTTCCCGGGCAGGACTTCCCGCACCGCCTGGTACAGGTGTCGCCGGAGACTTTGCTGCTCATGGTTCTTTGTGCCGCAGTAACCGGAAAAGAGGAGCATGCAACTCTTAATCTCAGGGTTGTGGGTTCGAGCCCTGCATTGGGTGTACAGATTATTTTAAAAATAAAATCTTTAGGGACCACTGGGTGGCTCAGTTGGTTAAGCGTCTGCCTTTGGCTCAGGTCATGATGCCAGGGTCCTGGGATTCAGTCTCAGCAGGGAGCCTGCTTCTCCCTCTGCCTGCTGCTCCCCCTGCTTGTGCTCTCTCTCTGACAAATAAATAAACAAAATCTTAAAAAAAATAAAATCTTAAAATAAAAATTAAATTCTGTATAGAACAAAAGATTGCCAGTGTAACAATGTGTAAGACTATTTCTCCAAATGGACTTTCAATGGAATGTAAACATCTCTTTTGCAAATGTTATAACTTTAAGACCTTAGAATTTTTTTTTTTTTTAGTTTTTCTCATAAAAGGAAAGAAGAAAGAAGGAAAGAAATGGAAAAAAGAATGGAACCTAATAAAGTCTAACCAACTATAAATAATGTTTCTTTGTAAATCGAGCATTTCCCATTCCAAATTATTGGTAGTCCTGAGCTGGGAGAAGGAAGGAAGTGGCTCCTATGTGGTGGTTTAGGTATTCATGGAAGGCCTCACTACACTGGACTAGAACAGCCTGGCAGTGTCCTGCCCGGGAATGTGACCCATCTGCTGACTTGGGCAGAAGCGACAGAACCAAATTCAGCCTGGAAAATTAGGAGAGGTGCAGCAGTTTGGGCTTCACCCAGGCTCCAGAGAACATGGCCGGTGGCCACAGGCCTTTCCTAAAATGTGGACTAGCTAGAAACTTTAGAATTTAGATTTTTATAGTTTCTCTAGTATTTCCGGGAGGTGGTGGGTGTCAGGTGTCAGGGGCTGTTCAATGAGAAGGAAAGTCCTATTTGACAATCCAGACAGGCAGGCAGCATCAGATACAGTTGTCAGTGGGTCCCAAGGCCACGGCAGTCAGCCAAGAGTTGAGAGACCAGACTCCAGTGCTAAGGGAGGGTGGAAGGATAGAACTGCTTTAGGGGGGTGCCTGGGTGGCTCAGTTGGTTAAGCGACTGCCTTCGGCTCAGGTCATGGTCCCGGCGTCCCGGGATCGAGTCCCGCATCGGGCTCCTTGCTCAGCGAGGAGCCTGCTTCTCCCTCTGACCCTCCCCCGTCTCTACTCTCTCTCTCTCTCCTTCTCGCTCTCTCAAATAAATAAATAAATCTTAAAAAAAAAAAAAAAAAGAACTGCTTTAGTGATGGGAGCAAAGTGGAGCCCCCAACTCAGAAGGATAGGACAATAGGCAGGATTCAATGGCTGAGACCCAATCCCAGGAAAACAAGACAAGCGTGTGGTGGGAAACATGCCAACTGATCTCAGCTACAAGGCCCAGGAGAGACCTGGAGGACAGCCGCAAAGGAAGATTGCTGTTCCATCTAAAGCCTCTGGCCATAGCTCTTGAAATTTATCACCTCCACCCCGCCCCACCCCAATTAGCTGATGATTGGTCCTTGAGCCCGCGGGAGCTACACCTGCTGGGGGAGATGAATGGAATTTTTTCAGCTTTGGTTGTATTCATTTTTGAACATACACTTTTGAATCAAAAATCAAAACTATATGGAAAGGTATACACAAGGAAGTCTTGCTTCCACTGTCCTCTGCGTTCTGCCCTCCTCCGCCCCCTACAGATAACCACCCCCTATAGAGAAACAGTTACCCTTTCAGTGTTTCTTTTCAAAGATATAAACAACATATTCTTACTCCCCCCTGCCTGTTATACAAAAGAGAGCACATAACTATATACATCTTGGGTTTTTCTGTTTTGTTTTTTTAAACTCGACAATATTTCCACCAAAAGGTGGAAATCTTTGTTTTCTTTTATGGCTGCATGGTACTCTGCTGTATGGAAGTACCGAGTTATTTTGAACAAAGGCCCTATTCCTGCTGAACGCTTGGGTTGGTTCTAATCGTTCGCTCTTACAAACAACGTCACAAGGCATGATCCCGGGTGGATGGCATCTGTACTTTCACCAAGCATAGATGCTTAGAAGTATGGTGGCTGGTCAAAGGGTAAGTTCATGGATGATTTTGTTCATTATATTATCAAATATTTCCAAAAGAACTTCCATTTTTCACTAACCCTAGCAATATATGAAAACGCCTGTTCCTGCCCAGTCTCACCAGCAGAGCACATTGTCAGACTTGTAGATTGTTACCAAGCTGGTGGGAAGGTTGTAATTTTGATGACCAATGAAGCGTGAATTGTACTTTTAGAGAAGCCCCCACTAAGGAATGCTTCGTTATTTGGAATGATCCTTTGTCCTTCTCCTTTTTTTCCTTTAAACACCATAGGCCCAAATAGTTTGTGTTTAGTTGTATAGGCTTGGTTATGTACTCCAAAACCTGAAGCATTCTGGATATAATGAATTAAACTGGCTGGTGGAGGTAAGATGAAGAATTTAGAATCCTGACTGACATCCTGGCTCCTGGGCACCCTCCAGCTTCTGTGTACTGACCTGTGCTGGGTACCCCGCCCCACAACAAGGGGCTGACCTCCTGGCCTTGACTGAACATCTCCCTGCCCACTCCCTGCCCACCTGCCACCCGCTAGCCGCCGCCTCACAAATATCGCCTACGACTCGACACATAGCATGCCACGGAAAGAATTTTTAAAGACTTGCATGAAACACAAGCACGAGCGCCCAGCCAGAGTGCCTCAAGTCTGTGGAGGAGTGGCTCAGGCTATTTTCAGTAAATCTGGTTTTCCGTAAGTGTTGATATAGAAGGATACATCTTTTCCATGTGTACTCAGATCATTAAAAATGGCTTTGAGTTAACCACTGGAGAAGCATGAAGTGTTCTTATGAACGTCGAGGACGTTCTTGGTGCTCACAGCTAGAACGGATGACAACACAGTCCTGGGTGTGCTGGAGCTCTTGCCTGGCTGGAGAGATTGTTCCCATTCCCTCCGAGGCGCCTGCTGCTCAACTTTAAGCTACTTTCACTGTGGAAGTTTCATATGGAGGCTGCCAGAAACCAAATGAACACATTTCTGAGAAAATGGAATATATATACGTATATTCCAAAATTTGTAAATTTAAAACTGTTCAAAACAAAGACATTAAATCGGATCCTGACAGAATAACGCAATGCCAAGATTGCAGGCCATCTAAGAGTTAGCATCTTGCTCTTGAATGAAAAAAAAAAAATGAGAAGCTAAACCAAAGTATCTGGAAAACACATCTCAACTCAGACGTGATTAGCCTAGTTTTAGATCAGTTGTGCTAATTTTGGGGGGGAGTACAAAGAAATAGTGAATAACTGTATCTAATAATTTTAATAATCTCAAGCTCTTTGAAAGTGTAGTGAGAAAGATTTGGCAACAGTGTATTTTAGTTATAACATCTTAAAAAGAATTGTAAGTCTGTAGGGTGGTCACAAAGTCTTTTCTCACGCTAGTTTAGTTATATGGATGTTCCTCTCCACAAAAATCTTATTTCCCCCATGTCGTTCTAGAATCTTCCCCCACACTGATAGCTGAAAATCACTGAAGCATCCATGATCGCTGGCGCTAAGGCTTTGAGTCTCATTACACGGAGTGGAGAACTTTTATCGCGTCTAAAGGCAAAATTCCCCATTTGTTAAGTAGGGATCCTGAGGAGGTCATGCTGGGGGCTGTTCTCTACCTCCAAGAGCAGAATGTTAATGCAGTGCCTGTTGCAGGAGGGAGGCTGTCTCACTCATTCCTCATTTCTGTACCAACCACCACGAGGTGCATTCGGATGAACAGAGTGGCTGGTGCTTGCTTTGCAATAATATGGTTGGTTCTATCAGGTGATCTTCTGAAATCGTGGCCCATGTCCTGACATAAGAAGGATTCTGCTTGATTTCCTTGGAATAATGGATTGATTACTAAGGACACATTTTCATGCAGAGGGAGTTTGTGGTTGTTCAGGAAGCATCAGAGGAGCTCTAATGGATCCATCTTCAGGGGACGGGGACGTTACCCTGTCATCACTCTGGCTGCAGAGGTGATTCATTCATTTGACTAATGCTAATGGAGGACGAGGACCTATGTTGGGCCCTGGATATACGGAACTGTGGGGTGCCCTCCTGGAGCACTCAATCTAGAGGTGGAGACATGAACCTTCACACACATTTACAACATACTAAGGGCTGAAGGAGTGATGTCCACGAATTGGTTTCATAGCTCAAGAGGTGATTATTCCCCTGTGTATGTTAAAACTGGGGCCAGGAAGGCTTTACAAAGGGAGTGACATTGAACTGAATTTTAAGACAGTAGCTTTTGACGAAGCAGTGGGAAAGAGCACAGAAAGTAGCAAATGCAAAGGCAGAGAGGAATGAGAAAGAGCCCGGTGGGGCCAGGGATGAGACATGGAGGGGGCCAGACTCCGGAGGAAGTGGCTGGATGTTCAAGGAATGGCTGCACAAAGGCACAGTGAGGGGAACCAGCAAACGTGGGTCAGGGCAGAGAGGACGCCATTGTGACCAGGCAGGGCTGTCTCCAGGGTCACCATGATGAGCTGGCTGGCCACAGGGAGTGGGTGCTGCTGAGGAACAGGAGCACCCTCAGGGGTCGGGGGCTGGTGGCTAGGAGGACGGGGACCTGGTGAAGGAGAAAGAGCATGGAGAAGCTTCGGACTAGAATGGTCTTAGGGAAGTCAGAGGAAGAGAAAGCTAATTTTGAGATTTGAAGAGCCATCAGAGTAGCCACCCACTGGTTCCCTTGCCTCCTTTTGTAGAGAAGGAAGTTGGAGTCTCTGCCCGAATGTGCTACTTTGGGGTCAAAGACTCCATCTTGTGTCCGTGAACCTCCGATCCCACCCACACCCCTGAGGCTTTTTTGTTACTGCTTGGTAATTAGAAGAGCTTAGGTAATCTAAATAGACCTCTCACCCTGGCACCAATAAATGGGTGTAGAATGACAATCACAGGACACCCCGCTTCAGATTTCAATATGTATTTCCAAAAGACTGAGGCAGAGGAAAGCCAAGAAAAAACTCATGGGATTTCCTAGAAGAAAAAAGGTCATTAGAAATCATAGGTGGCCTTTTCCAGTGGCCAGGTGACGTTAAAAAAAAAACAGAATGTGGCAGGAATTATGAAATAAAATGGAGGTAGGCAGATCAACTGTCCAGCGAGTTCATCCATGAAAGGTCAGCAAGGAAGGTCATTCTAAAGTTTTAACCTTGAACCTAAAATTTTTCTGACTTCCGTGACTTATCTCACGTCTAGCCTAGTTAAGGATCAGTGTGTTAAAGGATAAATTACAATTTGCAACATTGTTTTTTTCCAGACCAAGTGAGGTCTCTAGTAACAGTGTGTCTGGCTGTCTCTGGAAGTCTCCCTATTGTGCTCCTCCCTCTTTTTCTTCCACCCCAGTTTCTTTCTTCTTTGTCCCCTTCTTCACTGCAACCACCCTGGATGAGGCACATTCTCAACCCGGTGCACCCCCCATTCCCTGTCATTGCAACCAAAGAGTCCCACAGAGCCCCACAGGCAGGGTGGGGGTTCTGGAGGCCAGCAGCCCCCTTCACGTCTCCCCTCCCGCCTGCCTCAGTACCAGCATTCTTCGGGAGTGGAGAGCTTCTCTGTGCTTCATTATCACCTCCAAAGTAAAAATGCTTCTCACCACCTTATCTAGCCACAGAATCATGGAATGACTGGGCTGGAAAAGCACCCCCAGCCTGCATACCCCTCCCTCTCCCTCACCTAGTCCCTGCCTAGTTTCATCTACCAAGGATCAAATGTAACAGGGCTAGTGATGACAAATCCTGGGATTCCAGCCTGTAGGAAATGGGTCGAGGACCCAGAAGCCTGAACTGTCAGGATGGAGAGAAAACCTTTTCAATGTGTAGGTGTGTTTTCCTTTCCATATGTTCAGCTTGTGACTAGGTGGGGCTGTGTATGAGGGGGTGTTGTGTTTATTGAGTTTATCCCCAACCTCGCAGGCTTCCCATTCACTGCCCTTGGTCCTGCATCAGCTCATCCTCTCTCTTGTCCTGTTCACCTCTCTCTCCCCTCCCCTTCTTCTGCATCAAAGCAGGCCTTCAGGAATGGATCCACAATATATTCATAATATGGTGTGAACGACCGATACAAGCTTCAGGTATTACCCGGTAGAAGCGTATTTATATTTTGATAGGGCTCAGAACCTTTAAAGAAAGGAATAAATCCGTAAATATTTAATGGAGAAATGTTAAGTAGCAGAAGAAATGTTTGGGATTGAGTGGACTACACCTGGTTTTTCCTAAAATCACATGACAGATACCTATTTTATTTAGAAATTAAACACACACACAAACACACACCCTACTTACCTCTTTAATTCCAGGCAATATGTCAAATACTTTACATATATATACACTCTCATTTAACTCTTACCCAACCCCCCACTCCCAAAAATAAAAACATGTAAGATAGATATTTAGTGTTTCATGTATATTCTGCTAACCAAAAAGTTAATTGCCAAAACTTGCACAGCCCATAAATGTGGAACTGGGATGTGAGTCCACCTTCTTTCTCCAGATTAGGAAGCTGCCAGAGGTAACACTCTTTTCATGTGCTGGGAAGCAGTTTTCCTGCTTGCCTCCTGGGTTGCTTAGTTAAGGAACACATAGAGCTTTAAAAATCTTTTAAGTCATCTTAAAAAGTCCTCTTAATTGTCTTTGTTTTTCTCTGAACTTCCCAGTTTGTGTATGTCATCCTGGTAATGATGTGCCCCAAATGAAGCAAAGTGGCCTGCTCTATTTTCACTTTTCAGCCTATGCAGGATATACAAAATAAACAGCATATGGTGCAAAGTTAATGAGATTAAAAAAAAATAAGTTCACTTAAAATAATCCATGGGCTTTTCTACATGTGTTTTTGGTCTGGCTTCAAAAACCACAGGCGTTTTACTATGCTTTAAAAAAGGGTGAATATTTGCATTGTTTCTGTTGAGGTCAGTGGGAAACCAATCTCACAGAATCGGTGCTAATATTCATGTTGTTTATAAACAAGTGCCACGCTAACCTAGTACAGACTGAGACTTACTGTGATGGGTTCAAGCGTTAAACATATTCAAGGCAACTCTCTCCAGTTACGAACCTCATGCTCATGTGATACCCCTGTAGCCTGCAAGGATGATGAAGTCTTACCTAGAGAGGAAGCTGGGAAATCAGTTTCTCAGAGTGGTAACCCTCTGAATATAGCCTACAATTTATATTACCATAATAGGTCGACCTGACCTTTTAAGAAAAATTTCCTACACCTTCTAAGCAAATTAGAAAAAAAGAAGACGTAGTCGTAGTAAAGAGTCCTTTCTTTATTTTAAAATGACTAGCTAGCCACATAAAGGTATTGTTCCTTAAGCTACATCAGTTCTCTGCATTGAAAGAGACAATTAATTTGAAAATGCACGTGAATAATTTTACTCGGATGTTTGTGTTCAGCTACAGAGTTCTTTTGACAATTAAGTGCTACGAGCCCACGGTGGGTCCAGGATTGTTCTGAGTATGGTGGAAGATAGAAGAGAAACTTGAAGGTGGGGACTTTTTGTCCTTAAGGAGTTGATAACCCAGCTAGAGGGACATAAGGGGCTTAGTAAAATAATAAAATCAGACCCTTCCCTTGTTCCAGGCACTGTCCTCAGAGCTTTGCAAGGATTATTTAACCCTCCAAAGCCCAGTGAATTAGGTACTGTTATTTTTCTGTGTTTTCTACAGGATGAAATCGAGGTTTGTGTGGTTTACTGGACTCTCGAAGTGTTGTGAGAATTATATGAGAAATTATATGCACTTTTTAAAAAAAAAAACCAAACAAAGCAAAAAAACATCAGTACTTTGAACAAGATAGAGGTTTTTCTCTCTCATCAACCAAGTCTGAAGGCAGATAGGAACTGAGCCAGCCACACAGCTCCCTTTAAGCACCCCACACATCTATCTCCAGGGGATCTGGGAAAGGTAGAGTTTTTTTTTTTTTTACAGAAAAAACAGGTGGTCATGTGCCCAGTTAAAAATGTTTCGGCTACGAAGGGTAAAGAGAACAAATGTTGGGTTAGGAACTTGCTTCTCTGCCGTATCTATGTGCCCCTATGTGGGGCCCAGGATAGACACAATACATGTTTAATAATCATAGCTATAAAACTCAGAGCAGCTTAGAAGTGGCTTGGTTTGTTGATTTAAATACAGCCATTTCTGCCTGAGGTTTTCCCTTTTCTAGATTGATGCCCTATTCTTAGATAGGGAAGTGAGTGAATAAGAAGGGAAGGTGTGCTAGGTGCTCCAAACACTGCCCTAACCCCAGGGCTTGCCTCTCCTTTTCCTCCCTCAGATAATGCGAGGTGGTTTGCCCCAAGGTTTGCAGCTGTGGAAAGGTGGCACAAAGCCATATAAATGCCAAACTAGAATACTGCCTGGGCCCAGGCATTTCCCAACCTGGGATTCTGCTTTCTTCCTGTGCCTTCTTTCAGGGACTATAAACGATGGCTCTGGCCTCTGGCAAACAGAGAGGATCAGGGGAGCCACACTGCATAATTCCAGGGGACAAGTAGTCACAGCTGGGAGATGTCCTTTAGATTGAGGGCAACAAGCATGGCACCCCCTGGGGAGCTGGTGTCTTGACTCACTTTGTGCATTTGTTTCGAAGCGTTTACCCTGGATCACCTCAATCTCACAAATTTCCTAGATATGGGAGAAGGCCCCCAGGTCACAAAATGTTTGCACTATATGGATCTGAGTTGTTTTCAGCTTGAGATTCTAGGATGAGCAAAGTTGGCTTATCTGAGCCGTGGAGGGGTGGGGGGGGGGGGCAGGGAGCGGTATAGAGGCAACGAGGGTAGTATAGAGGGGAAGGAGGACGGGACTGGACGGCGGGGACACAAGCTGGAGTTTCCTCACCATCTGCCCCAGGGAGGGTCACTGCAGGCATGCATTTATGCTTCGTATAAATTGGAAAAAGACATCCCATCCTCTAGTGGACTCAGTCCTGTGCCAGGACTCAATGAGCGGCAAGTAAGGCTCTGGCTGGATTGCAGCTCCCACTCATCTCCTTGGCTGAGAGCCCTTGGGCATTTAACAATCCGCACATTCTTAAGTGGGGAGGGGGGACTCTTTGGGGTCATTTCACTTACTGCCATCCCCATGGTCCCCCCTGGCCTCATCCAACTTCTCCATCTCTCATCTCTCACTTGGACTAGGCTCCATCCTGACAGCTAACTCAGAGAGCCATTTACAGAGTCTCCAATTTAGCCTTTTGTGTTGTCAAGTAAGGTTATACATTCATTCCTACAGATACAGTGGCTAGATGAGAAGGGTTTCATCGTATTGTTTTAAAACTTGTGATCTCGGGCGCCCGGGTGGCTCAGTCGTTAAGCGTCTGCCTTCGGCTCAGGTCGTGATCCCAGGGTCCTGGGATTGAGCCCCGCATCGGGCTCCCTACTCGGCGGGGAGTCTGCTTCTCCCTCTCCCACTGCCCCTGCTTGTGTTCCCTCTCTTGCTGTGTCTCTCTCTGTCAAATAAATAAAATCTTCAAAAAAACCCCCCCCAAAACCCAAAAAAACTTGTGATCTATTAACAGATCACACAGCTGTAGGGCCCTATGAATTAATTAGAAATAAGTCCTAGAATTCTTCTAAGCATAAAAAAGCACACCTTGATTGCATTGTGTTTTTGAGGCTGAATACATTAAATTAAAAAGAACATTAAAATAATCAAATTTTTAGGATCCTTAGTGTTTCTTTGTATCATAATTCACTGAGAGCCTCAAGAAATGGAGGTGGTCAGGCCTCCCTGGCCTGAGAGATGAGCCTGGACCCGAGACAGTCCCCCATTCTACCTCCCGTCTGCTCTGGCTCCACCTCTACCCAGTCTTCCCAGTAACCATGGGTCTGTTACAACCCAGTTGCAGTCATGTCAGCCCCCTGCTCACATGCAGCAGTTACTTAGCACTGCTCTTGAATACCAGCCCTGACCGAATTGGGCTGCCGGAACCAGCATGGAGGCCTCCACCTCTGCAGCTGCCCCTGGCATGCCTGCCCCATTCGGCTCTCTGCCCCACTGGCCTCCTGTTGTCTGCGATGCCCTTTCTCTTCTTTCTCTCACTTGGCGGTTTTCAGCCCAAGCCAAACTTGCCCTGCCTGGGTCAGGCTTCATCTACTGCCCTTCTAGAACCCTATCTCTTCGGAGCATGTTATCTCTGCGCAATTATACATTTATGAGTGTGACCATTTGGCTAGCAGCATGTTCACTCAATGTGGTAAGTCCCCCCTTTTCTTCCCTGCACCCACCCCGCTGTGATGGCCACAAAGCTTAGCACTGGGCCGGTGCACAGTGGTAACTTGGGAGTTACTTGCTGAATGAATGGGGCTGAGCCAAGAGGCCACCTTCCCAGCTGCTCCTTGTGAGTTACGCTTTGGGAGGGAAAACTTCACACACACAGTCCTTGAGATAGCAGGTCACCAGCACCAGAGAGAAGTGCAGCTTGAGACAGGAGACATCTGAGGGTCAGAGAAGATGCCAAGGATAGCTGATTGAATTTTAAGGCCTACAGCAACACGCCACAGTGTGAACATTTCCTTTAAGTTAGGGGGAGGAAAAAAAAATTATGCTTAACAACTTGGATGTTCTTAGAGGTAACGCACTGATAAACAAATTTCTCAATGAAATTTGTGAATTTCATTTTGTGAAAGAAAGCACAAAACCAAGTCCTTTGTCCCTTACCAGAACAATCAGGCCACTGTCAATAATTTACCCTTAAAGGTGCCCACTGATTGTCTTAATGGATTAGGGACAAAGCAATTGAATATAAACAGGGTAAAATAAAAATCACATATGCACTGGGGCGCGTGGGTGGCTCAGTCGGTTGAGTGTCCGACTCTCGGTTTTTGCTCAGGTCATGATCTGGGGATCGCAGGATCGAGCCTGCATGGGGCCCTGAACTCAGCAAGGAGTTTGCTTGCCCCCCCCAAATAAATAAATAAAATCTTTAAAAAATAATCACATGGGCACTACATTAATGCACATGAGTTGTTTGGAATTTATTGTGCTTGAAGAGTAGTCTTATTTTAGAAGTTTATGTGTACTATGAAGCAATTAATCACACATGAGAAAGACCCAGAAGGGCCTCAGATAAGTCACTAAAATCTTTCCAGAAAATTGAGGTGTTTTGCTCTCCAAATGACTTCCCTTTGTATTCTTGATTATTATACATGACTTCAAATAGGTTTACTTCCCAAGCAGTTACTTAATGAGGAACTAGAGTGGAGCTATCTATAAAGTGTCCTTATCCACATAGCAGGGTTATCAGTGATAGAAGCCATACAGATGATTATACTACATGACATATTCGCAGAAGGAGGGCGCCTGGGTGGCTCAGTTGGTTAAGCAACTGCCTTCGGCTCAGGTCATGATCCTGGAGTCCGAAACGCACCGGTAGGTGCCGAGTAAAAGACTTTGATGGGAATAAAACTAAAGAAATGTCATCACACACATATTTATCTAAAAGTTATAGAAAATTTCTAAACTAGGCTGTAATAAAAAATATTTATTACACACCATTCAAAAGGTGGATGGTCAAATAGAAGATAAAAAGTACAATGTTCTAAAATGTAATAGGGTGTTTCTTCATATATTTCACCGATGTTACTATGTTTCTAGGGACCCTTGAGAGAAATTGTAGTAGCCTAATGGTAAATTTGACTTAAGGTTCTGGAAGTGTAGCCCCAACAGTGGTGGGTTCCCAGTGTCACGCCAGAGCTGTGGCAGACTGAGGATTAGGGAGCCGTGCCTGGTCGGTGGCTGCCAACAAGGCATAGCTGCAGGGAATGTTGTTGGGTGGGGAAGTCTGAGCTTGCTTCTTTATTGGCCAAACCCTCTATGACGTTTCAGGGCAGCCCCGAGTATGTTCTAAGGTAATTGTTTATCTCCCCTATTGAGGACAAGATCAAGATAATAATTATCTTTTTATTCTCAAAGCAATGTCACAAAGTAGACTCGAGATATATTTGTTTGATAAGTAAGTGTAATTTATTCCCATCCAGGTTGATTATCCGTGCTATAATATTCTTACTAAGTACAATAGTGCTATTATTCGTCAGAGTCCCCAAATTTATTTAAATTATTTTTGCCTAGATTTTTTTCAAATCCCACCTGTTTGCCTCTTAAACTTATGGACCACTGTTAATTTGCATAGTTGTTTTCAAATCAGATGCTATGTCCCATATCTTGCGTTTACTCAGTTATTCACTGCTAACGTCTAAATCAGAGAAGTGAAAAGGACAATTGTTCAGTGCTTTTTAACGTCCCTGCCCGAGATCAGTAGGGAAATCCCATTAGCTCCATTCATCACATTTCTCATAAATTTAAAAGGAAAGCAAGTATCCAAAGCCTTATTCTTTAATAGTTCTTATTTGTAAACCCTTGACAGGGCTTTATTCTAAATTGCTTCCAAATTACATGAAGAATACTGAGAAATATGATGGTTAGTGAGTCGTGATAGTTTCAGTTATCAAATAAATAACCAGAAGAGTAAAAAGGGACTTAATCTGAAAGCAAACAGAATGATGGGCTACGGTGAGGCAAAAAGAACAGAGCTGTGGCATTCTTCAACTACCATATGGCTCAATCCTCTTTAAGTGGGCAAGTTGAAGAGTCTTTTATTCGGGGCCCTAAAACTTCTTCAAAAGGAGCAGTATTTAAATATTAGTATTTTCATATAGTACCCCCCCAAAAGCCCCAAACAAATCAATCCTTTTTTGTAGCCAAAGAGGAGTGTTTAAGAAAATAATGGGTAATCTCCTGGCTAAACATGAGGGCACAGGGCAACCTGTGGGTGGGAGGTTGGCCGCAGGGGCCTGGTGGCCATTCCCCAGCTTGGGGGACTTCAGCTCTGTCACTTTATGGTTAGAGTGACTTATTAAAGTTGTCATTATTGTTTGAAATTAGGCAAGAGATGTACATTAGGAAAAAATGTACCTGTTAATTTCTAGTACCTCATTTCATCAAAAGGAAACAATAATGTAGTGTTGCCATATAGGATAATTGAGGCAAGTGGATACAAGAGAACTATCATCTATGGTTCAAATTGTGCTTTTGTGAAACGGGGACCTGTTTCATCACTTTCGAACAGACCCCTGACAATTGCTGTTTTTGTCTATTAAGTCATGGATTTTTACATGAAACTCTGAGAGGCTTTTATTTTGTTTTCTTGAGAAGGTGTGTTTAAAAACTGTAAGCCGAATGAATAGGAGCCTGCTACTTGTCTTCGGCAAGGATGCTTTCAAGAAGGTATTTCAGCATTCTCTGTGGTTTAAAAGACAAAACCAAGTCCTGCCGGCTTTGTGTTGTGCTTCTCCTTCAGACTGCAGTGCCTTCTGTCTGCTTTAGGGTGTGGCATCTGCCATTGGGGAGGAGAAACTGGCATGTGTCGCCTTTTATAGCAGGCTGATTTCATTGTGCTGGGGGCCTCTATTTCAGAGCCTCTTGGTTCCAATCTTGTAGTTGACTTGCTCAAACAAATGGGATTAAAAGAGATTTTGACTTTCTATACCTTTAGTTCCATGATTTTTGTATATGAAAAATATTTTTAAGAAAAGGGCCAGAGCTGAACTTGGTGACTCATTTTCCCTTTCAGGGTTAGTTGTGAAAATAAGCCACAAGCTATAGCTACACCTGCTTAAATTGACTTTGACATATTTCATCAGTTTGGAAAAATGCTTTCTTATGGTTATATGTACATATTTAGTTTGGGTCTAAATATCTAAAAGCATAAATATGTAATTGATTTTAGAATATATGTGTAAACACACAAAACGGACATATATTTATATTTGCATATGAAAAACTTCAAAAATTCAACTTTTGTGGTGTACTGCGTATAATTAGTATGTATTTGAATGCATAAAGGGAGAAAATCCAGGAGAAAATGTCAAAAAGGCACACTAACAAAGATGTAGTATTCTCTTGGCAAAAACTGATGAATGGTTTGGCATGAATTCATCTTACAGTTCTGTAATTCTCTCTTACACACAATGATACAACCCCTGTTTTCCAGTTGTTTGCATAGAATTGCAATTTGTTGTCTGTACACTCTATGATGACCCTTGGGTGTGCACCTGATTCCCCTCCCCCACCAATTAGTCACCAGTTTTTCCCACCTATCTTTTTCTATTTAGTCATTAACATATTTGCACTTGCTCAAGCAAATAAAAATAATCACTGCAGTGAAAATAAACTCATCTTTACAAAAAAAGCTGAAGAATGAAATGATTTTAGAAAACTATGTCCCACTAAAATCCTATATATTATTTCAGCTAGTGTGACCTCTTGAAAGTTCCAGTTTCAAATGCTTTCTCTCCATGAAAACGAGTTCCATATTAGTACAAGTGAGGCATTGCTTAGGTTAAGAAAACCTGCTTGAAGATATTCAGGTTACTAGGTGACAAATTAACAATAATAAAAACATTTAAAACACCATGAAGTGACAAAACAGAGTATTTTAAAGAACAAAGTCTGAAACATTTCTGCTCTAAGATCAGATTCGACCAACTTACATGACTATTGGTCTTGTTTATTAAATATGGATTTCTTTTTAGTTTTGTTTCACATTGGTTAGAAACGAACTCATATCAAGAGGGTTAATTGTGCACATTAACCTCTGAAATATGATGAAAGGCGTCGTATAGATTTATGAAGACATGAGATAAACTTCAGCTGTCACTATTATGGCACCAATAGTTACATTTCCATGTGCAAGCTGGAGCATAACACACCAGTCTACTTATTTGCAGACTTTCCCTTTAGAGAGAGGACAAGAGCATTGTAAGAAAAATGCTCCTTTGGGAATGCTTTTGCGTTTTCATTGATAAGCCTACACGCATATATGAGGTGTCTTAAAAAAAGTTATATAAACATCATCTTTGGGGCAGGTGCAGTCAGTCTCAGCACTTATTGAGTACTTGCTGTGTACAGGGCACCGCACTGCCTGAAGGCGGCTAACCTTCCCTTAAACTCTTTCCTAATTTCGCAGTTTGAAGAAGTTGTGGGAATTACGCTGATGGCCCCAAATCAAGGCAGAGAGGCCAACTTTCTGAAAAATTACATAACTCCTGGGAGAGGCAGTGCTTTTGCACAGATTGCCCAAATATTTTCTTTCTCCGTCGGCTCCTCCAAACCTTTGAGGCCAACGGACAACTTTGTTCCCCTGCCCTTCTCCCTCTTTTGTCTGCTCGTCAGACTCGTTTTCCACCTTTGTATCGTTCCTTTTAGACGTGAAAACAAACACGCGAACGGCCGGTTGGCAAGGAGACGAGGCACGAGGGGAAAGTGCGGCCTCGCGTAGCCCCACGCCGCCGCGCTCCGGGCGCCTGCGGAGCCGGCCCGAGCCCCCGGCCCGGGGCCGCCGGGTGCCCGCGAGGCTGCGCCCGGCCGGGCGGGCGGTGGCGGCGGGCGCAGGGCCCGGCGGGCGGCGGGCGGCGGGCGGCGGGCGGCGGCCCGCGCCGAGTCCAGTCCGCGTTTTGCGAGTGCACACGAGTAATCAGAGAGAAGTGGATAATAGTTGCTCGGGCTCGCTCGGCTCCCTCTCATGCCATGCTGGGCCCGACAGGCTCAGTCAGTCGTGTATTTACCCATATCCGGGTCAGAAAGGAAAAGAGAAAAGTTTCATTTAAACCTGAACTAAAAACTTTCACCATGAAATCACACAGCGGGAACAGGCCCAGACCGTAAGGCGTGACTCCCGGTTCGGCTCCGGCGGGGCCTGTGGAGGGGGAGGGGGCTCGCTCGATTCCCGTCGGGGCGTGTGGATGCGCACAGGAGGGGCCGCTGACTAAAAAGTGGGTTTTATTGTCTCCCCCCGCCCCCCGCCCGGCCTCGCCACGCCGCGGCGATCATGGCCGCGCGGGCAGCAGCGGCGGCGGCGGCGGCGGCGCGGGCGCGGGCGGGCAGCGGCGAGCGGCGGGCGCCCCCCGGGCCGCGGCCGGCGCCCGGGGCCCGGGACCTGGAGGCGGGGGCGCGCGGCGCGGCGGCGGCGGCACCGGGACCCATGCTGGGGGGCGGCGGCGACGGCGGCGGCCTGAATAATGTGCACCACCACCCCCTGCACCCCCGTCACGAACTGAACATGGCCCATAACGCGAGCACGGCGGCCTCAGCCGCCGCCAGCACTAACAGCGCCAAGAGCGGCGGCTCCGAGGCGGCTCTCAAGGAGGGTGGAAGCGCCGCCGCGCTGTCCTCCTCCTCCTCCGCGGCGGCGGCGTCCTCCTCTTCCTCCTCGTCGGGCCCGGGCTCGGCCATGGAGACGGGGCTGCTCCCCAACCACAAACTGAAAACCGTTGGCGAAGCCCCCGCCGCACCGCCCCACCAGCAGCACCACCACCACCACCATGCCCACCACCACCACCACCATGCCCACCACCTCCACCACCACCACCACGCACTACAGCAGCAGCTAAACCAGTTCCAGCAGCAGCAGCAGCAGCAGCAGCAACAGCAGCAGCAGCAGCAGCAGCAGCAACATCCCATTTCCAACAACAACAGCCTCGGCGGCGCGGGCGGCGGCGCGGCTCAGCCCGGTCCCGACATGGAGCAGCCGCAACATGGAGGCGCCAAGGACAGTGCCGCGGGCGGCCAGGCCGACCCTCCGGGCCAGCCTCTGCTGAGCAAGCCGGGCGACGAGGACGACGCGCCGCCCAAGATGGGGGAGCCGGCGGGCGGCCGGTTCGAGCACCCGGGCCTGGGCGCCCTGGGCGCGCAGCAGCCGCCGGTCGCCGTGCCCGGGGGCGGCGGCGGCGGCGGCGGCGGTGGCGGTGGCGGTGGTGGCGGCGGCGGCGGCGGCGGCGGCGGCCCGGCGGCCGTCTCGGAGTTTAATAATTACTATGGCAGCGCTGCCCCTGCTAGCGGCGGCCCAGGCGGCCGCACTGGGCCTTGCTTTGATCAACATGGCGGACAACAAAGCCCCGGGATGGGGATGATGCACTCCGCCTCAGCCGCCGCCGGAGCCCCGAACAGCATGGACCCCCTGCAGAACTCCCACGAAGGGTACCCCAACAGCCAGTACAACCATTATCCGGGCTACAGCCGGCCCAGCGCGGGCGGCGGCGGCGGCGGCGGCGGCGGCGGCGGAGGAGGAGGAGGAGGCAGCGGAGGAGGAGGAGGAGGAGGAGGAGCAGGAGCGGGAGCTGTGGCGGCGGCGGCCGCGGCGGCGGCAGCAGCAGCAGGAGGCGGCGGCGGCGGCGGCGGCGGCGGCGGCTATGGGGGCTCGTCCTCGGGGTACGGGGTGCTGAGCTCCCCCCGGCAGCAGGGCGGCGGCATGATGATGGGCCCCGGGGGCGGCGGGGCCGCGAGCCTCAGCAAGGCGGCCGCCGGCGCGGCGGCTGGGGGCTTCCAGCGCTTCGCCGGGCAGAACCAGCACCCGTCGGGGGCCACCCCGACCCTCAACCAGCTGCTCACCTCGCCCAGCCCCATGATGAGGAGCTACGGCGGCAGCTACCCCGACTACAGCAGCCCCAGCGCGCCGCCGCCGCCGCCGTCGCAGCCCCAGTCCCAGGCGGCGGCGGCGGCGGCGGGGGCGGCGGCGGGCGGCCAGCAGGCGGCCGCGGGCATGGGCTTGGGCAAGGACATGGGCGCCCAGTACGCCGCTGCCAGCCCGGCCTGGGCGGCCGCGCAACAAAGGAGCCACCCGGCGATGAGCCCCGGCACCCCCGGCCCGACCATGGGCAGATCCCAGGTAACCCCCGCGCCGGTCGGGCCTGCTTCCGCCGCGGCGGCCTCGCCGCGCGCCTCGAGCCCTAGTTTCTTTCTTTCCGCGTACTTTTTCTGCGTCTTCTGCCGGGGGGGAGGCGGGGGCGAGGCGCCCAAAGCCATTTTAACTCGTGGCTGCCTCCCTCGGAGGCTGGGGAGGGCGCGGGGCCCGGGGGCCTGGGGAGAGGGTCGCGCCGAGGGCCGGGACGCGCGCTGGGATGGCCGGCCGCCGAGCACCCCCGCCTCGCCACCCCACCCCGGGCGCGGAGCCGCGCGTCCGGGGCCGGGGACTGCGCCGCGAGGAAGCGGTGTGGGCGCTGGGGACGGCTCGGGCGGCTTTTGTAACAAAATCGGCGCTCCGGGCCGGTACGGTCTGGGGAGGAATGTTGACTCCGTCTTCTCGGTTAGCGCCAACAATAAGCTTTAACTGGGAAAAGAATGAGGAACTTTGTCCTCCCTCCAGCCACACCGCGTTCCCTCTTAGCCTGCAAGGTGAAGGCAGGAAAGATAGGTTCAGCTTTGTGGCAACCGAGTGTGTTTTTCGTAGTTTTGCCCGGCTATTCAGATATACTCGATGCGAACTGTGAGTTGGAATGCTTCGTAGGAAAAATAATACCCCAATTTACAACGACGTGGAGGTAAAATATTCTAAAATAAATCGATTCATTCCTGAGAATAGCCAGGAAATCCATTATTTGGCTTACAGGCTGCTTGAAAGGAGTCACCTTCAACAGATAGACTATGTTAATGGAACGCGTTCCGGTTAAATTGAACTTATTTTGATCATGGATCAGGCATACATTTTATTCAGCAGGTCCAGGAAAATAGCAGGCCAGTGAAAATTGATCTTTTTGGATCGGATTTATTTGGATTTTCTTTAATTTGCTGTCGCCCAGGTCCTACAGCGTTATTAGGAAGTGTCCTGCACTCTTGCTGTTTCTTGCTCGTAGGCTGAGCCTAAAGACTGACTTGATCTCCTTTGCAAGGTTTGGAATTTGAATTGTGGAGGTAAACTGGCTGTAATAGTCTCCAGACAGCTGCCTCTGAGTTGACATCTAATCTGCCATCTGATTGGCTCCTCTCTCACCATTGGGCATTTAGCACTGCTGATGTAAATAGAAGTGCTGAGCAGTACAGTCACAAAAATTCTTGCCACAAATAATAACTGAGCTCTATTACAAGCAGATGTAAGGTTGAATATTATTTAAAGCTTAAGTTATTATGAATCATAGTTATTAATAAGAGGATTAAATACTAAAATCGTTATGCTGGTGTCCAGTACGGTGGGCATTTACAAAAATCCAGATCTTTGACAGTCTTAACGTGGACACTGCATATATCACGGACCTTGATTGTAGGATGAGGATATGGCAATTGAAAATAATTAAACCAAGAATTTTACCAATTTTTGGATTTGTAAGGCTTTTCTGAAAGTGCCCTTTACAAGATTAAACTGTGCCAAAAATGAATTGTCAGCACACGTAGTTTAAAAATTATAACGTTAAAAATTTCCAGGTTCTGAGGTGCAACAGTATCTTCCAGTGATAATTAATTAGCTGTATAACAAGATTAAAGCTATATTTTTTTAGTAACATGTGTTTTAACAATTCGTTTAACATCTTCGTTTAAAGATGTTTGTGGATGAGGAATTGTAGTTAAGTTGACGTATTATTTAAAAAATCGCGAAGTGAGGAAACTAATTTTGTAGACAACAGTCAAAGGGAAAAAATGGATAATCTTGTGAAATACTAAAAATTATTTTATTTTTGCTTCTGATTTGGAAATACAGAAATGCTCTAGGAATTTTTTTTTCTGTTTGATGATTTTGTTAGGTTCAGTGATGTGAGCCTTCTTTGAAGTGCTTACACATGTATTAAGGAAACTGTCACATGCAAGGCTGTGCTTCTTCCAAATAATCTTTCTCTCGTAGACATCTTAAATGCTGTGAAAGTTTTTAAAATTCTAATTTGTTAGAAAGGAATTAACAGTGGTTGTAATATATGTTTTTACTCAACTTATTTATTTTAGGAAGATGTATTTTAATAATTACCATATCTTAGAGGAGAGACGTGTGAGAATGAATACAGGACTGAATTTAACAGATAATCCTGTGAATCCCTAGCTGAGGACATTAGTGTCCACTGCTTTCAAATCTGTAGTTACTGGAGTTTTACTTTTAATGAAAATATATTTTCCTACTCTTGATAGAAAATAATGTGATTTCAGTTTTTATCTTTGATTCACACAAGTAAAAACACAGAGAAGTCTTGTGTAAATAAACCCATGTAATTAATTTTAAAAAGATTTACTTTGTCAGCTTGCTTTTAAAGGGATAGTTTAAAATTCACATCTTTGTTAAACTAGAATGGAAGGATGATAGAGGCAGATGGAGGTCCTTGTTACTTTACAGTATTATTTCTTAACGGTACCAATCATTTTAAGTATTTTGTTTTCTTGGATTGAGAGTGAATCCATTATGTCCTCATTGTGACCCTTGGGAATAGCTTTTTTATTTTTGAGGGGGAAGAAAAATGCTGGGCATATGACCTAGATTCACAGATTTCTTTTGGGGACTTTGCCGTTTAATGTGTGGAATGTATCTTTTTTATAATTTTTCCTTTTTGGAAGGCTGGTTTTTATTTAGTATTTGTTATGATGATTATGATAAGAAATAGGTATTTGTCCAAAATTCTAATATACTGTGTAATTATAGGCCATAAAGTACTATTAAACCACGTTGTTAAATGATGAAATTTTCTTGTGGCTTTAGCATATTTAGTTTCATTTTTGATTTTAGGAATGGTGTATATTGGGTGGCAAATGTTTTTATAATTGGAAACAAAATATATGTGTATATTGTATTGGGGGGTCTTTTTAAAAAATGAAATAAGCCATTTTATGATACAGTTTGTTACTGGCTTTTTCTAAGATAGAGTAGTCTCAAAAGGAGTACTGAGGTCTACTCACGTAACCAAGATTTTATAATGTCCACATTTGTGCTGAATTCCATTAATCCTATTTTTACCTTAGTTTTATAGAATATAATACAATGTAATAAAAAGAGCCTTATTTACCATTAAAAGAAGTGACTAGCTGGCTTACAAAGCAGGAAGTTACAGACTGGTTCCTGATTACCTTAAAATTTGTATAAGATACATTATAGCATAACATCATTCCCCACTTCCCCCCCAATGAAATTTTACCCTATCTTATGTTTTAAATCTTGTAAAGAAATTATTGTGCCCTAAACTGATATATTTGCTGAGATATGGCTGGCTGGCCAGCTGCTCTGTCGTCAGAGAAGGTGGAATTGGCAACTGTGGTTATAGAAAAGGCCTATCATTAAAAAAAAAAACAACAACAAAACAAAAGCAAAGAAAATATAACAAAAATGTTTAGAGTCTTCTGCTTTCCTTTCCTAGGTTACCTGGAATGAAATACATGGCTTAAGATTGTTTTCTTTGGATATCCTCATTTCTGTGTACTTACTTTTGACTTTTTTTTTTAAAGATCACTACTCTTTAAGACAGCTATCACTTCAGTTTATGTTTATATTTAAACACAAAATTGATAAGTATGTTCCAGGGAACATCATATTCTTACCTTGGGCCTATAGTGAGAAACCTTAAACCCCTTTTTTCTTTGGTTTTGCTTTTTATCTATATTTAGGAATGAATTTTTGGCGGCGCTTTTTCTCCTTGTTCCATTTTTCCCGGCATCATATTGTATCAGAAATATCACAAGTGTGTTGTGGAGATGGAAATAATCCAAGTCACCCTTAGACACTTACACTAATGTACTTTCCCTCTAACTATCATGTTCTTTCATTAGGATTGAGAGAATAACATCTTCACTCTGGTATAAAAATAGTATTAATTCTGGTTTGAGGACCAATTCTGAAAATGTAAGACTGTATGGAGGAAGACTCATAAGTTCATTTGGTAATTTTATCAGACACACATTTCAAAACAGGTGTAAGAGAATGGGGTTGAGTTTTCAGTTCTATTTCTTATTAACGGACTTTATTATTTTATAATTTGGGGCACAGTGTATCTTTAAAAAACGGCTTCTGATATAATAGGAACTTACTTATTTCTGTAGGATAAATACCAATATGACAGGCAAACTGAAAAGATGATCGTTTTGCTTACTTATACCCTGTTCTCATAGGAAGAGAGTGGTTTGATTTAAAATTTGTTAGAGGAGTCTCTGAAATTTTATTTATTTTGAAGACTGATTTGGACATGTAAATTTTGGATGTAATGCACTGGGAACTATACCAGCTTTTGCCCAGTGCCCTAAATTTAGAGGTTTTTCTCACTACAAGAATGACACTACTCAGTTAAAGGATCTGTGTACTTTGATCCATCATTGAGGAAAAGGAGCTAATAATTCACTTGTGTCACTTTCATTTTGGCCCATGTGTAGATTTGTAAATTTGAGGCTTATATTTATATTTGAAAGAACTGTTGTGTATCACTTAAGAACAGATTTATGGAGGCTCACAAGGAATGTTAATAAAACTCAAATTCCTTTTTTTTTTTTTTTTTTGCAGTAATTAGATTTTCAAAATGCATGTTACAAAATTTTGTACTTACCGGCCGCTGCCACGTCCTAGGCCTCTTTAGAACTGGATAGTAGTTGGTCTCTCTGGCCTTTTCTGAGGTGTTTTTCTTCATCAGGAGATGTGTGCAGATTCTCTGTGGATATGTAGAGTAGAGCCACGTACTTGCTGTGTGCGTGCGTGCGTGTGTGCGTGCGCATGTGCTTGAACCTGAGGGATCCCTATTTGACTTCTCCATGTGTCTGCAGGGAGAAGTAAGTACCAGGCACAACTGCTTATCCCCCAGGGATGTGTATATATATATCATAGATGTAGAACTGTCACACAATATAGCTTTTTACAGTTTTGAGGCTATTTATACAAGACTAAGTGGCTCTTTTTGGTTTAATTGGGTGATTGAGTGAATTAATTTTGATCTAAAAACTTTGTATACTTTAGTGACTTTTTTCTCTTAGAATTTTGATGGAAATAAAATGATACAGATATTGGTACTGAGGTATTAAGTATCCACTTATTTTGCCTTATGCTAAGATAGGAATGAATGGAATTGTTGGTATACGCATACTGTAGTTTTAACTTAATTCACCCTAATTGAGTGACTGAGTGACTTTAAATAAAATAAGTGCTTCTACAGTAAGTTTTCAGCAAACATGTTGTTTTCAAAGACTTTAACTTGGAGTAATTCTAAGCAAACTATTTCCTTAGATTTACTTATTTGAATAGGATCCAGTAGGCAGTTTTCAAACCCACTTCTGAATGGATCAGTGCCAAGAATATTAGAAGGCTACTGAGTTTGACAGATGAACTAATGATGAAATTAATTTGTTCCTTGAATGATATTTATTGCTCGGAAAGAGACCAAAGCTCTAAAATGTTAAGCGTATCCGGTTTACCAATAGACACTCTAATTTTAGGTAGGTGGCAGCAGAATCTGGACTAGATCTGTCATAGCAAGGCAGTCCTTTTGAACTGAACGAGATTCAGCTTCTGCTCACCATCTTCTGGAGGATGCTCTTCTCAGCATCTCATTTGGGCCTTGATGAAAGATGAAACTTGAGAATCAGACAAGTCATTACTTATTAGGTGACTCTGGAAGGGAAGCCATATTTGATGAAATCCAGAAGAAAATCCTAGACCACATTTTCAAGAACATGGGAGGCTAAAAAATTGTATGTATGTATTTTTTTATTGTGATAAAATATACATAACATAAAATTTACTGTTTTAACCATTTTTAGGGGTACCGTTCAGTGCCATGAAGTCCACTCACATTGTTGTGCAGCCATCACCCCATCCATTTCTAGAACTTTTCATCTTCCCAACTGAAATAAAAAGTTTCATGTCAAGCCTTCATATTATTTATTAATGTGTATTGTAAGCAAAATAATCTTTTTAGAGCCATCGATCTTGCTGCTTCATAGTTTGTTAGTAAGTCCTTCCTCAGATATTCCCTAGCAGTGCTCATGCTGTGTGTTCGTGTCTGCGCGTGTGTGTGCGCGCACCCCACTCCTTCCTCCCAGTTCTAACTTGGGGGTGATCTTCTTCCCAGGTTTGGTCTGCTTGGAAATATGTTTTGTGTAGGTTAGTTGTTCATTGTCAGATCATTAAAAGTTTAAAAGCAGCTTTTTGAAGACTTTCTGTTTAAAGGTTTGGAATACTTTGTTGAGAGAAACCTGGTACTTGGTTAAATAATAGGACATGAAAACAAACTGTTAGCGTGATCCTTTCCCCCCTTTACTTCTCTCATCTTTTGCATGTTAGCCTCTTTTCAAAACTGGTTTTATCTTTCTACTATTAGTGGAAATAATTTACAATGATAATTTTTTTTCCAGTTGTGTTTTAAGTTTTGGGCCATCCCAGCCCCCAAGCCTGAGCAAATCCATGTGATGCTGTGTCTTTTTCCATAGTGTTCTGTGCCCCAAATTTGTGCTTCCCCCCCTTATGTTTTTAATTTGTAGTTCCCTGCAAAACTGCAGAAATTCTTTGTATGTGGAAAAATTCCTAAATTAAGATGATTGGTCTTTTAATTAAATTTAGGGGCAGCTGCAAAGGGATGCTTCTTAGATCCCGGTTAGTCTTAGAAACAGGCTTTTTTTGTGTGTAAAATTTGGAATTGTATTTTAACTGCTATTGATGCTGATATGTAGTTCCATCTTTAGACGATGAGTTGTGTACATTAACACTGAAGTCCACAGAGGACACAGAAATTGTACTGTGATTTAAGAGTGTGTACTTGGAAGCAACAATGATTTCTTAAGGTGTAAGCATTTAGCATTTGTGTATGCTCTGAGGTGTAGGCTAGATAAGTATCTGCTCCGGATGATCACCTGGCAAATATTTATTAAGCACCCATTTTCCTCATCAGCCCTGTGCCGGACACCGCCAGTAGCTGGGGTGTGGGGATCACTGCTACTCTTGTGCGCGGTCCAGGGAGACAAAGTGTTGCCAAAGCCGGCTCCCCCTGAACCTGGGCATGGCACTTTTGGCATCGTTGACTTAGCACTGGCTCACTGTTGGCCTGCTTTTTTGGGTGGGGGAGTGGATTTTCGCAAAACAAATAATTGTAGATTGTTGTGATTTGGTTGATGTGAGCTAGTGACTCTTTTCCATTTCTACCAATTACTGGCTTTGTGCCACAGCAAAATAAAGATCCCACTACAAAGAATAATAGCTAAAGAAGGAAAATATAATCACTTTGAAATTTATATAGAATGGTCCTTTTTCTTTTTCTCAGTTTTCTACATTACATGGGCTTTTGGAGAAAAGTTAAAACAGTCTGCTCAGATTTAGGAAGATACTTGGATTGCTGGAGTATTTTTGGTAACTGTTTATTTAATGTATGCTGGCTGAGGAGTAAATTCAGCTACTGCTTCTGGGTCCTGAAATAAACCTTTCAGAAAGCGAGGCATTGATGATTAGTGGAGGCTGTTCTAGAATTCTTAGTATCTCCTGTTTCTTTTTGTGCTGAGCATCTTAGAAGTTAAACCATTCACTGTACTTCATAGCCTTATTTTGAAATGACTGGTAATTCTAAAATTTGTCTAGAATTTGGCATCTAATTTCTGAAAATTTAAGAAGCAAATTTTAAGGTTCCGCGACCATATATTTATATATATGTTAAGCTCTAAGCCCATTTTAATATCCTTTAAATTTTCTTTCAGTTTGTATTTTTTATAATAAATTCACTTTACCCAATGAATTATAAATGACCTTGGAAATAGAAATGTAAAACATTGCTACTGCTGAGCAAGAATCTGTCTGAAGAGGCAGACATATTTCTAAGGGAACTGGTATGTTTGTTGTTTATTAGTTTATTTCTGTGATTATGAGGATTTACGAGAGAATGCGAATCTATTACAAGGCATCCTGATGTAATGGAAAGATCGTGGGCTTGGAGTTGGTAAGACTTTGACTCACTTGTAGACTTGAGTGCCCATTTTCTCTGAGATATAGCAGGGGCTCAGTTTCCCTGATGTGGAATGTTGCCTGCTGGGCGGGGTTGTCACGGAGCTCATCTCTGCAAATCCTGTGGCATTGTCATGTGGTACCTCTTCTCTTCCCACCTGTCTTTCCAGGGTGTAGTGAACCCTGAGTTCTTGCTCTCTGCCTGGCCCTGCTGCTCTTCAGGGTGTGGTTGCAGATAAGTCCCTGCCTCCATCAATTAGGTGACCCCAGTCCCTCCCAGCTGCAAAATTCCGTGCTGCTTTGAATTTTAAAAAATACAGTGCCTAATCAGCTATGCACCGCTGAACATCTTATTAAACTATACTAGATCCCGGACATGTTCAGTGAATATAAACTGAGGCCTATGCAAATACACAGATTTTGTGAATACCACTGCAATTTCCCTCACAAAATGTAGTTTTGTACTGATTGGGACTCTTGCAAGCAATTGCATGAATTGGTTTTGGTTGACCAGTAGAGCCCGTGGTGGATTGATGTCATTAGGTCTAAGCGGCTGCCTCACAGTATTCCATCCTTAATATTAATCAGTAAATTCTGAGAATCATTCCTTTCTTACATTTCTGAGACCTTTCCACTTTCATGATCTACGAAAATGACTAGCCTTTTAGGGGAAGTACTTTTTTGCAAATGAACAAAGTTTCAAAAAATTAAAACTAGGTCTTGGGATTCTGAGTCGTGGACTTTGGTCTCTGATTCATGGTTAAGTAACTTACTTCTGCATCTGTTTCAACTTCATTGAATATGTGATTCACATTTGGTCCTTAGCAAGATTATAATTTACTCACATATCAGAGAGGCTTAGGGTTGCTCTCGAATAGTCAAAGCTGGGAATGTCAAATCTGAGAATGCCAAAGGCCTGTCTCAAATACGTAGGTAGAGAGGAATGGTTTTTTTTCTTCTTCCTTTTTTGTTAATGCTGAGATTTATAAAAGTATCAGGGACAAAATTTAATTCTATTATGAACAAATACTTACTCTGAGCACCACTTGGTGCTTAAGATACAAAGAGTCAATATAACATATGATCCATAATTTTCCCTGGTGAATTATCATAGACTCCTGGTGTTTTACAAAGTGGAAATTAAAATGAATGGCTACATTATTCTCCTGCAGTTCTGTGCAGAAAACTATATCCCTCAAAGTGCATCATCTAAGAACTATTTGAAGAGTAGTTGATTATGTATCTAAACTGAAAATTTCCTGATGAGTATATTATACATTTCCAACAACAGTTTCAAGGAAATCTGTTCATTTAGTGTTTCGTGATCTTATGTGGAAGGTCAGTGTGCCTGGAGGTTGTTCTTAGGTGCTCTGACATTGATGAGAAAGTGATCTTAATTTGGATTTTGTTTTGGGTATCATGTGGGGATTTTTCAGCTAAAGAAATGATTTTATAGTGTTACTAGCATGAAGGATTTAGAATTCAGTTCATTTGGGGTCCCTGGGTAGCTCAGTTGGCTAAGCATCTGCCTTTGGTTCAGGTCATGATTCCAGGGTCCTGGAATCTAGCCCTGTGACAGGCTCTCTGCTCAGCAGGGAGCCTGCTTCTCCCTCCCGTCCTGCTTGTGCTCTCTGTCACTCTCTCTCTCAAATAAATAAATAAAATCCTTTAAAAAAGGAGAATTCCGTTCATTTACCTTCACCGTATTGAACAATCTCCTATGTGTTAGGGCTTTGGGAGTATAGCAAGAACCAGGGCATCAGGCAGATGTTTGTGGAGAGCCTACTGTGTGCCTGGTACTGTGGTGGGTGATGGATTCCTTGTGACAAGGACGTGGACCTTGATGGATTGACAATGCAGTCACTAAGGGCTAGTAAACATGCTGCACAGTACAGTGTAAACGGTTCAGTGGGAGAAGTCCTGATGTTAGTGGGACATCCCACAGAGACTAGATCGAGGTGGAGGGAGAAGTAAGGAGCCTCTGCGCACTAAGGTTGAATAAGCTGAGACCTGGTTAGTGAGCAGACGTTAACTAAGTTAACCAAGTGATGAGGCCTGGAGATGGAAGCAGGAAGGGGCAAGGGCAAGAGCCAGCAGGTTAGAGAACCTGGAAGATTGGATGTTGACTACCTGTGTGACCTTGAGCAAGTGACTGCACCTGCCTGAGGTTCGAAGTTGCCTCCTGCCCAAAGAGATGGGAAAGAAGACTTAACCCATGGAATTGTTTTGGGAAGTACACTTGATAAAATACTGGCATACTACCTGGCAAGGAAAGGGATGTTTCCAAAAAGTGACAAAGGATTGTATTTTCTCATGGACAATGAATGAAAATGAGTTAGATGTGGTTCTGTATTAGTTAATTTAACAAGTTAATTTAACAGCTTATTAGTCTTTCCTCTCGGAACAAATAGGTTAACATTTGAAGCTTATTTCTAGTCCAGACAGTTTCAGTTCTTTATTGCCTGATGCGTCTGTACCTTGCCAAGTGTTTAGGGAAAGTGAGTGATGGGGCAGTCCATGACATTTCTGAAATGTCTGCTGTTGTTTGCCAGTCATATTTTTTTAACTGGTCAGGGAAAATAAATTCAGAAGATCGATAATTGGAGCATTTAATTTCACCATCATCAAACATTTAGTGACCTTGGTGTAGGGGCACTGTACCAGATAAAAAGATACCCAGGGAATCTTTGAAAATTGTTAAATATCGTGTCGTTCATTGGTTAGTGTAGAGGAATATTCTTAGATTATGTGAATATTGGTGATTACAATAAATAATACAGTTTGTGGAATATTTTTATTTTACCTACTATTCCATTTAACTAGAAACGTGGGTTGAATAACTCCGGCCTCGTAAGCAATTTAAATTTTGAGTCGAAGGAAATTGGTGGTAGGCAGACAACTTGCCAATTGGTGAAATGGAGCTTTTGCTTTTAATTAGTTTTCTCCATGTGTTTAAGAAGTAGTTTATTAACTGTTGAAAAGTTTTAAAAATTGTAGTCACATTTGTTATGATTTTGCTGGGTTTGAAAGTCTTCCCTTTCCCCACTCTTGGTGCTAGCTCCTTTCATTTTCATTTGCTGAGCAGAGAGAACGCTCAGGAAGGTGCATGCTACAGCACGCAGAGGCGTGCTCTGTGAAAGTCTTGGTTTCTCCTCTGGTATCCATCATGTGTGGCAAGACTTAGTTTCCCTTCTCCATTGAGACATTTGTCAGAAGTATGAGCACTTTAAAGAAGTAGCATTTTACTTTTATTCAGCAATTAATTAGTGACGATAGGATGTGAAAAGCAATTTTGTGTTTTGTCTTTTATTGTGCATTAAGTTCCTGTAGTTTTCCCTATTGCTATATTATTAACGAGGAGGGAGAGAAGAATGGAGGGAGAAGTTGAATTTTATTTAAGACACTTATGTTCGGGTAACTTTAAAGGAATGTGTTCTTTTTAGTCTAACTACCCTTTCCTGGGGTTTCATGGTTCTCTGAAAAACTAATGCAAAGAAGTTGTAATCAGCTGTTAAGATATTTGAGCCAACTGGTTGTCAATATGTTGAAGTTTTATTCTTGGTGTGTCTAGAAACTTCATATAAATGCATTTTATGAAGAAGGAGGTGTACTAGCCTGGCTGAACTGTTAAAGCTGAAATCTGGATTTGATTTGCATATGTGGTATTTTTTAGGGACTCGCAAAGTTTCACACATGAAATAAACTAGGTAGTGTGTATGGCATCACATGATCAAAATATTTTTCCCCTTACTGCTGCCAGAAGCTATCTATTGCTTTTCAACAATCTTACTTGTTGGGCATCATGCCAAGATGTTTAAGACAACCCCTTACGTGAGCTGTTCCATTCTTAACCTCTTTGACTGAAGTGCCGTGACCTTCACATATGTAGATTAGCCATGTGCTCTGTGAATTGAAACTTGCTGCCTCAGGAAGAAAGGGTTTTTCTTTTTATTCCACTGGGAATTTGACAGCCATTCATCCCTGACCTGGGCAGAGGTAATGCAAGGAAATTGGATTCAAATGGAACGCGGACAGATAACAGAGGGAGGCAGGCAAGCTTTCTACCTTGCGGAGGATGAAAATATCCCGTGGTATAGAGAATGTGCTGATGCGAAGGATCTGAAAAGTAACAGAGAGAGAGATAGGTAGATGTAGGCATTTTGGAACAGTGTCCTTTTTAAAAAAGGACATTGTCATTATGGGCATTTCTAATCAGCTTTGACTCTACTCTTTCTCTTCCTTTCTAATCTAAGTTTTTGAAATCTTTTTTTTTGTATTTAAAAAAAATTTCTTAACATGACTTGAGAATTAAATAATGCTAATATTGTGGGCAAGCGTGGACTTACATACATTTAATCTAGATGAGTCTCTCAAAAGTGGAAGTCATTAGAAAGTTGGAGAGATGAATGTATCACGTGTATCTAGAAGAATCAGCAAGTTTCTTTGTCTTTACACTCTAAAATTTTGAAGTGAATTGATACACAGTTTTACTCGTGAGAGTTCTGAGTTTTGTAATGATTAATAAAAATAATTAACAAAAATAATGAATTTTTGTGTTTTTATTAGACAACTAGTTTTAAAGAATGTTCACCTTTGCTTTGTTGGTAAACATACTTGAAATTAAAGTAAAATTCAGTGTAAATAATAGTCATGACACTTGATTAGGTTGATATGACAGAGTGTTGAGAAGGAAAGTTCTCATTATAAGAATAATGGGTCTGAAGTGGTACTCCAACTGGTTTCTTTGCAAAAGGAGGGCATGATTAGGGCCGCCTGAAATTTATGAGTGCTTTTGTGTGGCTTTCAGAGCTGAGCCTTTCCTGTGTACATTAGGGCTTGTGAAATATTATGGGTCAGAGCGTCCGTTACAGGCTCTGTGGGAGACGTTGTTGATACCCAGCCTCTTCTATGGGGTGCAAAAGAGGATGTCTGTGTGGGGAATGTGCTTAATGAATACAGTAGACTAAGGAATACACAGTTATCCCTTGACTTGAGGAAGACCTGTTTCTTTCCATATGAGGACTAATAAAAAAAAAAATTGGGAAAAGTATCTGGTTGTGATCATGCAGAATGTGGGGCCTTTCATGGATTTCTGTTAACCTGGCAGACACGAGGAGTGATGGTCCATAGATGGTAGGACTCTGGTCTTACCTGCTTGTTTACGTGTAGTTGGGAAGATGGAGCAGCAAGTCCGTCCTCCCAGTGAGATGAGTGCAGGGCTCAGGTGAGGAGGCGCCTGTGGCTGAGAAGACAGAGTAGGAAAAGGAGCAAGGCAGGCATGTGATTCACTTCCGGGTGGAGAGGTGTGGAGTGGCCCTCCTGGGACAGCACGCCGCTGGGTACAGATGAGGCAGAAAAAAGGGTAGTGAGTCAGCAGCCAAGCCTTGAGGGATTTTTCTTGTTTCTTTTTAAACGGTGGCCTGTATTTTTTTTTTAAAAGATTTTATTTATTTATTTGACAGAGAGAGAGCACAAGCACAAGCAGGGGGAGCAGCAGAGGGAGAGGGAGAAGCGGGCTCCCCACTGAGCAAGGAGCCTGATGCGGGGCTCAATCCCAGTATCCTGTGATCATGACCTGAGCGGAAGGCAGATGCTTAATCGACTGAGCCACCCAGGTGTCCCTAAACGGTGACCTGTATTAAGAGTGTTACACGGGTACACAGGAAGTCAGCCTCTCCTTCTAGTCAGGTGTGATTGGTAAAAATATTACAAACACACTGCTTTCCATTCTTGGCCTCCCAAATAAAGAACTGCACGTTCAGAGACAGAGTTTTAGAGCCCTGAGTAATAGTGATCTAATAAGAGCAATAACAGTAATAATAGCTCTTACTATTGAATACTTACCTGTGTGCTAAGCACACTGCCCGTATTAATTGCAGTCTTTCAACAGTCTTGCAAGGCAGTCTCCCAACTTTATGGACAAGTAAACTGGTAAAATTAAGTTTGTTCACTATCCAGGTATGTCTGGTGCGAAAGCCTGTATTGTCTCCACTAAAGGAGTAGTTCTCAAATTGGCTGTGCATCCGAATCACCCAGGGAGGCAGACAGGGCCTTCAAGCCCTCTCTGCCCCCCCCCCCCCCACCAAGTGATTCCGGTATCCTCAGGCTGTGGAATGCCTGGATGCCCACCTTTTCTTCCCACAGAGGTTATTGATTCATTTAGTGGTACAATTTAAATAGACTTTTTTGTTGTTAAGATGTGTAGAGTTACATTCTTATAATCGAGCTTTTACTATATTTTGGCTCCGTGGTCATAAAAGACAAAGAGGAAAGAATCTGTGCTTCAAGCGCATGAAGGTGGCTATTGATGATTTTTCTCGTGGTGCCACTGAACATTAATTTACATCTGCCTGTCAGAGGAAACTCTGTCCCAAGATCTGGGTCATTGCTTGGAGTTATCAAGGGAGGCTATGAAATAGTCTGTTGCTGTTTGAAGAGGAGCATAGGTTCTGTTCTGAGTTATTCACACATGGCTGTGACTAAAGTTTCTGGGATGAGGAGGTGATGGACCAGCATCTAGAACAGTGTCTGCTACATAATACCTGCTTAATAAATAGTTTTGATGAAAGAATGGATGAATGGACTGGGCAGCGTCTCGGTCCTGAGTTACGCGTGTTATGAGCCCAGAAATCTTAAATCCAAGAACGTATGAAGAGAGAATGGAGATGGAAGGGAGGACAGGTGACAGTTGGGGACCAGAAGATTGGAGAGAAGGGAGAACACAGGCAGCCGGCAGCGAGAATTCTGGAGTGAAAAACCAACAGATTTAATGTTTGTCATGTGCCCAGAGTGAACTGCTGTGATGATGAAAGTGGTAAGACGGACCCCCCCCCCCCCCCCGCCAAATTGGCAGATCTTAAAATAATTGAGATGCTAACGCATAGTGACGAGAACAAATATAAGGCAGGAAAATCCTCCCAGTTCTTTGGTGAGGTCATCTCATGACATGCAGTCAGGAGTGTTTCTGTCTTTGCTGTTGCTACATGGCCATTCTGGAACCAGAGTCAGTGATATTGGGAGGGTATTTAAAAAGCACTTGATCAATGGACCCTGTCCAATCCTTGTTTCCTTTGTTACTTACTTAGTGGCGAACTTCTAGGCTGGCCAGGCCACAGAATGTTGGGATATGTCCTGAGACCCTTTTAGTTTTTCTCTTCCCAATTCTGGCTAATAAGAAGGTATGATACTGGGAGATTTCCCTTGTGTGTTCCCAGCTGTTCCTCTCTTCTGAAACTTGTCCATAAAACCACACATCTCACGGCTTTAAAGAAAACCAGTTTGGCCAATAAGCTTGTCATAGACACACGGTGTAAGTTCCATTCCGCTTAGCCCTTCCTGCAGAAGTGTGTGAGCAGCGGGAGAGGTCACAGTACTGGCTCTGTTCATGTCTGTTTCCTGGGTTTGCAGCTTGTGTTTTTCTCACCTCCTGACTGCTCCCAAGTTTGAGGTTGAGAATATTTCTGAATGACCTACCTCCAGAATGCTATTTTTAGCTTAGAATGAAATGAAGGCTTTCCTGTCTCGTGTTTCCTATTTTCTAATAATACTTGATTTTGTTTCATTATTTAGAGTAATGTATCACTCCTGGAGTAATCGGGGATTTATAGTTTCTGAAGTTAATGCCGACTACACCTGAGCCATCTCAAGCAAACGAGTTAACAGTCTGTTTTTAAGAACACATTGGAAGAAAAAAACCCAAACAAACCAGTAACCTGTGTTTTAGGCTGTAGCTGTTTGTCGCCAGCATGTCCTTTTCTCTAAGACTGGATCTTTAATTTTGTGTGCTTCTTCAAGCTTAGGAAGGGAATGAGCATCCCTGGTGTCTTATCAGTCACATTTTAATCTTGTGCCCTAGGGCGCCTGGGTGGCTCAGTTGGTTAAGCGACTGCCTTCGGCTCAGGTCATGATCCTGGAGTCCCGGGATCGAGTCCCACATCGGACTCCCTGCTCAGCGGGGAGTCTGCTTCTCCCTCTGACCCTGCTCTCTCTCTCTCTCTCAAGTAAATAAATAAAATCTTTAAAAAAAAAAAAAAAAAAAAAAAAAAAAAAAAAAAAAAATCTTGTGCCCTATGGTATAAGGTATCTGTTTTTTGCCTAGAAAGCTAACACCTGTGTTAGTACTTCCAGAAAGTTTCTGTAGTAATATATCATTCATCCAGTGCACGGTTTCCAGTAGTGCCAGCGTAACATCCTGCAACAGCTGAGAAAGCCTTCAGGAGGTAACTGTCAGGGCGCTCAGGAAGTCAAGCCTGTCAGAGAAGAAGAAAGCCATTCCCTCCCTTCTCAGGCATAGATGAGAGTTATTTGGTTCTCCATGGTAACTTCCTTTTTTGCCATGGTATCAGTACAAAGTGGAGGAGTTAGTTGAGCAGCTGTGGGCAGCAGGTGAGAAGTGGGGCCACGGAGAAGCAGACGGATGAGTTGCGGCAAGTTCTGCCAACCACAGGGAGGGAACCAGCTGTGCTGGCTTTGTCCCTGGTGACCTTCTGAGGGAGTCAGGTGAGAAGCAGGCCAAGCCTTCCAGGCCTCGCTGTCTTTGAGATCCTCGGACCCCAATCTGGTAGGAGAAGCACCGAGGATAGTAATATGGGGACATTTGGAGGGATACGTTCCATACCCCAAGAAACCTTGGGAAAGAAGAATGGAAAACCAGGGTTGAGGGTCGGTGGGAGGCTTTGAAGTTGATGGGCAGATACTGTGCTACTTCATCCTTGACTCATTCAACAAATAGGTGTTCATATCTAGTCAGATGCTGATCTGGTTACCTGATGGATGAAAGTGTTCTAGGTGCTGGGGACACAGCCATGAATAAAACACAGGCCCTGCTTTCATAAGGCTTACCTTCCAGTGAAATTTAATCCCAGAGATGGCAGAACCACCTGTCCACGTGGGGGTGACACACTTCATAGTTGGGATGAATAGCGGCACAGGGGAATTCAAAAGAATTGAACACTGTCCAAAACTGGTTATTTGCTAATGAGGCCATATGTGAATATGTAATAAAAATTGCTTTATAAAGAACTATTATGGTTATTTCTGTAGTCTCAGAAATGCTCAGCATGCACCTCTGGTGTCAGAGGACAGCGATGAAATGCAGCGTTTTTACTGTCAGTGGTTGAAACGGCAAGTGGCAGCCCCAATGCTTGCCTTCATTTCCTCCAAGCTGAGAGGAGGAAGTGGTGCAAACACAAAGCTCTCGATCTGACTCCACACGGAGAAATCACATGGTATTGTAACTCTTTGAAGGTGCTCACTTACTTTTGAATCATCCTGTGTATGTAGTGACAGACTGGTTGTGGACATGTTGGGTTTGAGATGTGTTCCAAAGAACTAACTGGAGATGCTCACAGGCAGATAGAAAGTACTGGAGGGTGATTTGGGCCCAGTATATAAATATGGGTTCTACACATGAGGTGCTGGTTGAGAATGGAGTTCATGAGATTGCCCATGGGAGCATGTGTATGGGGAAGAAAGGGGTGCTGAGGGGTTTTAGGGAGCACTAACATTGAAAGAGTGGAAAGGGAGCCAGCCAAAGAGCCAGAAAAGGAGATGGAAAGCATGGGGAGAGTTCCACCGAAGCCACGGGGGACAGAGGTTTCTGGAGGCAAGACATGCACAGCTGTGGTAGGCTCTGAGGAGTGTTCAGATAAGAGTGGGCGCTGAGGTCTTGTCATCTGTGCTCATTGATGACCTTCGGGAGAATAGTCAGGAGGGAGGCAAGCTGCAGCAGGCTGTAGGGTGACTAGGAAGTGAGAAGGAGGCTTTCAGATGGTAGGAAGAGGAGTGGGGTTTTTTTTTCTTTGTTTTTAAATTTAACTGGGAGAGGGCTAGGGAATTTGGTTTGCTGTGTTGCCTTCTTTGTGCCCAGGCACTGGGCTGCGTGCTCCCTAAAGGCCAGTTGCCCTCTCCCTCTCCTGTTGGACTGTGCTCTGCCTGGGTAGGGGCCTGAGGGGTCCTTTCTCTCGTGTCCCCAGTGTCTGATGCAGTGTCTGGCACATGGTGGGACTCAGTGTATGACCGTTGAGGGGCCGCCTGTGTTATGTGAGGTCCCTAATTTAGTCCTTGCAGCATTCGTATATGACCGGAGGGGGCACATGTGTTTTGAGCAAGGCCAACACGTGATGGCCCCACGAGTAAATCTGAGTCACATTAACTCCGCACCCTGCTGCCGTTGGTCTTTGGTAAGGGTGGAGGGTATACACTGAATTTGTAGGCTGAGGGGAGGGAGACACATTTTTATAGAGATTACTTAACAAACATTTCCGCGTCTGTGCCAGTAATCTTAGGCTAGGGCAGTGGTCAGCAGGAGTAGAAGCTGTTGTTAGACATCTGCCCGTTACTGTCTCTGAAAACTTGTGCTTGGGAGCTGGCATTCAGGATTAGCCACTAAAAGTTCTGAAACCGTTTGTTCTGTGTGTATAAGTTATTCTTTGGTGTTAAACTTGTTAGGCATGTATGGATTTTCCACCGTGTGTTTGTCGTGAAGTCATTCTTTAAATTACAGCTTCCTACCCATCCCCTTTCCCTCATGGTACCTGGAACCTCGAAAGGAAATTGCTTGTTTTTCCATTGTACTGAAATGTTAAGTTTTGAGTAATTAGTAATATAAAACACTTTCCTGAACAGTTACTTGGTGTCAAGCAATTACAAGAACTACTTGGCATAACCTATGAAAGAGGTATTGTTATTGTATCCATTTTACAGACGAGTCAACGAGGCCTGGTCTGGATAAGCCTCAGGAGCATGTCTAGGACGTGGCGTGGGCCCAGCGTGCGCCTGGTGTGAGCCCAGGCATTCTGATTCCCAGTGCATTTGTTCTCAGCAGTGCCCAGTGCGAGCAGAGTTAGATGAGTGGGCTGCATTTCTGTTGTGGAAGCTGTCACTGTAATAGCAGTTTTTTTTCTTGCTTTCTTATATTCACATCATTTGATATTCTATGAGGATATTGGAAATGTCGGTGAAGAAAAATATCCCTTTCCCATCGATGGGATATTATTTGCTTAGATGTGGAAGATAGAATCTTCCAAGAAGCCGCACAGTAGGTGGTCCCCCCGCCCCCCGCCCCCATGCGGGCAGCAGGTGAGCTAGAGGAGAGTCCTTTTCTTCTTCTGTCTGTCCTAGGAGAGGGGGCCCAACGGCACGCCCCCGGACTCCCTTTCTTCAGGACCCACGCCTTTATTATACGTGTCCCTTCGGCCCCTTCTGCTCTGCCAGTTAGGAAGCAGTTTTGAACTAAGGTGCATTTCTTTTTTGATGAGAGTGAAGGAAGGGGATCTTTATACTTGGTTTACTTTTTATTACCATTACACCTTCCTAAAGAGAAAACTCCGCATCCTGATACATAATGTGACCTAAGGATGTTTTTCCAGCAGAATGCTTTCGTAGCATTGTTACCGAGTAGAACTGCTCTGTCCAGTCTGGTAGCCAGCAGCCGCATGTGACTATTTAAGTTAAAATTAATTACAATTACGTAAAATTAAAAACGCAGTTGTGCAGTGTACTAGCCACATTTTAAGTGCTTAAGAGCACACGTGCAGCACAGAATAGAATGTTCCCATTGCTGCAGAAAGTATTACTGGACAGTGCTCTCTGGAGACTCTGGTTGCATCTTGTAATTTTGAAAACGCTTTAAACATACGATTACTGTGCACCACTCTTAGTGCAAAATGTGAGCTCCTTGATTTTGGATGGCCATAAATAGGATTGAATCTCAATTTTGAAAATATTCTTTGTTGTCAACAGTCCAAATGTGTTGTGATGATCCAAAATTAAAAATTGATGGAAAAAAACCCAATAAAACAATATTACAAGAAAGAATTTCTTTCTCTGTTTCGGACTGTTTTGTCCAGGCTTTTCTACCATGTCATCTGAGGATTGTAGGAACAGAGGGGACATCTGTGTTGTCCACTATTTTTAGGAGGAGAGAAGAGGCTGCTACTCTTTGGAACTGAGCGTGGGGAGGGCTGTTTTACTTCACTTTGTTTTATTATATCCACTGAAAATAAATGTAAGACTGGTTAGTGTTTTTGTTTTTTGTTTGTTTTTTTCCTTCTGAAATGTTTGAAGGCAAGTACTTGATTTCTTTCTGTGTCACAGTTTGAACTTTAACCAGTGGTTTGGTAGTTGGAATAGGTTATGCATTTTGCTGTGGAAAAAAATCGAATTGCTTTCTCAAGGTTGACTAAAATGTTTTAACTCTTCATAGCAAATGAGGCGTGAAACAAATTGTCAAAAGGATGGAGACAAAGTTATTGCAGCACGGAATGTTTAATGGGCTGGGGATGTTCTACTGGAGGTGTGAGCCGAGCAGATAAATGTGTAAACGGCACCTTTCTCCTTTTCCCCTGCCCGATTTTTCACAGCTTGTCTTCGCGAGAGGACCTAAATCTATGTCAGAAAAATCGCAGCCCTTCTGAAAGTGTTAGATTATAGTGTTGCTATGAGGAATAATTAAGAAGTACTATAGGCAATGGATTAGGAGAAATAAACTTCCTGTTTGCAAACATTTTCCTGCATCATCATTAGATGAAGCAAAAATAAATTTTTAGTGTTTCTGGAAGCTTGATTATGTGTAAAGTATGTCACTGCTTCTTTATGCCCATATACTCCTCTATTCATTTGCTGTGCATCGTTCTACTCTGAATAATACCCTTTTTAGGATTTATGATTTTAGGATTTAGTTGTTGGAATAATAATGCTTGAACTGAAAGATAATGAAGTGTTGAAATCATGGACTTTTTACTTCTAAAATAGCAAATGTTAATTCAGGGACCGACTACAGGTTTAATAGGTGGTGCTTTATATTTTTTGGCTACTCCTTCCTTCACTTTGATTTTGAGGTTTCTTTTATAGGGTTTTAGAATTTATTAAGATATAGCAAATAGAAGGTTACAGCTCTCCCAGCCCACTGGGGCTTTTAATTTCAAACATAGATCATAGGATGGCCAAAATAGATGTTCCATGGAGAGTGTGAGGGGAGAAGTAGTAAATAAATAAAGAGAAAGATTATGCATTGGCCTTGTTTTTCTGGGGCTAAGTATAAGTTATTTTTTATATCTGTAACTTTTTTTTAGCATCTTACAAGCAAAGGGGTGAATGAATATGTGTATATATGTTTACGAGTATATGTCTTGTGTTGTATTTATGTATGTGTATACATATTTGCTGTAACTGCAGGCAGAAAACAGACAAGCAGCATCCTATCATGCTATTACAGCTGGTCTTACTTTTGCATCTTTCCATCTCCTTGTTACTTCTAATGGGTGTATGTGTGACTATGACAGTTTTTTCATCCCTTTTTTTTACTTAACCACTATAGTAATAGGTATATATAGGGAGTAGAATAAATTGATTATACAGTTTCCAAGCAACCATGTTTTTTGTTGGACTGACTCCAGGATGTAGAGATGATTGAGGTTGTGTGTGTGTGTGTGTGTGTGTGTGTGTGTGTGTGATTTTTATGCATTTATTTAAGCCTTTCAATGAAGATCGAAGAGCCAGCATTTTATTTATGGAATGCAGTCTACATTTATAAATTTATGTAATAGAAATGCATGTATATTTCCTGTGAGTTTTCACATAGAGAGGCGTAAATGGGTCTTGCAAAGATTGTCGTAGATGCTACTTGCCATTTTAAGAGGGAACCAAAATATTTTCCTTCCCCCTCCTTTCGATTTGCTCTTATCTTTGAGCTACCTTCTATCTATCTGTCTCCTGTTATCTTCATCCCTCTGTGTGCATATCTGTCTCGTACTTACCTCGACTTACCTTTGCTTTTGTTTTGCGGTCATTTACGACCCCCCCCCCATCCCCTTCAAGTGAATTCTCCTTTTGTTTTCATGGTGTGCTTCTTCTTGCTTTCATTTTGTCTTTTTCTTTTTATTCCTCTTCCTTTTCTTGATCCAGTTCTTTCTGTCCCTCCTCAGCTGCTCACACTGAGTGGATCAGTTTATAAGCTTCAAATTCCGTATCCTGCCCTAAGTGGGCATTCATACAGAATTTTTCCTATGTGTCTGTGGTTACCTTTTGCCAGTGTGTTTTAAAAATCTGACCCTTTTGATCTCTTCATGTCCCTGTTTTTTTCTCTTCCTAAAACTAAGTTTTAAAGATTAGACAGTATTACCTACTAATTGCCAGTATTTGTAAAGAGACGTGTAATTAGAGCGGGAGTTTAACGAATGCAGACATCTTGCTAAAGTTCTGTACTTTACTCACTGACCTTTGACTGTTTAATAATTGCTTATTATAAGTATGTATTTGTTTGCTTATATTATTCAGGCTGGAACAAACCTCCTGCAACTTACCCTGGAGTCTGGTTTCTCTTAGGTAGATGCTTATTCTGGAGCATGGTCGTGACTCCTTGGATTTGAATTTTAAGGCAGATTTAGCATACACACTTATTTTACCTGCCTCTTGCTGGGCAGCCTGCTAAGTGAGAGAAGGACTAGACAGAATAATCCAGTGAGGAAGGTATTCAGTTTGAATATCCAGCTCTGCCACTTACTGTTTCTGAAACGACGAGAAAGTACCCAGGTGCTGGGTTGTTTTGCGGAGTAAATGAGACACTCTGTGTAAGCATATGGAGAGTGTTTTCTGAGTATTGACTGCTGTTCTTACCATTGCCATTACTGAAGAAGCAGGTTTACACTTCATTCAGGGGCAGGTATCAGTTTGCCCTATAGGAATACTCTCTGCTGTTAGAGCTGCTACTGGGAAAAAATATTTTTCATTCAAAGGCCACCTTTCCTTTTATTTTCTTTCTTTTCCACATGTGGACGGAAGAAAAAAAATAGGAAGAGTTACATACAAACTTTGAAACCTTGTGATGTGATTGTTTTCTAGTTAGAAAGCTCATTTCTAATTTATATCATGGTCACTTCGCTTCTGTCACGTTCACTGAATTAGGTTCATTGCTGGGACCCAATATCTTAACCATAAACCTTGTTGTTTCTGTGTCCTTACTAGTAAAATGGGGATTAAATGAACTGTCAGAATATACTGCCTGGGTCCTCAGTAAATGTTAAACTCATGTACAGTGCAGCTAACAAACCTTTAAAGCCTTAAAAAAATGGCATATGGTTTTCAAAAAGTGCTTTTAGTTTCTGAAGTTGGGACACTGTGCCTTAATATGTCACTCAGTTGAAAAACAGGTTCTGTCTATGGCTTTCATAATTTCATCAGAGCTGGCTTGGAGGTGTCCTTGTTCTCTATTCGTTCTTCTAAAGACACATTTTACATCAAAATACATTTCACAGGCTTTTTGCATCACAATTTCAACCAAAGTTCAAATGTGGGTTGTTTGATACTACTTAGTAAAAATAACTTTGCAGATCATTTACAGTGCTTTTCTTACCTAGTTCTCTCAATCTTGTGAGATTTGGTTAATATCCCTCTTCTGTATATGCAGAAGCTGAAGCACAGTTACTTGTTAAGGGCACAGCTTGGAGTCAAGCCAGGTTGGGTACCCCAAATCTGAGTTGTTTTTTTTTTTTAAGATTGTATTTATTTATTTGTCAGAGAGCGAGAGGGCGTGCGCGCACAAGCAGGGGGAGCGGCAGACAGAGGGAGAAGCAGGCTCCCCGCTGAGCAAGGAGCCCGACTCACCCCAGGACCCTGGGATCATGACCTGAGCCGAAGGCAGACACTTAACTGACTGAGCCACCCAGGCGCCCAAATCTGAGCTCTTTCTGGTATGTTACAGAGATTCATCAACCTATAGACATGTTAAGTTAAGCATTTAGGTCAGGGGTTGGCGTACTTTTCCTTTAGAAGGGCCACAGAGTCAGTATTGTAGGCTTTATGGGCATTGTCTTAGTTTCAACCTCTGAACTCTGCTGGTTTGGCACAAGAAGCCATGGGCAGTATGTGAAAGATGGGCAGGCTGTGTGTGCCCGTTAACACTGTGGATGCCGATGTTTGAATTTCATGTAATTTTATATGTTGTGAAATATTCTTCTTCTTTTGATTTCCCCCTCTCCCCAACTATTTAAAAATGTAAAAAGCTTTCTTAGCAGACGGGTCCTCCAGAAACTGGTGGTAGACCAGATTTGGCCTGCAGGCCATAGTTTGCCTCCCTCCGTTTTAGATCTTGATTGGGGCAGGACATCCTTCTCCATTTCAGGTTCCATCCATATCTTTCACCCTTCCCCCCAGTTGGCCATCTTTATTTACACAACTCTGTATTCTCTGGGATCTTGGCTCAAGCAGCAGCCCTAACTAGCATGGAGCTGGAGGATTTTGGCCTTTCAGATGAGACTGGGGTCCCCAGGGAGTGAATGGATCGCCCAAGGTTGGCAGGCCCATTAGCAAGAGCTTGCATATATTAAAGCAGGCTTCTTGATTCTCTGTATAGTAGTCTTTTTTGTTGGGATTTTTACTGGCTATGATTTAATTATTTTTTCATGTTCTAAGCATTCTGTCATTTCCTTAATTTCCCCCCCCCCCAAAGGTTTTGAGTTTTATTCTGAAAAAAAAAATTTTTTTTACAGAAGTGCAATGCGCGAATGTTCTTATATAAAAAAATTCAAACAGTGGCAAAAACATTTATGTTGAATATTTAAATTCATTTTACCACTTCTACTTATCAGAAATGTATTTTTTCTAGCCTTCTTTTTCTTTAAAAATACTTCATATGAACGCATACGAAACATAAATAATCCATGTGTAAGATCATATTATATACATTCAACTGGTTTTTTTTTCCCCCCTGAAGCCTCCTTTGGACACATCCCATTGGTTCTGCTTTTTAACTTGGGATAATTTTGTGTGTGTGGTGGCGGAGAGGTTCTCTTATTATTGTCTAAGCAGTCAGTGAACAATTGTAAAAAACCCTCACATTGTCATTTTTACTGTGGACTGCTGAGTCGTTTTGGAATGTCATTGTCTTGTGAGGCTGTTGGCCAAGAGGATTTGCCCGGAGGGATCATGACAAGGTCTGTAGGCATGAGCCCTGCGTCACCTTTTTTTGTGATACCCTCATGCAATCCCAGGCTGTGTCACTGTTTACTTGTGTGCTGTTCATAACAGAGTTTCTTACAAGGAGTGTGTTATAAAAAGGCTACAAGATGTGTTACCTTTGATGCTTTAACCCTACTGTATCCCAAAGCTGAAGCAGGGGGAGACATTTCAAAGTAATTGAATTCAGTAATTGAAATTTCAAAAAGTAATTGAGAGAAGATGAGGGCATTTCCTATTTGGAAGGCATCAGCAGGATTTTTTTCCTTAAGTTATTTTCATTATGTCTAGTTAGCTTCAGAAGTAAGAAATGAGAACAGAAAGGAGAACCTACAGTGGTATAATGTAGACCTGGAAATATTTCAAAGTTCTCCTCCTTTTTTAGGTATAGTACTAAATAGATACCCTAGTTAGATGGGACTATAACTTTGTAATTAAAATCTGTTGAAAAAAAAAGGGACCTTCATCATGCTTTTGACGGTCTCTTGTGTGGTAGCCTTGTGAATATGGGCTCTCGCCAAAACTGACCGTGAACCAGAAGGGCCGTGGTGCTTGTCAGTCCCTGTAGTTCTCTTATAGGCCCCATGCCACAGATTTTCGTGGAATCATACCTTTTTCCTTTTCATTCTCTTTCATGCCTGTGTTTTTTTCAGTGCAGCTGAAAACAAAATTTTTTTAACTAGGGTCCACGCTGAGCGTGGAGCCCAACGCGGGGCTTGAACTCACAACCCCGAGATCAAGACATGAGCTGAGATCAAGAGTCGGACGCTTAACTGACTGAGCCACCCAGGCGCTCCTCAGTTCAGCTGAAAATTTTTAAAAAATGTTTTAAGCACATGGAGTCTTCACAGTTAAAGAACTTTTTCTAATCTCTATGCAGATATGAAAATTGTTTTCATAGAGAAAACATCTATATTGTTTCTTAAGAAGGATTTATTCATTATTCGAATAAAGAATTTGCCGATCTGGTTTTAAAATATAGGTGATTATCCTGCTCTCTTCTGCTCTTGTTTTTACTTGATGAAAGGAAAGAAAATTAAATAACAAAAACAACATTTAGAGACACTAAAATCTTTGATTAAAAACAGTTTTAAGGATTTTTGTTTCATTGGACTTTGGGGAGAAATATCTTGAAGTTGTACATAGGAGTTTGTTTTTATCTCTGTGACTAAAGGTAATCAAAATCACATGGCTGAACAAATCTCTGAAATACTGCTTTTTAGAGATTTTTATTAATTGTGTCTGATTTATTCAATTGATTTGCTGTAAAACACCAAAAACCTAATCTAATAAAGCATTAACCGTCTTATTTTTGGCCTCCTTTTACATTGCTTATTCTGTGCATCAAGCTGGCCCATAAAGGCTCAGTGTGTTTTGGCTCTGGACTGCTGAACAGTGTCATGCTATGACCTCCTGATGTAAAGAAATCAGCACGAGACCCACAGTGAGTCTTTTGCTCTTTGCTTTATATGCATTGTGAAGGATGCAGTTGTTTGTACTCAGGATGTTATAGTGGGGTATTGACATTTTACTGATCCAGAAAACTGTGTATAAATTCAGCTGCCTTTCTTTTTAAAAAGAAACTTTACAGTTTTAATTTTGAAATCTAGATGAAACATAATCCCTGGAGTACTCTTGCACCGTTGTAGTATAATCTTTTCATACGATACCTGATTTAGTTGGAAACAAATTAGTAACTATGCATGCTTAAAGGAAGCAATTTAATAAACAGGATTTTAGAGAAACCTAATCAGAATTGTAAAATGATACTAGCGAATCAATTGCATTATACAGAATTACTAGGTTAGATGTAGCTTTTAGATAAGTGTGAACAAATCGGAGGCTTCTGTACCACCATTGTCAAGAGCATTAACAAATTTGCATTTCTTGCTTAAAAAAAAATGGGGAGGGAAACTCCTTTGTCCCTTAAGTTTTACTGGTTCATTCACAAATGATTAAAAAATAGCCTTCTCACATCAGTTGGCCTGAAGCCAACCAGACAGTGGAGCTGGCTACAGCTGTGGCATGGTCTCTCAAATTAAGTTCAGCACGCTGGGCAAGGCCAACTGTTTGGAGATGGGCATGTGGTCAGGTAGCATGAAAACGGCAAAGAGATGCAGCCTTGAACTTGAAGATTTCAGCAAGCATCTGGGAGCATGTATGGCTGAGAGCCAAGGAATAGGGTTCAGGAGTGAGGTGAAGACCGGTAGGTCACCCAGACCCTATCTCACAGACTTCTGGCTACCTTTTACATATGAGGTATAGGCAGTGAGAAGTAAACAGTTTTTATTTTAAATCATTTTTATCCCTTGTCAGCATATATGCATGTACTGTTAAATAGTTGCCATTAGTTTTAATCACTGATTTTCAGTTCACAGTTTTGTACACATTTTCTTATATTGGTATCATTGCTAGTACTTTCTCTCTCTCTCTCTCTCTCTCTCTTTTTTTTTTTTGAGTTGACAAGTTGACCTTTCAAGCATATTTTAATTGTCATATTTATTCAGTGCACATGCATATATCGTGCTAGGTTCTGGGTATAGAAAATGAGTGCCCACTAGCAAACTGTTCTGTTTTATAGATGAGGAACTCAAGGCCTAGAGAAGTTAACTTCTCTCATCTCTGGTCCTCTGGCCGGTGAACTAAGAATTGGACTCCTGTTCCTGTTCTCAGTGTCTCTTATGATGTGAAGGGTGTTTTCCTTTATCTTTGTAAACTGTCTTTCTGTTTAACTTGGCCTCTGCCATTGAGGAGACAGGTAAATAAAATTGCAACCAGACCTTCTATATATTATAATGGAGGTTTCCTCAAAGGTCTCTGAGACCACAGAAGAGAGGGGTTTTATTCTGCCTGCCTGGGGAGTTCAAGACAAACTTGATAGGGAAGGTGATCCTAGAAGGGTAAGTAGGAGTTTGTCCAGAGATGGGAAAAGTAAAGAGCTCCCAATAATTTCTGGGATGGTCCTCTCAGGGAAAATATCAGAGCCAATATTTTGAGCAGTAGCAGGTCCTGCATGGGAGGAGGTTCTGAGCATCAGTCTGCTTGCATGTGGGAGTGAAGAGGAGCTATGTGGAAAGTATTAATTTTTACTAAGTTGTGGATTAGTTTTTGGTTGTATTTGCTGCATAACAACTTGAGTGGCGTAAAACAACACACATTCATTATCTCAAGAGTTTCCGTGGGTCAGGAGTCCACATGTGACCTGCTGGACACACTCTGTTCAGGGTGTCAACAGGCTGTGATTAAAGTCAGCAGGCTGCATTCTCAGCTGGAGGCTTGACTAGGGAAGGCGCCCTCAGACTGTTGGCAGAATTAATTTCCTTGTGGCTGTAGCTTCATAGGCACATGCTTCTTCAGTGCCACCAACAGAGAGAGAGTCTCTAACTTCTGGGAAAACTAGACTTTCTTTTAAAGGGCCCACATGATTATGTCAGGCCCATCTGGGATATTCTTTGTTTTCATTAACTCAGAGTCAACTGATGAGGGACTTAAGTTGCATTTGCAAAATCCCCTCACCTTTGCTATATTCTCTGGGTTAGGTGCAAGTCACAGGTCTTGCCCATACTCAGGAGGGGGTTGCACAAAGGTGTGGGTATCAGGAGGCAGGAATCCAGGGAGCCGTCTTAGAATTCAGGTTGTATGTTACAAATCAGTAAAAATAGAAGTGGTGTGTCTTAGTCTGCTCCAGATGTCATAATAAAATAGTGTAAACTGAGTGGCTTAAACAGCAGTAATGTGTGTCTCACTGTTCTGGAGTTCTGATTTCTGAGATCAAGGTTCCAGCAAGGTAGGTTTCATTCTGAGGTCTCTTCCCTTGTCTTGCACACCTTGCTGTGTGCTCACGTGACTTCTTTGTGTGTGCATGGGGAGGGAGGGGGAGAGGCTGCCCTGGTCTCTCTCTCATCTTATTATAAGGACACCAGTCCTGTCAGATGAGGGCCTGCCCTTATGACCTCATTTAACCTTTATTACCTGCTTATGGGCCCTATTTCCAAATATAGTCACATTGGCGGTTAGGGCTTCAATGTACGAATTTTGGGGGGACACAGTTCAGGTTCACAGTTTGTTCATATCATGGGTTATTAATTGGAGTGGCTTGGAGTGGAGCCTAATGACCGTTAGAGACCTCTTCCCCAAAGAGCACCAGCCAGACTTAGGAAAATCCTAATTCCATCTCTTTTTTTTGTTGTAGTGTGACCTTGGGTGGGTTACCTAATCTAGGAGATAATTTCCTTCAACTAAAAATAGTGGCTTGTAATGTTAAGTACTTTGCAGGATATTTGTTAGACTTGGTTAATGTCATTTGTAAAGCACCTAGCACTGTGCTTAGCTCACAGTAGACAATCATCAAATGGTGGCTATTATTATATTTGTGTCTTGATATTTCTATATATCTTCTTTATCTTTTATTTTCCACCTTAAATGATATAAATTCCCCATGAATCCTTGCATTTCTTTCAACTAGAAGTTATTACCCCTAGCTGAGCACTCATGGGACTTTATTTTCTCTGTCCAGTGGCATTTACAAGCTTATTTATATTTTGTATTATTTATATACATCTTTTATTTCCTCTGTTATGGTGTATATTTCTCAAGGTCAAGAACTGTCTTATACATCTAATATCTTCCATTGTGACTTGCACATTAACAGTTGTTCAGTTTAAACAATGTTGAATGAATGAGTGGATCTGGCCTCTTGTTTCCTCTTTTATCTGAATCTTTGTTTCTTAACCTTTTCTAACTCTTGCCTCCTTTTGATAAACGTAATTTTCCTTGTACCTCTTCCAGCATTCAAGATGTGTCATCCCAAAAGACTAGGTCCCTAGTCCCCACTTCCCTTGAGAAGACGGAAGCTAGACTTTTCCTTAAATCCTCAACAAGTGAGGTTATTTTATCAAGCTACTTTTACATGGTATGTTATAAAAACAGTACTCCCCTTTTTCCCCAAATAGAACATTTTATCACCCTGAATATACATTTTCAAATGCACCCTCACGCCAGCCCCCATTCCTGTTTCTATAGCTAGCATCCACCCATTTTCACTTGAGAATTCCTGCTCTGAACCATTTCTGACGTACTGTGGGGTCCTGTCCTAACTGGTGGTGATGCAGGCATTAAATGTTTAAGTAAAGCCTTCACCCTCTTTGCCTATGTATAAGATTTCTCTGCCTTCCTTTTATTTGGTTCTTTTGTAATGAAAGGTGTTAAATTGATACACGTTTGAATTTGTGAACCCTATTTTTCCGAAACGTGTGTGTAGCTTAAGGAGTGATCCTAGGCATCTGTTATGCTTTTATAAAGCCTTTTTCCCCAGAACTTAAAACACTTTGTAGACATTACCTTATCAACACTTAGCACGTCCCTATGAGCCAAGTGAAGATTAGAGACCGACCATTGCTCTTATACTGCAGGGGAGTAAAATGTGGCTGAGAGGTCCAGGAGGGGCCTGCCCTTCTATGCCCTTCCAAGGTGTTTGTGCTGGGGAGACTTTGCCTTTATGTTTTCTAACCATAAATTTGTCATGTTAACCTGCATTATGGGAGTGGGTATAATGTCCCAGTTAGCTCTCTACCAAGCCAGTAAACAAAACACCTTTGGTCACAAGATAACAGCAGATTTATGAAGTGATCCTTCTTTTTAAATGAAATCTGTGGCTGTACTTAGGAATCAAAATTCAGTGTACTGAAAGGAAGGTAAATTACATCTAGTTTCCTGAGGAGTCCTCTTTTAAATTCATTTAAAAGAGACCTTATTTGGAATTGGATTGCACCGAATGGGGATTTTTTAAATGAGCCCTCTTCCCCCCATACTGTGAAAGTTATTTTATGAATTTGAAGACAGCTTCGCTTTGTGTGGTCTACTTTGCCTTCTTGGTATCTTGAGATTGTGGGAAATGCCACTCTGAGCTGGGAGAAGGCACGACTTAGGGGCTTTTGCAGAATTGGGCATCCTTTCTGAAAAGGCAAATTAAAGGAAAAGAAAAATTGGATCTTAGGCTGGCTTGATGCTTTTGCATTTTCATTTGAAAACATACAGGTAGTGCAGTGTCACTTTTTTTAAAGGATTTATTTATTTTTTAAAGATTTATTTATTTATTTGAGGGGGGATCATGAGTGGGGGGCAGGGGGAGAGGGAAAGGGACAGAGAGTCTTCCCAAGAAGACTCCCTGCTGAGTGTGGAACCCTGTGGGGGTTGGGGGGAAGCTTGATCCCAGGACCCTGAGAGCCTGAGCTGAGCCAAAATCAAGAGCTGGGATGCTGAACGGACTGAGTCACCCAGGTGCCAATGCAGTTTCACCTTTAATGATATTCAATAACTTTTAAAAAGTTCCTCTTTTCTCCCTGTTCTATACTCATCTTATCCTTTTCTTTTACATGAAAAGTACTCTTTAGCCTAATTTTTGTCAGTTGATTGTGTTGACAGATTTTTAGGTGAAGACCCATCAGTTACCAATAAATAGACTGTTAAGTAGTGAGCAATAAACTAAATATATAAAGTGTGTGTATCTAACAATAATAGACACAAATGTTTTTGAAAGACTGAATGAATGTGTGCTTATGTGTGTTTTGGACATGCTTACGTTGGATATATTTTGGTATTAGTTGTAAACTAAAATTTCTGGTCGAGACTATTTCTGTATCAAGGTACTTATTTTGTAACACAGGTTAAAATTGAACTCTGGTGCCTTTACATTCTAGTTACTGTTTTCAGATATAAAAATCTTCATGCCCCTAACCCTAGATTTGTATATTAATTAAGTTAGCAGCTAGGTATTGGTATAGAGTGTACTTACCGTGAAACACTTTTGAGTTTCTCTCAGGCTGAAGGGGGTAATGTGACTTCTTTGGTTTTCCTACTTTGTCCCTTTCTCCCCTCACCCATTTTTAAAATAGCAGTGCTTTTCATACTGTCAGAATTTCATGTTGTGACACCCTACTCAGAAGTTATGACAGCAGGGTAATGACAGCAACTGCCTCCAGGGAATCAATCAGGCAATTAATTTTGTAAATGAAATGCTGATTATACAAAGCTTCACATGAGAGGCCCAGTGATTAAAATCAATTTAACAAATTGTTTCAGGTGGGACTTGATTAATAATTTGCCATAAATGCTGAGGATATATGACCAGCATACCTTGTTGTTACTTCTACTATCCAGCTATGTATAAAAATACCTTGTTGTTGCTCTTACTACCCAGCTCTATATAAAATTCCACAGGTAAGCTAAGCACTGTGTCATCTTGTCACACTAGTGGGCATAGAAGCCATATGCATGCACACACACACACACACACACACACACACACATATTTACTCTCTGCTTGTTTGTCTAGCTACATAGACCTAACTCACAATGAAAATGGAATGCATTATTGTCATTCTGGTTTGTGTTTTCCTGTGTTCTACTTGAAAAACAAAAACTTGCCCAGACAGGTTTGGGTGTAACCAAGTTAAACAGGTTTTTTTTCTATGTAGGATGTTTTAGACTTTGATTATGCTAACTTATATTCTGAATCTTAAAGAGTGGCATCTGCTTTATAGACATTTTCCCTTTTTTTTATAATAGTCATGAAACTCTATGCTCCTAGCAACATAGCTTCAAAGTATATAAGGCAAAACTGATTGAAAAAAAAAAAGGAAAAATGGCAAACCCACAAAGTAGATTTTATACACCTCTGTCAGAAATGAACAGACTAGGGGTGCCTGGCTGGCTCAGTCTGTAGAGCGTGTGACTCTTGATCTCAGGGTTGTGAGTTCAAACCCCATGCTGGGTGCAGAGATTACTTTGCCCCCACTGGGCTACAGTGTCTCTAGAGGTGGGGGATCCTGGGTCAGATCCATCTCTGATTCCCCAGCAGCCTAGACGTTTTCCATTCTTAATTACAGTAACAGCGATAAACATGGCTTAGGAAATGATGTTGTAAGGATATTAGAAATAGTAACATTATAGGCTGGAAATAAAAAATGCCTATGTTTGGAGCATTGTAATTTGAATCCAGGAGAAGTCACACTGGGAATAGGAGACACAGCTGGATGTCTTTCTCAGATTCATATACTAAACATTCGTTAAGTGCCTGTCACAAGCCAGACTTGGGATCCGGTTTTGTAGTTTTCATTACGTATAGTTGACATATCTAGAAGACAGTACAATATTATTGAGGAGAAGGTGGCTTGGAGAGGCAAGGGTTAAGGTGCACTTGAGGGTTTTTTTTTTAAGTTTTTTTTTAATTAATGTAGTAATAGGAACAATAATTGTTCACTGTGTATGAGAAGTTGGGGCCATAAGGAGAATTAGGATGAGGAAGACACCATTTCTACCCTTCAGATACTCCCTGATGAGAGAGGCCGTGTAAGCAGGATTGCAAATGGTTGTGATAGGTGTTTATTATCTATTAAAGGAGATAGTGGCAGCACATGGTGGGAGCCCAGAGAAGGCACAATACTTTACCTCGTGCTTTCTGGAACTAGGAAGAGTTTCTTCAGTTTACAGGTGCCAGAGGTGTGTGGGGTGCCAGGGTGTTGTAGAAAGGGGTGTGCCTTAGTGCATTGGCACGGAGGTGTGCAAAAGGGCTGTCTAGGCTTATTATTGAAGACGTGGCAGATGGCAGGTGTGGCATCTGAAGGTGAGCCTTGATTATTTGGGTGTTGAACTTCTGAGTTTTGAATTCTTTAGACCTCTTTGTAGCCCTTTCCCTGCCTTTTGACTTTTCGGGCAGTTTATTGGTTAAGATTTCTGGTCAAAGAATGGGGCAGAAAGAAATATCTCTAACTGTCCTCATTCCTTTTGATACTTAACCATGACAGTTGGAAGTTGTGGCAGGGAGGAAGGCTGATTCTAGAATTACGGAATGCTGGAACAGGAAGGGGCTCTAAGGGCTCATCATGCAATCTCTCACTTCACATGTGAGCAGTTGTGAGGCTCACAGGTGTGAGATTGCCCAGGAGCAACAAGCTCTCACACTTGAGCAGTTACTATGTGCCAGGTACTGCGTTTTGTATCTACTGTGTTATTTCATACTTATGACAACGCTGTGAAGTGGTTACTATTATAATCCTAACTTTTCAGAGGAGGAAGCTTAAGTGCAGAGAATTTGCAGGATCTGCCTGAGATCACACAGTAAGTGGTGACCCACCGTGCAGGCCAGGCTGCCTTAATTCCAGAGTCTGTGCACTTGACCCCATGCTGCTTACCAAAGAAGGCCCGATGGCTGGATAGTTGGGAGAGTCAGGCTCCACCTGCCATAGCAAGCAATTAAACTGTTACTTAGTTGGCTGTCTCTGAACCCTCTCCTTCCTCTAACGGAAGCTTTGTCAACCACAGTTTTGGGATAATTCGCTTTTTTTATTTGTACTGAGATTTAAAAATACTGGTTATGTTTTCATTTGGATGGTTGCTCTCCTTATTTTAAACCAGAGAATTTGACAGAGGGCCCCCTGACCTGGGAGGCACTGCTAGGGGACCAGGTCTGTTTACATCCTTTTTAGGGAAGAGGAGGGAGCAGGGTCACATGTGAAAAGTGAGGGTTATAAAAGCACTTTTTGAAACTTACAAAAACAAATAAGGGAGGTTTCTGGGTTGAAGATGGCACATTTCACATCTTTAATGGCTGGTTTGAGATCTTTTAAAAAGCATAGTAAGAAACCTGAGGGGGCAGAAGCCTTTTTACATCTTGAAAGTTGAGGGTGATAACATGAAAATGTGATTTGTGGGAAAGGGTTTCTACCAGAGCAGGTTTTTAACCTGGAAGGTTTTTTTTTCTTTTCTTTTTAATTAAAAAATTTTTTGGGGGGGGGGCAGTTTTCTTAGGATATTTTTTTCTTTAAAGGACTTCCTTTTTTTTAATTTTATGTTTTGTTTTTTTTTTTTAGTAATCTCTGCACTCCATGTGGAGCTTGAACTCTCAACTGCGAGATCAAGAGTCAGTCAGTTTTCTGACTCAGCCAGCCAGGAGCTCCTTCTGAGGATTATTTTTAAAAACATCTTTAAAATATTACATATATTCAGCATGTGTTTTGCCAGCTTTAGGTACGTTTAGGAAAAGTACTGCAGCCCCACCCTCCTCCCCAGTAATACCTTACCACATACCCTTCTTTCTTCTCTGTGTGCTCTCTCTGGTGTTCTGACTCTTCTCGTTCTGCATGTTCCTTTCCCCTACTTTCCTCCTTATGGCGTGGCCCCACCCCCTTAGGTTTTAAGCCTGCCAGTGACCCCAGTGGCCCCGTTGACACCATGCGGTCATTAGGGGCTCTCAGTTCTGAGGGGCTGCAGCCCTCCTTGCAGAGGAAAGGTATAGTGATGGTTCTGGTTTTCAGTTTCTTTTTGCTCCCTTCTTTTAGCTTTTATTTTGAAATAATTTCAAATTTACAAGAAAGTCTCATGAACAGTGCAGACAAGTCCCATTTACTTTTTACTTGGATACATCAGTTTTGAACACTTTGTTACATTTACTTTTACCCACCTCCCTATCTACCTACATTATATTTTCTGAGGATCATTTGAGAGTTCGTTGTATCCACCCTGCCCCTTTACTCCTTCCTGTGTGCCACTGTGTTTCCTTGAGCATATTTCTTGGAATGAGGTTATTCTTTTACAGACCTCAGTGCTGTTGGGGTACTTAACTTGGGTGCAATACTTGAACTGCAGTCCATATTCTGATTTGTCCACTGTCCAAATAGCATCTCTGTAGCAGTCTTTCCTTCAATGTAGGATCCCTGCCTAGGCCTTATATATATGCATTGAACTGCCCTTTTTCAGTCTGTACTGAACAGTGGCCTTGAACTGCATGGAGCCATTTATATGTGGATTTTTTTTTGATGAATATAGTACTATAATGTATTTTCTTTTCCTTATGATTTTCTTTTTTTTTTAATATGTATATTTTTAAGTGGGGGCCAAGCCTAGTGTGGAGCCCAGTGTAGGCCCTGAACTCACACCCTGAGATCAAGACCTGAGCTGAGATCAAGAGTCGGACACTCAACTGACTGAGCCACCAAGGTGTTCCTCCTGATGATTTTCTTAATAACCTTTTCTTTGATTTACTTTTTGTAAGAATATGGTATATATACATGTAACATGGAATATACAATACATATAACGTACAAAATATGTATTAATTGACTATGTTATTGGTAAGGCTTCCAGTCAAGAGTAGGCTAATAGTAGTTAGGTTTTTTGGAGAATCAAAACTTATATGTGGGTTTCTGATTCTGTGTGGGGTCAGTGCCCCTAACCCCCATGTTATTCAAGGAGTCAACTGTATATTAGTCATATTAACTTTTTTTTTCTTTGAACAGTCACGTTACACTACCACCAATATATGCTTTAACTTAATTATGGCTCTGATAAAGTGGATCTTTAATAGGGCCATGTCTCCAGAAAGCATGTTTGCACCAGGGACTGGTAGCCTGGGTATCAAGCACTGCAAGCACTTTTTGTCTAGAGATAGGTAAATCAGTTGTTAACATTCGTAATATTTGTACTGGCATTTTCTTCAGTGCAATTTTAAAGTTGATTTTAAAAAGTTAATAAAATAGTTTGAAATAGACATGTTGGTAACCATGGGGATCGCTGGGGAAACCAGTAACTTCTCGGTTTGTCTTTTGGTGCCACTCTGACGTGTCCTTGGACTTGATTATCCATGCAGATCACATACCAAACGTCTTTAGAACGGTTGTGTTTTGAGGGAGGTATTAACTTCCCTTGAAAGGTGGGAAAACTGAGGCTTAGAGCACTGGAATAATTTACCCAGCTGTTCATGGCTAGTCGGCAGCAGGAGAGGATTATGAACTCAGGTCTACCCAGTGTCAGACTTTATGCTTTTCCCTTGTAGTAGACACAGCAAGTTGGTTTCTGCTTGTTTGCAAAATCTGATAATTGGTAGTGGATTCCTGCCACCGTACAGGGTGAAAGATCCTGAGGCTTACTGGACTTTAGGAAAATGAATTCTAGGATTGATTAGCAGTGTCTGTCTTCTGCACATTAGCAGAGGGGTGGGGAGTATCCGTGCCTCATAGTGATTATTCTGGAGTTACACTTTCACATAGTAATGACTATAATAAAATCTATCCCTATTAAAAACCTGTTATGTGCCAAGGACTTAACTACAATATTTCCAATTCTATAACAGCTCTATAGTGATAGTGGTAGTGTTCTTGGTGTTCAGATGAGTTAACTGAGATGCAGAGAGCTTAAGTGGTGACTCTCTTCAGCATCACACAGCCAAAAGGGATGAGGTTGAAATTTGACATATTCCCACAAAAACTTCCTTTCTTGATTTAAATCTGTATTTATATGGGAAATATACCATATTATTTCTCTTTCTTAAATAAGCTTGCTACTAAGTTGTCAGTAGTGACACATGAATATGAATGATAGTGTATACTTAGAGATGTAAATTTTAGAAATAGTTAAAGCCATGGTAATAGCTTTACAGTTTTTTTTTTTTTTTTGGGTGGTGAGAAATAACAAATCTAGGGAAAATAGAAATATATACCATTACTATTTTGATATTCCCTTTAGATCTAATCTACTCTTGAAATAAAAAATATACATATACTTTGGTTTATTCATAAAATTATTACATTTGCTAAATTCAATTTAAGAGTATGGTTCAGACAGTAATTTACACATTGAATTGACTTAACAAGTTGCTGAGCTTGGGGGATTAGGCAAATAATAGGTTTTGCCAGTTTATAAAAATCCACCCCAAACTGGGGAACCTAGATAGTCTTATTTTCTGGACTTATTCTGTGGTATCTAGATGATAGCTATAAATGGGCTTAATATTTGTCTTCTCACTTCATCATTCCTATTCCTGTGGGACAGTCCAGTTGGGGAGACAGACATTTATCAAATAGTCACACAAATAAATATTCTGGGTAGGCTTTACTGAGTGCTGTGAAGGAAAAGCACAGGGTTTTCTGAGTTCCACAGGAGCATAGAGCTCCTTCTACTTGGAGGGAACAGCGTAGTTGAAAGTCCAGTGGTGGGAAAGCATATGGTTTTTCTAGAGCCTCATAGAGGCCAGTATGGTCGGAGAGGGAGATTTCCTTTTGGCAGGGATGGTGGGTCCAGCTGACTGGATTTGGTGAGGGATGGCTGTGGTGGGAGAGGAAGGAGTCAGAATGCATCCCTGGATTCTAACTTGTCCATCTGGGTAGGGGTCTTTTTCACGGAGATCAGAAACAAGTGGGGAGTATCCTACGTATCCAGGCAGGAATATTGGGTGGCAGTTGGGTGTAGAGCTCTGGGGCTCAGGGAACCAGCCAAGGGAGACGCATTTGGGGGACTCCGACATGAGGAGGTAATGGAAGCTATGGCTTATGTGAACTTGTGAAAAGTGAAGCATTGTCTGCAGTGATGCATGATTATTTACCTCTTGCACCTATTGACTCTCAAGAAGCCTACATTCCAATTAGAGTCCTATTGTTTAACTGGCCACGTGGTGTTGAGCATGTCATTGCTTTTTCTGTTCAACAGCTGTTAATGATGCCAGGCATTGTGCTAAGTGCTAGGTACACAAAGATGAATAAAACAAAATTTTTACCTTTAATTAACAGTATGCTGGGAGACAAGAAAATAAATAAATTAAATTATTGAGTGATTTCACTCTGACTTCAATTTGCTAATTTGTTAAGACGAAAAGAAAAAAAATAGATTTAGGAAGCTCTTACTCTGTGATAAATCCTGTGGTGGTACCTCATTTAATCCCCTAGCAACAAAAGCTGTGAACATGACTGTACTCTATTAAAACGTGAGCCTAAGTTACACATGGGAAGGATTCACACCCAGGTTTGTCTGACTCTAAACTCCCTCCCTTTCCCTTGTACCTTGTTGTCTAGAATTCTAAGTGTTTTTCTAATCCACGGACTGTTTATTTTATATGAAGAAGGTGGAGGAATTTGAAGCAGGGAGTAGGTTGTCGCCCAAGGTAGGTATTTGTGCTTGCATAGTAAGTGTAGTAAGTGAATTGGCAGAGTGCTTTGCATCAGTGGAAAGGATTTCCCCAAGGTTTCTCTTGCTCCAAGAGTGCTGACGCCCGGATTTATGTCGGTCTTTATGAATGGCACTCGTGCTTGGCCAGAGGCTCTGTCATCTTCCTGGGCCTCTTCAGTGTTTTTGTCAGTGACACGGGCAAAGACATGAATGAAATGGCAAGCTGATTTAATTGGTGGTTGAAGTCAAGATAGGAGATACAGTTCATATGTTAGATGTCAGGATAGAATGGTGACCAGAAATAAGCAAAATGAAAATAAGCAGAGATATAGACCAACTTCTACCAGCTGAATCATGGAAGAAGAGAGGGAAGTGGGGTTTTGCTGCGGCTCATGAGATGGATCAGGAGTGTGATGGGGCTGCCGGACAAGTATGCAGATCTAGGGCCACATGGGTACCAGAGTAGGCTTTGTTCGTCCCGTAAGATTTTTTGTGTTAAGGGGACTAAGAATTGGCATATTCCGCTTGGAGAAAGGAAATAGATATGGCTGTCTTCAAATACTCTGCAAAAGGACCTAAATGAAACCAATGGATGTAAATTTCAAGGAACAGGTTTTGTTATGTAGAAGGAAGGAATTCATAACATTTCATGGTTGTAGAACTTAGGGGGTTCATATATACATCACCTGTGAACCAGTGAGGTTCTTCTCTGTCCTAAGATTCGTTGTTTCATTGCTGAATCCTTTATCCAGAGAATTTTAGGAATTGTGATCAAATGGAAATGTGTTAAAGTGCTTTGGAAATTCGTGGTAGATGTTGGTCATTATATGATAATGCAGGTCAGGAGGTCTTTGGATGGGTTTCTAGAAGACATTTCATTGACCTCTGAAACTGTATGTTAATTTTGGATGTACATACATGATGGATGCATTTTGTAAAGTATGTCTAAGGGTTAAGAATCACAGCTTCTGAATGTTGCTTTTTATTGGTAGTTTATGGTAGTCACTATACATACGTAACAACGTATTAATATTTTATGGCTAATCTTCTGAAAAATGAAAATCCAGTGGTATTTTCAATTTAGAATATAGTTAGGAAAAAATATTGTGTCTTTAACTCCTGTCCCATTTGAGGATAATATATATGTGACAAACTTATTTATTTAAAATTACACATCAAGGGGTGGCTCAGTCGATTAAGCATCTGCCTTCTGCTCAGGTCATGATCCCAAGGACCTGGGATCGAGTCCTGCGTCAGGCTCCCTGCTCACAAGGGAGTTGGCTTCTTCCTCTGACCCTCCACCCGTCCGCCCCTCTTACTCTCTCTCTCTCGCTCTCTCAAATAAATAAAATCTTTAAAAAAATAAAATCACACATCACAACATGTTTCTTTCAGATAAAAACTGCACAAATAAAAATTGCCTACAATCCCATTTTTACATTTTTTTCCCTCATCCCCTCGCCTTCCCTCTTACTTCAGATTTCATTCTGTGGTTCCACAAATAGATATGTTCTATATAACTTGCCTTAAGGAAACCCAAACCAAAAATGTTGACAGTGCTCATCTTTCCGAGCCAGTCTGTTAGTATTTTGGTCCCTCCCTGCCCCTCCTCCCTCACTGCAGGTGGCCTCCTGGTTAGAGGGCACCGTGGTTCTTAGAGCCAACAACCAAATGGCCTTTTCTGCCATGACTGATGGCTTAGAATCCCACTTCTTGATCTTCCCATACCATTGTCGAATATAGCAAATATTCCCGTATTGACAGAGGGAGAACTTATGGTGTGTTGATACTCAAATTTGAAGTTCAGGTCATAAATCGGTACTGTCTTGTCATTAGTACAAGTAAAAACAATTGTTTTAGGTGCTGGGTTGCATTTTTTTTCCTGCCTCAGTTTCATGGCCATACATGGATGCATGCTATAGTGCAGGGGCCTTTGGGCCTGAATCAGGAAACTTGTGTTCTGGTCTTGGCTCTACATGAGTGCTGCAGCCCTGGGCAAGTCCCCACAACTCCCAGCCTTCAGTATGTTACCTGGGATAACAGTGTTTTCTTGGTAATTGGATTCTGTGGTAGTGGTGACAGTGGTAACTGAGAATCTTGGTATTTTCTGGCTTGAAGAGGAATAGGAAATGAAGGAAAAGTCTTCAGTGTCTTGCTCTTCTGTTTTTGATTTAAACTGATTTTAACGCCATTAGAAGAACTTGACCAAGAATGTTGTATTGTATATTATCATTGGCTTTACATGTGTCTTCTGCGTTTATGTGCAGAGTCGATACAGAAATTGGTCAGTGATTTTTACTTTTTATTTTCGAGAAGAGTTTACTTGATGTTATCAGTCATCATTCCCGTGGAGTTACTGAGTCAGCACAATCTAAGTCATTTGTGCTGTGTGCTAAGTGAGGCATAAAGAAGTGCAAAGCATAGATGTTGCCATTTTAGACTACTTGGAGGTAAGAAATAACACATGAAAAAACGAAAAACTAGTACATGAGTCATAACAATACAAGGCAACTGAGAAGTCTGTTACAGGCAGCCCAGGAAAGATCTTGGGGTAGGTCCCATAGATAGTGTTTCTGGGGTGTGGTGAAGGCGGAAGCTCTGCTGTCCTTGAACCAGGACTTGAGTGAGCTTGGGTTTAGGCAGGCAGAGAGGGGAGCAGGAACATCCTCAGAATGAGGACTAGCAGCCGTCCCCTGTTTGTGAATGCCGTAGATGGGAGTGTGGGTGTGGGGGTGGGCGAGGACAAGTGTGGACAGCTGTGTCCCATCCACCCCTACCCTACAGAAAACCATGGTAATGTTTGCAGGATGCCTGGGAACAAACGGGCATTTTCAAGTTATATTTAGACATTATCACAGAAAAGTAAACATAGATGGCTTCACGATAGAATGGCCACTACTTACAGGTCACTGTTGGCTGCCTCTGATCCTTATCGGCCTGATTTTCACATAGCCGTGATTCATGCACATCGTTCTTAAACATTTGACATTGTTTTGTATGTACTTTTCCATGTCTCTGTTCGACTGTGTTCGTATGTTATGGCTTGTTCACATATTCCATAATTGTTGAGGAGTTGGGTTCTAGTTTTCTTTGAACAATTGGTAAGTGGCTCTGAGAACTGTTACAGTTCTTACTAATTGGATTTTCACACTCTTTGTGAGTTAGGTATTGCTTGCATTTAGTGAGTGAGAAGACTAAGAAGCAACATATGCAGGGTTGATGGTGGTGGTAAGTGGTGAGGTAAGGGTGTGGACCCACTCTGTAGCCACGCCCACACTTTCTTCCCTGGACCATGCTGTCTCCCATCAGTATTAGGAATCCATAGCTGCAGGCAGATTTGGATAAACTGCACCTCTGCCCCACTTGAGAGTGAGGATAAGAGTTGGAACAAGATATAGTTTTTAAAGCTTTAGTTTAGAGCTCATTGCCCTGTTACCTGTCAGAGTGAAGTAGAGGTAAAAAACCTACTAGTAGGTTAAAACTTAGTATAAACACTCATTTACTCACATTGGGTTTCATTATTTTTGTCATTTTATAGGTAGTGGGATATTACTTCAAAGCCCTCTTTAGTTGCTGGTAGGATAGAATATTCTCCCAAATAATGGTTCAGAATGGGAAGAGTTTCTCTGAGCTCTTATTTAATCCAGATATATAGATGTGGTTATAGATCAAGAAAATATGATAGTTCTTTCAGTGGGTTTTGCAGTGTCTTTCTTCAATTTGTGGTTTCAGGAATTGGGCTGAAAAAATTGTGAAATACTATATTCAGAAAGCAACTACCAATAAACCATCTCCTTAGCTTGATATTTAGTAGTAAATACAGTTACATAGATATCTTTATTATTTATAATAAAGTATACATATTCCAGGTATACTCTGGAAGAGTGGTAATGAAGGAATAAGTATAAGAAGTATTAAGTCTGTCTAAAGTTGGGGCGCCTAGGTGGCTCAGTCACTTAGGCATCTGAGTCTTGATCTCAGCTCTGGTCTTGATCTCAGGGTCGTGAGTTCGAGCCCCACGTTGGGCTCCACACCCAGAGTGGAGCCTACTTTAAAAAAAAGTCTATCAAATGTATACTAAAAGTATACAAGTTGTTTAATTTGGATTATCTTTTTTTAAAAAATATTTATTTGACAGAGACACAAAGAGAGAGGGAACACAAGCAGGGAGAGTGAGAGAGGGAGAAGCAGGCTTCCCGCTGAGCAGGGAGCCTGATGCAGGGTTTGATCCCAGAACCCTAAGATCGTGACCTGAGCCGAAGGCAGACGATTAATGACTGAGCCACCCAGACACCCCAGTTTGGATTATCTTTTAAAAGGGTTGTTGGAGGGGTGTCTGGGTGGCTCAGTCGGTTAAGTGTCTGCTTTCAACTCAGGTCATGATCCCAATGTCTTGGGATCGAGCCCTGTGTCTGGCTCTGGGCTCAGCAGGGTGTCTGCTTCTCCCTCTGCCTCTGCCCCTCCCTCTGTTCATGTTCTCTCTCTCTCAGATAAATAAAATATTAAAATAAAAGGGTTGTTGGATTCTTAGGCCAGCCTTTGATAAACTCTCTTTTACCTATAATATAGCCTAACTGTGCAGCCTAAATTGTCTAGAATTTATATTCAAAATGTATTTTAAAAATACACATTGTTCTCTTTCTTATTTAGTCATCCTAGGGATGGAAAACCTTCTGAGGATTTTGGGGGATGTAGATAATAGTGGCAGCTTCCCAGAAGGAGATCTAGGAAAGCATGTGTGTGTGCGCATGCATGTGTGGTGTCCAACTCACATATACATATATACACAAAAGTTTATTTGAACAAGGGAGGAGTTATAACAAAGTCTTACCAAGAAATAAAATTGCACAAGACACTGAGTAACTAAACCTACACTAGTTGTTTTGAGCACTTTGAAAATGGATGGTACATACTGTGGCCTTCAAAGCACTTGTCTTATTTTACAGAATTGAAGCTCAAACCGTGGAATGGTATCTAGGGAGGAAAAGCATATTTAGAATAACATATTTAGATAAGTATTTGAGGACTGTTTTAATGTGGACAATGTCTCTGATACAGCATAAATTTTATATGAGAAATGAAAATGATGGTACTTTCAAATAGATCAACCGAAGGTTAACCGAGAAACATACAGAATTGTTTTGGGTTAGAAGTGAATATGAGAAGCGACTTGGCCTTTAGGTTTTTTGGAAAAGACTTAGATTTGGTTTGGCCTTTGGTTTCTCTAAAGAGCTTGTAGTGAAAAGCAGGGGTTGAGATCCTGCTCTTTTACATATTTAATGTTGAAAATAGCAAAAGCACCCAGCAGGATGAATTTGGGGTGTGGATGAGTATTTAACACAGGGCCATAAGGAGAGAGGGTTAAAATTAAGTAATTTGCACTGTATAGTATCTGTTTTCATATCTGAAGTCTCACTGAAAGGTATTAGATGCATTTGGAGAGGTACAGATAATTTGTGTATTTCATGTTTTTGGTTTTCAGAATGCTCAGGGTTAAGCTAACATTTTTTTTTTTTTTTAAGATTTTATTTATTTGACAGAGAGAGACAGCAAGAGCAGGAGCACAAGCAGGGGGAATGGGAGAGGGAGAAGCAGGCTTCCCGCCGAGCAGGGAGCCCGATGTGGGACTCGATCCCAGGACCCTGGGATCATGACCTGAGCTGAAGGCAGACGCTTAACGATTGAGCCACCCCAGGCACCCCTTAAGCTAACATTTTTGACATGGGTACAAATTAACTGAATTTTAAGTGGGGCTGTGAGAGATTATGGCAGTGATGAGATAGATATTACAAAACAATTTTAGTCACTGATAAGATGAATTTGCTGCACTGTTATCTATAGCATTAAAATATAGACATTCCAATTATTTTTCCATTTTAAATGTCTGCTTTAATTAAGCCAGTTTTGGTGGTACACTATTTAAAGTGAAATAAGTAGACCGTTCCTATGTCCTGGCTAATGCAGATTGAATGTGAAGATAGGGCTGCCTCAGGACTCTGTATTCAAAATGTAGTTTGAAATCTGATTTATTTAGCCTCTCTTTTGGCCATTCATTCACTCTGCGCCTTCTGAGATCACCAGCTAAAGCCTTGATTTTCACACTTCCATAGAAAATTTTATTTTATATTTTGAAAGAAAGTGTGGAAAATTATTACATTTTGCTTTGGTAAGACAGATGTTCTAATTTAAATCATTCTGGGAAAACTTAGTTCTTAATACTCGATTTTCGTCTTACGACACTATATCAACGTGTATGTTTGTGTGTTGAATTGTGAGGTTAGTGCAGGTTGTGTAACATCAGTATGTCGTCATTGTGAGTACAAAATTTCCTTGACTGGTGAAAGTAACACATCTAAAATTCCATGAAATTGTGAATTTTGAGCAGAACTGTTTGGCCTACACATACTTTCATTCAGGTGAGATCAGTTCCTGGCAAATTCCTGTCAATCTCTCAGAGCTGAGTTTCTCTATAGAAGGGCTTTGTTAAAGCCCATCGCAGACCCATTGAGATGCTCCCTCCTCTCAGTGCCTTGTGTGTCCAGTTAGGATGTCTACTGCATGCATTCTAATCTTTGTTCAGCCTGTCTCCTTCAGTGAATTGCTCATTTCTCCAGGACAGGCTGTTCATTTTCCTCCAGTGCCTGGCACACTGCACATACTAGACATGAAGGAAGGAGGGCAAAGACTGCATGCAGCCTTGGGCTGGGGTATCAGCAGGAGGAAAGACTGCCCGTTCTTGTAGCTTCCCCAGCTTGGGTTTGGGGTCTATGCTTCTGGCTCACCTCTCACCTCCCATTCATGCCTTCATTGCTTATCTTCTAACGACTGCTCTCACCTCTGTGATGAGGCTTTCCTTCCCAAACCCAGCACTTCCCTTTTAGTCATCGAGTATAGAAAAAGCTTTTAGCCCTTACCTGTTGGACACCTGGCTTGCATTTGGCGTGCCTAGTTTGTTGCGACCCATGAGTTCCTCCTTTTCCATGACCCCAGACTCTCTAGAATCTCTTTTTTTCTGACCATCCTTTTGGCTGCGCTATGGGCTCCTCCTTTCCCTTCTCCCTAAAATGGTGATATTCTCTACAATTTTGTCCTCTACACATTGTTCTTTTTTGATGTATTCTTCCTGGATAGAGTTCTTGAGTTTTTATATGGTTCCTGTTGATTAAATCATCCAGTATTTGTTGAACATTTTATTATATGCCAGGCGTACTATTTGACTTATGTCCTGGAGATGCAGTAGTGAGTAAAAGAGAAGAATCGCCACCCTTTAGGGAGCATATATCCTCTATGTGCTGACTTTTCCCTATTTATCATTCTAGATCAGCACTTACTCCCCAAACATATTGGGTCCCTTCCTTCTAGATGTTTTCAGCTGGATTTCCTGTAGGAACCTCAGATTTCCTATATGTAGGACCCTGAAGGCTCCCTCTGGCACATGGGCGGGAGGGTCGAGCTGCTTCTACTTCTGCATATCTGTCTCAGTTGGTCTCTCACCATCTATTGAGCCTCCACTGACTCCTGTCTTCTTCCATCGCTCTGTCTCCAAGTTGCGTTGTGTTTCCACCATTACTTGAATCTGGGCTTGCTCTCTCCCACCACGCCACCAGTTCAGAACCTCAGTTTATCTGCTGGCTGTGGCACCCGTCCTGGCTCCAGGGGCCACCGGTTCAGGACCTCAGCTTACCTTGCTGGCTGCAGCACCCGCCCTGGCTCCAGGCAGCAGCTCGAGAGCAGGCTTTCCAAAAGCTGGACCCGACTACAGCTCTCTGTCAAAAGCACCCAGTGGTTCACCCCAGGATGCAATCTGAAGCCTTTTAAGAGGACGTGCAGGGCTCATGCACGTACTGGCTTCTGCCTGCTTCACCTCCTTCTCTGCAAATTCTTCCTTCATTGGATCTGAACTCCTTATGTCTCCTCATACACATCAGGCAGCTCACCTCCCTTGAGCCTCTGCTTTCTGCTTTCTACTCTGTGGTACTCTGTGCCCTGTCCCTTCCCAGCTCGAGCCTGGCGCTTTCTCATTTAATCTGCTAATCTTTAAGCCTTAGAGTCTGGCATACAGTAGGGATCAATATATGGATTTGGAAGGAAGGAAGGAAGGAAGGAAGGAGGGAGGGATCTGTTGGATGAATGCTGCAGGCTTTTGTAGCACCGTGGGGAGGGACTTCCCCCACCACTGCTTTGCTCCTTTGAAGCACCCAGGGCAAGAAAGTCCCAGCAGAGGCTCTAGTTCTGGCTCTCCTGGATCGCCTTGGCCCTGAGGCCCATGGGCTGACTCACTAAATCCAAAATAAAAGTCAGAGTTTAGTTTTGAACTGGTTATGTTTGGTAAGATACTGACATAGGGAAGGTGGCTTGTGACTCATAGTCTGGGTACCTATTCATGTGCACTAGTGATCTTTGAAAATTTTTACCCTAGACATTCTGTATTATCTAAAATCTCCCCTTTCACTTTCTAATGAGCACTCAGATGCATTAATGTTTGATCAGGAGTTGCAGACTCAGGTCCAAATTAAAGTAGTTGTTCTAAGAATACTTTGAAGTCAAAAAGCATTGCTAACCACTCAGTATACTTTATTACTAGTAAACTAAAAGGAGCTGGGTGAGATTAACTATCATGCTCATTTCCTATATGTGTAGTAGAATTTTAGATGCAGATGTTTTCTCTCTGCAAACTCTTCCCTTCTCTTGTTTACACTGGATCCCTCGTAATTGTTAAAACCTTCCTAAAAGTAAACAATAAATGTCTTGTAGCCATCTAGGCTTTTTTCCTAAACGTTCTTCTGGGTTTTTATTTGCCAGCTTTTTTTTTTTTTTTTAATTAAATAATTGACTTGCAACATACTAGTTTAGGTGTTACAACATAATGATTTGGTATTTGTATATATTATGTATTTTTAATATTGTCAAAAGTAAGGATATAGTTGTGTTTTTAATGTATATGTAATAAAATTTCTGCCTTTGTAATAAATAATGACTTAATCTGTGTTTTGTTTATTTCTTCCCAGGGCAGCCCAATGGATCCTATGGTGATGAAGAGACCTCAGTTGTATGGGATGGGCAGTAACCCTCATTCTCAGCCTCAGCAGAGCAGCCCTTACCCAGGAGGCTCCTACGGCCCCCCAGGCCCACAGCGGTATCCAATCAGCATCCAGGGTCGGACCCCAGGGGCCATGGGAGGAATGCAGTACCCACAGCAGCAGGTTTGTGCTGGTTTTAATCCCACCCCCCTTCAAATTGGTGATGAAGTTTTGTCTTTGTTGCTTACTGTCTACCTAAGATTGGTACTGAGAGAATTAGGGGGGATTTCACTGATTTTCTTTTTTCTTTTAATTTTCATAGTTTTTTTCAAGTAACCACATGTGCAGTTTCCTTTTCTTTCAAAGAAGGAAAAGTGATGGGGCACCTGGGTGGCTCAGTTGGTTAAGCCTCCGACTCTTCCATCTCGGCTCAGGTCTTGGTCTCGGGATGGTGACTTCTGCCCAAGTTGGGCCCCACGCTGGGCATGGAGCTTGCTTAAAAAAAGAGCAGGCTGGGGGGTGGTGTGCCTGGTAGCTCAGTCGGCTAAGCACTGGAGTCTTGATTTCTGCTCAGGTTGTGAACTCAGGGTCATGAGATGGAGCCCTGCCTGGGGTCCCAGCACGGAGCCTGCTTAAGATTCTCTCTCTCCCAGTCCCTCTGTTGTCCCCTGCCCACCCTCACGTGTGCACACACACGCACTTTCTCTTTAAAAAAAAACAAAAACAAAAACGGAAAAGTGAGCTTCCTAGAAAAAAGTGGACAAAAATACCTGTTTGGTAGAGGGCTGTTACTGTGTTATTGGCTGTATTTGAAAGATAGGCACTGTTATCATTTTGCACCAAGTTATATAGATCTAAACCCCTGAAGTGAACTTGGCTTTCTAACATTTCTCATGTCAGACTGGCAGATTTTGAACTTTGAATAGACTTCGTAAGGTGAAGTTTTAATTATTTAAAAAATAAATAACCATGAATGGCATCGACTTTGAGAGAAATTTTTTATTCTCCCAAAAAGTTATTTTGCATTTATTTCTTAACATATTCATTTCATATAAGAGCATTTGGTATATATCTGTTTTCTTAGATTTGGATGGGTTTTGTATTTTTACTTAAAACACAAGAAGACTTCTCTTCCTTTTAAAAACCCAGTATTTTTCTTCTTTTTCTCTAGAATCAAATAGTTGGAGTTGCCTTAAATGACCACCTACTTTCTAGCTGTAGTAAACCTGGTCTCTTGGATACTGGAGAGTAGATCCTTGTTATGTTGGCCTGAGGAAGCATGAAATTAGGAAAAGTCTAAATTAGATTCAGACTCGTTAGGGTGTTTAGTCACGAGATACACCAGAAAGCCTTATTTATAAGTTCCCACACCGTGTCTTTAACCCTGGGGGTGCATTAGACTGATGCTGTGTACATTTTACTGCCTCCTCGATAGGTTCTTCCATAACATTGCCAGTAACCTGTTCCAGGGTTTCATGTACTTCCTCTCTGGAAATTCTTCCCTATGTTTGACCAAAAATCATCTGTGGGGAAAAAAACCATTGGATTCGACTTCTGTTCTCTCTAAAGTGCTTGTGGAGAATGGTACACTCTTAAGTGCGCCAGAGCAGTGTTGATGAAGTTGCATCTGAGCCTTTTCTTTTATAGACTGGATATTGTTTTTCCTCTTTATCTTTTGTCCCTCCTTGGGTGATATTTTTATTTTAAGGTGGTTATAGGGAAAGATAGAAGTAGCTCAGCCTTTGAGTCCCAGCTGTTGGTTCCCTAAACAGCCTTTGTTACTGTCAGTAGTTCTTACTCTCCTTTATTAAATTGGCTGCCCAGAATTCTCTGTCACTTGCACACTTAATTGCACTGTTAATTTTTTTCAACGTGATTCCTTTCTTCCAGCAACATTTTGCTGCCTAGAGTAAAACCTCTTTAGCTGAGGTTACTAATTGTGAGGGGGAAATAATTCGTAAATGATTGAAAAGTAAGATGTGATTCTCTCTTCCTTCTTCTAGTTTTAATCTAATTTGCCCTTAGTTGAGGGGAAGAAGGCCCAGGCAGCTAGCTGCCAAAATCCTAATTTTCCTCTTTAGCTGATTTCCTTTGGGGCCTGATGGTTCTGTATGATAACCCAGGCAGCAGGGAAGAAGTAGCAGGACTAGTGGAAAGAAGTAGATGCTAATCACTCCTTGTTTTTCTGCATCTTCTTTTTTCCCCACTATATTTTCCTGATGTCACATTGGAAAGTCATTTCGAAAGGTGGTATTCGTGGCAAGCTACCAGATGCTCCTTTATCTTTTTCTCTGAATGAGTTCAAGTCTTACAAGGTTTCCACATTGGCATAGTTTGCAATCCCAAAGTAGAAATCCAACAAATGGAAAGAGTGTGTAAAGAATGATTTGCCCAGGGGGCGCCTGGATGGTTCAATTGGTTAAGCGTTTGGCTTTGGCTCAGGTTATGATCTCAGGGTCCTGGGATCGAGCCCCAGGTCAGGCTCTAGCTCCACAAGGAATCTGCTTGAGGATTCTCTCTTCCTCTTCCTCTGGCCTTCCCCTCACGCGTGTGCACACATGCTCGCTCTCTCTCAAATGAATAAATAAAATCTTTAAAAAAAAAGAGAGAGAGAATGATTACCCAGGAATATTTTTTTCATTATTTTCTTCCCCACATGTGTAAGGGTAAAAGTAGAGGACATACACAAATACACAAGAGTGGCCTTAATTTTCTTAGGTTCTTGGTGTTTGTTAATTCCTGTGGCTCTTATATAGTTTTGAAATCCAGTAACTCTTGGATTTATTTGAAGGGACAAATTGATGAAGATAACTCGCCAAGTATTTCAGCAAATTTTTAATTAAGATTTTAGATTAGGTATTTTACTGCTAACCAGAAGAAATGCCTAATTCTAATTAAGGACAGATCTTTCTGATAATGAAAGGAAAATAGTGTATCTGGTAAGAAACTGAAGGCCCTGGCCGTAAAATGTCAAACTTTCATATTGAGTTCATCATAATCAAGGGTTCTATGAGACTGAAGTGCTACCTACTGCGCTAACGAGGCACCTTATAATCGAGAGTTCTAAATAATCTCTATTGCTTTTTCACCCTTTCATTTAGTTATAATATAGTCTTAAAATATAGTATCTTGCTTAGATAACTAAAAGGCTAAAAATAGCTGTGAATGCACTTTTGAATGTGTGTAACATTTTAAAGGGGATGCAACTTTTATAATACCAAATTCATGTGATCAGTTAGGTGTAGGCTAATTAATAGCCTTGAAATGGAAAAAAAAATAGTTAAGAAGGTTTTGGGTAAAGGTTATTAGAGCACATTTACTTTGTTAGGTTTAGCCTGTGCTCTTTGGTGAGGAATTCTCAGTGAATTGCTTTGTTTGTAAATTTTGGGTAATTATGAATTTGTCCACAGACTAGGTCCTGGCACAGTGATTGGCTGCTGGTCCTATCTGTTTTCTCCTAGTATTAATGTAATTGGCTGAGCATTTTTGTAATCATGGCTGCTAATGTTTCTCAGGGAAAAACTTGAAAGATAATGATGACATTGAGTTTTTATTGAGTGGACATCACCACCTAGGCATGACTTTGCTTTGGATAGCCTCCAAAGCTTTCTGTGTTTGGTTTGTGAACCTCTAATGAGCTGAATCCAGTTCATTTAATATTGCTCATATATTTCTGCAAAGGATTAAAATGCAGGAATTCAAGTTTGTAAATTGAGTTGCCCACTTACCAGCTGAGTGGTAAGTTGTCTTTGGCTCAGGGGTCACAGTTTGATTCCTGGCTAGCATTCCACTCCTGAGATGGGAATTTTAAATGAGTATTCTGGTAGAAAGAACTGCCATGCTTATATGAAATTTAACATGGATAGTATCACTGCTTGCTCTTTGTTTCTGAGAGGAGGAACTGGCCACTGTGAGTGTTAGATTTTAGTGTTAACCTGGTGATTCTTGATTTGTATGGTGATAATTTTATTTTTGAAATATACTCACGACTAGGTCTTTGGGCATGACATGATAATAGTACATCATTTTGGTATTTATTAACTGGAACTAGATTTGTGGTCTTTCACGTGCTGATTCTGCCACCTCATCAGGCAAATACATGGCTAAACAGATTAGTTTTGCACAGTGCTCTAAAAACTAGTCTGCTTGAGTTTTTATTGAGCCGAGAGGGGAAATGAATTTTCTATGCCTCTGTGGAGAATGTTCTGCCTCTAGGCTCCTGGAATTCAAACCTGGAGATGGTTAACAGAAGTATACTGGCTGATTTCATCTAATACAGAGCTACACAGAGGAAGTGTACTCTTTAAGGTTACTAGAATCTGACTCTGAGTTTTTCAGATTTTTAAAAAAACGTAGATGCTAAGGTACCCTTTGCTGGATCAGGGATGTGGGTGAGCAAATGTTTTGTTTTACTTCTCTTGTCCTTTGTGATCATAAGTGTATACACAGGCCTGTGCCGAGTTGCTTTAAAAAAGATTTTCATATAAAAGAAATAGCACCCAAGGGAAATAGGCTACAGAAGCGAAGGTATATTTATTTGTGTCCAGCACATTTCATTTACCGCATGTAGTGTGAGATTTTTCCTGAGTTATCAAGGGTTAGTGGGTTGATATTTTAACTATCCTTACCTTGCTGCAGAAGTATGTATAATCTAATGCCTATTGGCATGTAAAGCCAGGAAAAGGGAAAGAGGGCAAAGTGAGAGATTTAAGTTTATGAGTGTTTTTAGAATGGAAAAACATGACTTTTTTAGTTTTTAAAGAACACATCTGTTATTGCAAAGACCTTTACAACAATAAGAGCATGATATGACAGTAAGAATATAATCATTGTTTTGAAAGATATTCTGGCAAAATTAAATAGAAATTAGTTATTTTTGTTAAGGTGATCCAGCTGAACTTATTACCTTAAAAACCTAATTAAAGTTGAGGTTCTTTTGAAAAAGACTTTAGAAATCAGTAGGTATTCTCATTTGTGTCTTTAGTTTATCTTCTGCACCCTTTGGATATGTCTATTTTGCTCTGTGTTTTTTGAGTAAAATATTTATTTCAGAACATAAGCATTTTATTTGGTACATCTTAACAGCCAAAACACTTCTTCCAATGCAAATGTTTATTTTGGCAGCAGATGTTTCTAAAAGGAGACAAACATAACAATTGTTTGGCTAAAATAAATGTTTTCTTTGGGGTTACTGAGGCAGCCAAGCAAGTTCTAGATTCCCACCTGTGTTACTTTATATTGTCAGTCTGTTCTGTAAAAAATGTTTATTTTTAAAAATACAGGTAAAATTATGTCTTGATACAGTTTGAACAATGTCTCTGAAAAGTCACCATGAATGGGGGGGGGGGCAAGATTGGTTAAAGACTTAACAATTCCAGAGTTTTTGGACATGGAATGTTTGTTTGCGCTCAGTCTCTGAATCCTAAATGTGAATACGATAATCAGGGCTTAATTTTGGTTTTGCCTAAAAAGACCTTAGACTTCCTATTTTTAAGGAGCATAATGGGGTGCGATAGCATGAGAAAGGAAGGCTTGAGTCAACATAATGGACAAGGATGGGTGCCTAGTGTTTGTTTTAATTTTTTGATAGTTTATGTTCACCCAAAGACACACCTGCCCACACCTGTGTGTGCACAGGAGTGCTTGCACACACTTACATAAAACAGAACATTTGTGTGACAGTGGTATCTTCGTGTAACAAAATGTATCTGTATATGCATATTAAATATATTAAGCGTGCATTTTATGTGTGTATAGATATGCATACATATACAAACAAATACGTGAATAAAATGAAGGTAAACATTTTGGGCAGTAAAATAATGAAGGCTGAGAGATTTCTTTCACTGTGTTATTTGCAGCATTTTTATATAGGCATGTTCTGTACTAAGAGACTTGGAGCCAAGTGCTTTGCTTGTACACCTGAAATGTTTGGAGTCCTTTCAGCTGATTGCAAATTTGTATAAATAATGGCCTTTTGTTGGCCACATTTTGTCTTGATTTCCTCAGTTGTTCTTCATCAGTGAACGTGAAGGTATTTAAAGTTTACCAACAAAATACATTTACACCTCCTATTTCTGCTTCCAAGTAGATAGCAGATGCTACTATCTTTGATGCCAAAGTTCCCTGTAGATGGAGTTTTGTACCAAGAGAATATTTTTGAAAAGATTTGTAGATATGATAATTTTTATTTGCTCCTTAAAATGTAAATTTCTGGAATACTTAACTGGTTTTATTTACTTTTTATATTGTAGTTGAATTTAAGCATATTTTGAAGCATTCAATATGACATTCTTAGAGGAGGAGGATTTGAAGAGGTCACATTTCAAGTTAAATAGAAATTTTTAAATCTTAGCCTTTTTCCTAAAAATGAGCAAAGACCAGGTTTCATCTTTGAAAATTTAATGAGAAAATGTGAGATGATTTCTCTTTGTAGTTTGGATTGCTCCTTTTATATTAGAAAGTTTATACTGATATATTTGTTTTTTTATCTGAACGTTTACATTGTTCTAGATACTCTAAAGATTATATGTGGTGTCAGCGCCTGTTCTCTGCTTGTAGCTTATACTGTTTTGTCACTCACATATGAATTCTATGTATTTTACATTCATGGACTTTCAACGAAAATCTCTCAAGTTTTTCTGTTATGTTTTTGTTTTTGAGATGTAAATCTTAAGCATATGTTTTAGGGACTATTAGAATTGCTTGAGTATATTTTAAATCAATTTGATTTATTTGTTTTTACAAATAAGGAAACATCAAATGTGATATTTATGTTAAAAATGTAAACAATTCAAATAAAGCTAATGGGTGATACCAGTAAAACCAACCAGCCACATTACTTCAGTGCTCCCTGAAACACAGCCGACCATAGTAATCGCTAAACAGCAACAACAAAAATCCCAGAAGATAAATGGACAGTTACAGTGACTAAGTGGCATATTTTAGGCCAGTAGTCCTTAAGCTTGCTCAGTGTTAGAATCTCGTAGGTTGCTTTAAACACTCCAGGTTTGGATGCTCATATCAAGGACATCTGAATGTTACAGCCCCCTTCTGTCTCTTTCTGAGCTCCAGTGCCTCCCTGGTGCCTCCCCTGTGCAGCCGGCGTTAACAAGCAGGTGTCAGAGACAGACCAGTAAGTAAGGACCCCCCAGAGCAGGTTTTGGGCCAGCAGCATTGCCATCCTTTGGGGGAGTTTGTTCTTGGGCCTTGCCCAGTGAGTCAGGAGCTTACCACTGCCCTAAAGGGATGAAATGGGCCCAGAATCAGGAGTTGGAACAGTGCAGCCCTCACTGATTAATGTTTGTAATCTGTGTGCGATGTTGGAAAAATAAGGGCCTCACCCTGCTCATCTACCAAATGAGGAACTTGGACTACAAGATCTCCTAGCTTGGATATTCCTTTTAATATGATAGTCAGTTAATGTTTTTTCATTTTAGTTTTAAATTTTAGAGTCTTGTGACTTCAAATACCGTCTTCTGAAATTTATGGGTCGATGCTTGATGGGTTGTATTAATATAACTACTAACCCACATTCTTTAAAATTTTTCCAGAGGGGAAGGAGCTGTTTCTTCCTCAGATGAGCAAATTGTTGCAATCAGTGTGATCAGTTATTTACTTTTAATTTAATTTACTTTTTTTAAAAAGATTTTATTTTTATCTGAGAGAGAGCAGAGTGAGAGAGAGAGCATGAGCGGGGGTGGGGGTAGGAGCAGATGGAGAGAGAGAAGCAGACTCCCGGCAGAGTAGGGAGCCTGACGCAGGTCTCCATCCCAGGACGCTGGGATCATGACCTGAGCCGAAGGCAGACACTTAGCCAACTGAATCATCCAGTCACTCTAATTTTATTATTTTTAAAGCGACAGGTTTGGGGTGCCTGGGTGGTTCAGTCGTTAAGCGTCTGCCTTTGGCTCAGGTCATGATCCCGGGGTCCTGGGATCGAGCCCCACATCAGGCTCCCTGCTCTGCAGGAAGCCTGCTTCTCCCTCTCCCACTCCCCTGCTTGTGTTCCCTCTCTTGCTGTCTCACTCTCTGTCAAGTGAATAAATAAAATCTTTAAAAAAAAATAAAGCGATAGGTTTCTCAGATAACTTCTTTCTTCTGAATACCTGTTGTGTGCTAGGTATGTAGAATGTTACCTGTCCTTTTTAATATGTAGAAAATCATAAGGTTGAGATGCTAACTTTATTTGGGGTCACAAAAGGAGGCAAAGAGAGACCCAGTAATTACTTACTCATTTAATACATGATTATTTTCGAAGTAGTTCTGAAAATAAGTACATACTGTCCAACATTAGGATAAACTATGTACAGTGAATTCTGAATAGAAGTAAGGACTTTTTAGACTTACGTTCTGTGCTGTTAATTTCACTCCTCTTTAACTCCCATGAAGAGGGATTTAGTGGCTGTGTTTTTGTCTCTTAAAACAGGTTTTTTCTGGCCGCCTGGGTGTCTTAGTCAGTTAGTTAAGCGTCTGCCTTCGGCTCAGGTCATGGTCTCAGGGTCCTGGGATCCAGCCCCGCATCGGTCTCCCTGCTCCACGGGGAGCCTGCTTCTCCCTCTGCGTCTCCTTCTGCCCCTCCCCCACTCGTGTGTACTTGTGCTTTCTCTCTTTCCCTCAAACAAATAAATAGAAATCTTTTTTTTTTAAGGGCAAAATAAGTTTTTTCTTTCATGTTAGTAGCCAAAAGTGAAATTTTTTATGGTCAGAAGTTCTTTATGACAGTTTGGTTATTTTTGTATGTAACAAATTTATGAAGGCCATTTTTACTTTTCATTTTGGGAAATAACATTAAAAACTAAATCTGGAGTTGTGAATGAAATTAGGGGAAAAAAACATTTTAGCAGAGAAGGAGAAGATCAAGAAGATGGGTGAGAGCATGAAGGGAAGAAGAAGGAAAACACGAGGTGACAAACAGGAGAAGAGCGGCAGCCTTGCTTCTCTACGAGTGGCTGTGCGGATGCCCCCCTGGCGCTCGGGAGTTGGCTCAGCCTGGCTTCCCCAGCCTCAGGAGGAACTCCCCGTGTGGGATCCAGTGTTAGAAATTTCCTGGAAATTCTGCAGCTGAGACCTGAGTGTGGTTAGAGTGTATGTATAAAGCAAACATCCCTTGCCTCCTAACTTAGCCCCAAACCAAGACTTAGTGACTGTCTATGGCAGCAGGAGGTACCCAGCTTCCTATTTCCTGTGAAGAAGTGGGTTTAATCGAGAAAACAGACTGTATTCCAAAGAAGTAACCAAACTAGTCTCTCTGTTGGTAGTGAATCATTAAAAACATAATTTCTCTTTTCTTTTTTAATAACTACCGAATAAACCAGTGGAATTGGCTCTTCAGGGTTAGTCAAAGGGAAGGATCCAGGTCAGTTTCTAGAAAACATCCAACATTCAGAAACAAAGGGTAAGACTGATACAAGTAGCAAAACCTGAAAGCATTGAATTAAAATGCGAAGGGATTTTTGCGGCAATAATTAAATTTCACTTAATGGACCTGAGACTGAGAAAAACTAGCTCCCCTGGATAGTTGTAGAGGGCCCTGAGGAGGTCTTGGGAGAAATGTCTCCTGGGAAGGGAACTCCAATCTGAGATGCACCCCAGAAAGACAGCTAAACAGGGACAGTTTCCCAGTATGGCCTGTAAGGATTAGGTGTCCATTCATAATCAATATCATCGTTATCATTGCTTGCAGAGAAAGCAGGGGAAAAAGGAAGTGTCGGGATAATTGTTGGCCGATGGGCCGTAGGACCTCAGAATACTTCTTTAAGAGGGGCAACCGAAAAGGAGACTTCCTTTCATTTAATGAGTATGTTACCTTTAAATTTCCTAAGATTTTCTGATATCCCAGTAATCTAGACATTTTAAGCATTTTCCATCCTCGGAAGTTTTCGTCGGTGTTTTGGGCTTCCTAGAAAAGTAAGACTTTCCTTCTCAGCTTCCTACTTGTAAGTCCTGTGCCTGTCATCAGAGGTCTTGGAGATGAGAGGATCTTATTCCCCAGTAGTTGGCCAAATTTTGATACCTGGGAGAAGAGAAAAGACCGGAATTCCTTTTAAGTCCACTGGGCTGCAAGGGAGACACCTTCCCCATTGGTGTCTCGGACTGGGTTCTGGCTGTTCTTCTTCGTTATTGGTTTCAAAAACAAAGGATGAAAGGAGTGGTAAACTGGTGACCTCACTGGCCCTAAGTCTTCCTGACATCAGGTATATCACACCATACTCGAAGTCATTTCCAGAAGGACAGTTAAAAGCCAATTTACCACATGTATGCATGAGGTCACGAGAGTAATCAAGCACAGAATGGGGAAGGAGGCAGAGGGTTCCAGGAAGGGTTCCAGTGCCCACCGGGGACTCAGCCACTGCTGTCCAGAGCCACAGAAATTGGCATTAAGCAAAATGCACTGTGCTTACTTCCAAATCGAAGTCAGCTATGGTTGGTCTAACTGAAAGAATTTAAGCCACCTAACTGCATCCTAGCTGCAAGGGAGGCTGTGAACTTGAGTTCTGAATTCTCAGCTGTGGGAGGCAGAGTTTTTTGGATACTACGTCTGTAGAGAACACAGAATTACCCCTGACCGTCCCAGAGTTTCTCTTGTGTAAAAATGTCCCTCCCCAAACGGTCTTCCTGTTTCAGTAGAGGGCAGCTCTGTCCTTCTGCTTGCCCAGGCCAGCAGCCTCACAGTCCTCCTCTTTTTCTCAAGGTCTCAGTTGCTTAGAGAATCCCATTGCTTTTTCCTTCAGAACATATCAGAAACGGCCTATTTCGCACCCCCTCGATGGCTGCCGTCCTGGGCTAAAGCCCCCCACACCATCTCCCATTTGGATCACCATGGTGGACTCCTGATTCTGCTGCCCCACAGTCAGTTTTCAGCAGAGCAAGCAGAATGATCCTTTGAGATGGTGTAAGTCAAACCATGGCACTACTCCTGCGACCCCTCACTTCCCTCGGAGTCCCTGAGGCCCCCCTTCATCTCATCCCTGTGCCCAGCCCTTCCTTCTGCCTGGAAGACTCTTAGGTCTTTATCAGGCTTGCCCTCTTACTTCTAAGTTTCTGTTCAGATGTTTATTTGACTTGCTCAGGCTGACTTGAGTAAAATTGCACACCCCTCCTGCCCCTAGCCCTGTTCTCTTTCCTCCATAGCACTTACCGCCTGAGGTGCGTCTGTTGGGCCGCTGTTGTTCCCAGGAGGACATAAGCTGGAGGCAGCAGGGGCTTGGTTTTGCCCTGCCGTGGCCCCTCATCCAGAACAGTACGTGGCACTTCACAAACATATCCCAACCAACGACGGAAAGAATTCGCAGAATTGGAGACTCTGGCCAGGGAAGTCCATGGAGCCCGGTGCTGAAAGGTTCGAGTGTGTTCGAGTTGTATCTGTCACCTGTGCTTGGCTGAGAGGCGCAGTCTTTCACTGGGGCTTGCTTCGTTTCCAGCTGAACTCTTAGTGCCCAGCTCCATCCTGAGCTGGTAGGAAGCCCGCTGACAGCCGCCGGGCTGTCCCTTAACCCTGCTGTTAGATTCCTGAGGAGTTTCTGGTACCTGAGAGGTTGTTAGAGCATGGTGGTTCTCTGTTGTTGCTTATTTCAGTGTGCGCTGTGCTAGGGGCCTGTGGTCCTCTCTCTGATGCTAACCCCACCGTATAAATTGGAGACAGCTGCTACCTTACGTCGTGGCTGGTAATTCCTCTGAATTCTCTTGTACTGAGTGTGATACTTAGTAGTAGGGGGAGGCGAGCAAAGATTTCTAGATCATAGCTGAATCGGGATTTGGCAGAAGTGTGATACAGGCTCAGATCTTTGTCCTAACACGGTCATTTGACAGTGCTTACGGAGAACAAGCCCTCAATGAGTTAAGATGCCGTTTATGGAAAACAGACATTTTTCCAGTGGGAATTTACTGCTGGCGGAAGAGGATTCCTTCACAGTGGGAGGCAGAGCCGTGCCATGCATGGTGTGAGTCTGGAGGCCCTGAAAGGGGCTTAAAGCCCTGGGGAGCCCGGGAGGGGGGAGTAGTTTACATCCAAGCTTATACAGGAATTGTGTAAAAGCCGGTGATTTGTGGGGAAAAAACCTTAAATGTGGTGTTGCAGTTCTCCATAAGTGAAACTGATAAGTTGAACCTACCTTTCTTAGCAGACGTTGTTTTCACGTGCTTTATGGAGTCAGAGCACTTCTATCAAGCTTAGCTTTTAGAAGAGGAGGTGCGTTATGGACCCAGATTTGGAACTGTTACCCGTTGCTGCTGCAGTGGGCTGTTGCTTGTTTCCAGAAGCAGAGGTCGTGGCCACACCCAGATTGAAAAGTTACACCTGGGAGTAACGAAATGCAATTTAGACCAAATTTTACAAAATGGTCCCTGTGTGCTTTATTTCAGTTGAGGGGGTATGATCGATAAATAATTCACCTTTTTTAAAAAAGATTTTATTTATTTATTTAATTGACAGAGAGAGAGAGAGAGACAGCGAGAGAGGGAACACAAGCAGGGGGAGTGGGAGAGGGAGAAGCAGGCTTCCCGCTGAGCAGGGAGCCCGATGCGGGGCTCCATCCCAGGACCCTGGGGTCATGACCTGAGCCGAAGGCAGATGCTTAACGACTGAGCCACCTAGTTGCCCTGATAAATAATTCACTTTTAAGGAAGTACAAGGATTTAGTGCCTCAGTGTCTGTGTGATCTCATTGCCCTCTTCCTCTGCATCTTGATCATCCCTGTCTTCCTGGGCCCAATTTCTTACTTGTAAGATATGAGGGGTTGTCACTAGATGCCCAATGACAGCAGTCGCTGTGCTGGGTGTCGCACTGGGTCCCTCCATGTGGGTGCTCTCACCTAACCTCTGCTGAGCTTCTGTTTATCCCGACTTTCTGAATAATAATAAGAGCTAATATTTATTAAGGGCTTATTCTGTCAGGCACTGTTTTACTTGCTTTACTTGGATTAACATCGTCCTCACGGTGGCCTCCTGGGGCAGGTGTTATAATCCTCAGTTTATAGATGAGGAAACCGGTCATTTGACAGTAGCTGTTCAAATTTATGTGCTCACTCAGTGGCTCAGCAAGAATTTCAGATCCTTGGCACTTTAACTCTGGGCCCACGCCAGCATAAATTTTATGATTCTGGTAAAACTGGAATGCTTTTCATCACTGAAACTAGAGTTCATTTGGATTTTTGCATAGTAAGACTGATTATAGTTAAGGTAGCCTAATTTTGACATTGAATATTAGTTTCATTAGCTGTGTGACCTTTACCAGGTTGAAAATGGAATGTTACCTATGAGGTCTATCAAACTTAGAGTCAGGAGTTTTTGTTTTTGTTTTTTTTTTAAGATTTTATTCATTTATTTGCGAGAGAGAATGAGAGAGAGAGAGCACATCAGAGGGAATAGGGTCAGAGGGAGAAGCAGACTCCCTGCCGAGCGGGGAGCCCGATGCGGGACTCGATCCTGGGACTCCAGGATCATGACCTGAGCCGAAGGCAGTCGCTTAACCAACTGAGCCACCCAGGCGCCCTAGAGTCAGGAGGTTTTTTTTTTTTTTTTAAATTGAGGTGAAAGTTAACCATTTTAAAGTGTACAGTTCAGTGACATTTAGTACAGGTCACAGTACTGTGCAACCACCATCTTTATCTAGTTCCAGAACATCTCCTTCACCCCAGATGACGCTCTTGTCCCTAGTGAAGACTCACTTCCTGTTTCCTCCTCCCCCCCCAGCCCCTGGCAACCCCTAGTCTGCTTTCTGTCTCTATTTACCTATTTTGGATATTTCACATAAATGGAATCATACAATATGTGACCTTTTGTGTCTAGCTTCTTTAATTTAACATAATATTGTCAGGTTTCATCCCTGTGGTAGCACCTGTCAGTGTTTCATTCCTTTTTATGGCTGTACATTATTCCATTGTATGGATACAACATCCTTTGTTTCTCCGTTCATCTGTTGATGGGCACGTGGGGTTCCACTTGTTAGCTACTGTGAGTAGTGCTATTATCAACAAAGTCTGTATTTGAATACTGGTTTTAACTTCTTTTGGGTGTATACCTGGGGGTAGAATTGCTAGGTTGTGTGGTGATCCTATGCTTAACTCTTCAAGGACCTGCCCAGCCATGGTGGCTGTACCATTTTACATTAGAATCATGGGATTTTAACACTGGTGTGGTGTTTACCGAGACTGTCCTAAGTGCCAGGGCATCACTAAACCCTTTGCATATATCACCTCCTATAATTCTTACCAAAGCTATTAGGTAGGTTATGCTACTTTGCCAGTGGGGAGATCAAATGGGTGGGTAGCTTGCGTGGGGTCCTCGTGCAGCCTCAAAGACCATACAGCCCAGTGCTTCTCAAACGTGTGCCACACCTTCTGCTGGTGTTAGGCGCAAGATCGTTTCAGGTGGCATGTAGACACAGCATTACATAGCACTGAATCATAGAGTAAGAAAGTTATTTTCTTATGCATTTTGTCTTTCTTATGAATGGAAATCTGCTCTGATACCATTCAGACACTTCATAGCCCCTCTTCCCGTCTTTTCATTTTCTAAAGAACAGGCTCAGTCTAAGAGCCTTGCGCAGGTGTCAGCATCCAGTTAGAAGGTAATCACACTGTATTGTCGTCATAGTCTATATTTTGTGGTTATCTTCTACTTGTGGCAGGCAATATTGGCTTTCTGTTTATGGTAGTAAATTGAAAGTTTTCTTTAAAATGATATTATTTGAATTAAAAAAGTGATTCACATCAAAGAAAAACTGCTTATACTGTAAGTGGAGTTTACTCGCTTCCAGTTTAACCCAGCACACATTTATTGAATGTGTACTAAGTGTTGTGTACTGTACTTGCACTGGGGAATGTAGAGATGACGATAACCAGGTCTTTGCTCCCTGGATGCTCTACAAAGAAAGAAGTTGAGCATTATGTAGTGGGTTCAGATATCGATGTTTACCTGGTGCTATGGCAACACGGAGGGACATTTTCTTGGCGGGGAGGGATAGGAACAGGGAGAGCGTTAGATTATATGTGTGGATACAGATTGGTTCTCTTTATGCCAGGTCCCTAATGAATTTTGAAAATTGATTTTTTGGGTTCAGATAAATATCAGTATTTCATGCATCCATTTGATTTGCTATTATTTTTGTTTTATTTGAGTAAGAGAGCATTATTAAGGTCTTTAGTGGTTTGTTCACTTAATTGTCATGAGACATGTGTTGATAAATGTAGAGGAACTCAGTATACTCACGGAAAGACATGGATGTAGGTCTTTAGAAGACAGTGTGCTGAGTGCTGTAGGAAGGTTTCAGAACATGCTCTGGGAACAACTAAAGCTGCATGCAGTGTGTGACATAAGACCTGGATTTTGGACTAGAAGTTTGCTGGTTTGGGAGAGGATAGTGAGGTGGTGCTTTTCAGTTCAAATAGCTTAAAGGTTCTTATGAATGTACAGGATTTTCACATTTAATTTGCACAAGCGTAGAATCTTCCTTTTTTCTTCTGTGCCTTCAAATTTTCCTTTCATCTTTGCCCATATTAGTGCTTTGATGGATCAGTTCAGAAGCAACAGGGTTCCTGTTTGAAGACTGCTGGATCTTGTTTGATTTTTTTTTTTTTGAGAGAAACTGTCCCTCCATACTTAGGCTTCCAAATGGAGAAAATTACTAATCTATTCATGTATCAAGAGGGGGCAGAAATTGACATATCTAAAAACATTGTTTGAAAAGTACACCTTTTAAAAATGGCCTCTGATTCTATTAGCGTTATTTCTTTACCTCAGAGATTAGACAAAATTGTGCCTGCATCATACATATGCAATATCTCTGTGCAGTTAAATTTGTACCTATAGAATGAATATTAGCTCTTAAGAGTCTACAGTGCTCGTGAATTCTTCTTGTAGAAATAGGAACCTGCCAAAACCCAGAGTAATATTTAGACAATATAATCAATACTGTGAACTTTTATTCCAGTGGTTTAACTAGGGTAAATGATGGTATGGAATAGATAAAGAAGCTAAATTTTGTAAAAAAGTTAAACATTGTTTTATTTTCCCCTTAACTGAGCTTACTAGTTCTTTTATGTTCATCTCTGACCTCTGCTTTTTAGACAGGTGTAAAAAAAAATGTACCTCTCATCAGTTTTTTGATTATTGCCAGTTTTTATTGTCAGTGTTTGCCCTGATAACATATTTTTAGGTCATCTTTTCTTGTTATACAAAGTTGCATGCATTTACTACACATCTTTTCAATTAAGTAGGAAAAAGTAATAGAGTGCTTGCTCATTTCTGTTAATCAGATCTATATAATTCACTGTAATGAATAAGGTTTTCTTCCTTCATCATGTTTTTCCTCCTTCCGTTATTTTGAAGCATTTTAATTTGTATTCATTACTATTCTTATATTAATGGCAAGATATATGACTGATATTATATGATTATTAAAAATTAGTTACTTGGAAATCCAGAGCCACACATGAATCAAGTCAAATGATTTCTTTTAAAGGTAAAGAGTGAGGGGTGACTTGTATTAAGTTGATTACCTTATCCTAATCTAATATGAAAGGGAAGATTACAAACCCTAGTGACCCTACTGCTCACCTGCCATTTGGAAAAACCAAATATGAACTTACGTTTGGTTGTTTTGTCAAATATGCACACTTTAAATACCCCTACAAGACTGTGGTTGGAATATCCACAAATGATTATAAAGATTATATATAAAAGACATCAGTGTCAGCATTAGCACATTTTTCCCTTTTTGTCATGCTGTTACATTGCTTAGTTTGGTTCTGGTGCATGGACCACAGCTCAGCCTTATTGGGTGGGGAATGCCGCTGAGCCCAACAGCTCTTTCTTAGGAATTGTTATTTATTCTGAAGGATCTGTCCTCTTTCTATTGAAAAAAAAGTGTGTACTGTAAAAATAATATCACAAGATATTTAATGTTAGTTGGACATTTGGCCACGATGACACATGTAAGGAGGATCTGCAGTATGTCCCTCAGTCAGTATGAAGGACTTGCCATTGGAGGCTCACAGTCTAGAGAAGAAGACACATACATTGAAAAATTATTTTAATTTCCTCGGGGCGCCTGGGTGGCTCAGTCGTTGGGTGTCTGCCTGGCTCAGCATGATCCCAGATCCTGGATCGAGCCCCGCATCGGGCTCCCTGCTCCGCAGGAAGCCTGCTTCCCCTCTCACACTCCCCCTGGCTGTGTTCTCTCTCTCGCTGTGCCTCTCTCTGTCAAATAAATAAATAAGTCTTTAAAAAAAAAAAGTTTCCTCAATTACATGTATACACAGTTTAAAAAATAGTATTACAAGGCTTCTTGTGAAAAATACCAATTCCCATTCCGTCACTCCTTGCCTATGACTTCCAGTCCCTGGAGACATCCTTTTTCAACTCTTAATGGTTTATTCTGGTACTTAAACCCATATTTCTAAATGACATGATTATGTTGCTATTTTTCCATTTTTCAAATTTAGACTGTATTAACTCCACTATATAAAAGTTAACTCTTATACTGCCATCCTTACAATTCATTTTCCCTCTTTCAAGTTAAGGTTAAATCAACATTCACTGTTTACATTAATAGGACTATATAATATAACTGTCTATAGTTGAGACATGAACTATGAATATATTTTCTTATATGCAACTTTTTTTATCCTGGAGTTGATAATTGCCTTATTGTTTTACTTTAAAAAATGTATATACAACATTTATCCTTATCCTCTGATAGAACTGTACAGTTCTCAATAAGGTGGAACCCAGTAGTTAATCGAATTCTAGGATGTTTTTCATGTCATGGATGCTCACCTTTTGAATAGCCTTTCTATGTTTGGTGAAATGTCTGCATTTAAAAGTTTGCCTCCACAATTAGAATTCAGAACTCAAGTCCATAACCTCCCTTGCAGCCAGATGCAGTCAGATGACTTAAATTCTTTTGGACCGACCATAGAAGATTTTGATCTGGAATGAAATGTGTTGCTTGTTTCCAAATTTCTATGGCTTGCAGTAGTAGTTGAGTCCCTGTCATAACTGAGTATCTCTGACTTGTTCTCTATTCTGTACATTATTACTCTCATGACTTGCTGCGTACATGTAGTAAAACTTCCTTAAGCCATTCTTGGAATTACTTTGGCCTCAGACTCAATTTTCTGAATCCATGTCTTCTGTTTATGTATTTTTTTCTTTTAATTTTGGTGGTGGACACACGCTCCAGTAGCTTTTAAGAAGGTGCAGGAGAGGTGAGTCTTCTGGATATCAAATGCCATTTCTACCATCACACTTGATTGGTTGTTTGGCGGAGTATAGAATTCTAGATTGGAAATAATTTTCCCTCAGAAGTTACTGTTCTCTTGTCCTCTAGCTTCCAGTATTTCTGTTAAAATTCCAGTAAATCATCCTTTATGTCATCTTCTTTTTTTCCTATTTGTGACTTTAAAGCTTTTTATTTCTGATCTCTAAAATATTGATGACCTTGGATTGGTATTTTTTTTTGTTCATTTTGCTGGACCCACGCAGTGTGAAACTCTGATTGGTTGTTTGGCGAGTATAGAATTCTAGATTGGAAATAATTTTCCCCAGAAGTTACTGTTCTCTTGTCCTCTAGGCTTCCAGTATTTCTGTTAAGAATTCCAGTAAATCATCCTTTATTGTCATCTTCTTTTTTTCCTATTGGTGACTTAGAAGCTTTTTATTTCTCTGATCTCTAAAATATTGATGAGCCTTGGAGTTGGTATTTTTTTTTTCATTTTGCTGGACCCACAGTGTGAAACTCAATTCTGGAAATTTTTTGGAGAGGAGGGATACCATTTTTTGGATAATTTCCTTATCTTGATTTTCTGTGCTCTTAGTACTTGGAAATCTTATTAGTTGGATGGTAGAAGTCCTACATTAACTCTTTATTTTTTAAACCATTTCCTCTATCCCTTTTTCATTTCTTTGTCTTTTTCCAGTTCCTGTAGATAGTCTTAATTTGTTTTCCAGCTGTTCTGGTGAATTTTTTATTTCTGTTTTTGTTTCACTTTCTGTGAACTTGTTTTTGTTCACTAAATTTTCTTTTTTTATACCATCTTATTCCTATTTCATGATACAATAGTTTATCTCACTGCAGATCATTTTAGTATCTTTGTTTTTGAAGATTTGCTCTGTAGTTTCCTTGTCTGTGTTTCCTTTGAATCCTTACTGTCCTCACTCTTCACTGTCTTTCCTGCTGGACACTTTCTTGAAATGTCTGGTGATCCTTGCCTTCTGTTCATATGTCACAGTTAGATACGGAAGAAGAAAGCTAAGAACCGATAGAAAGCTTTGTGTGCTTCCACAGGTGTGTCCGCTGGTGGGCCTGGATGATGGGAGGGGATCACACTATGATCACACTATGTTGTTTGAGGACCTTCAAGTGTTATTTCTGTTGTCATCCCTGTCCGCCCACCCCCACCCCCTCTAGAGAGGAAATCAGGGCATCTGGAGCTGAGTGTGCGTGTGTGTGTGTGTGTGTGTATACACACACACACACACACACCACGCACACTTCCATTTAATCCTTTCTTTTCCATGAACTCCTGTCTATTGCCAACTTCTCCAGATGTAATTCTCTTGACTTCTGACAGTATTGGGGAGGATTAGGAAGGGGGGTGCCCTGAACTAATCACAGATATTTACACCCAGCCCCCTGCCACCCTCTGATTCCTGAGTCATTGGGGTTCTGAGCTTTAATTAGCTTGCTTCTTATCCTCTCACCTAGAACAAATTAAAACTTTAATTATCACTTGTCTGTCTGCTTTTCTCCTTCCAAAATTTTTTGACCTCTTTTATCTGCATTATCTTAAGTTTTCTTTGTCCTTGTGGGTTTTTTACTTTAGAAGTTTTACTGTTACCTTAATGGGATTCTATGAGGGAGTAGAGATAAACATGAGTATTTAATCTGACCTGTTTACTGGAAATCTCCACAAAGGCCTTTTTTTTTTTTTTTTTAAGATTTTATTTATTTATTTGACAGAGCGAGGACACAGGGGGAGCAGCAGAGGGAGAGGGAGAAGCAGGCTCCCCACTGAGCAGGCACCCTGGGATCATGGCCTAACCCGAAGGCAGACGCTTAATGACTGAGCCACCCAGGTGCCCCTCCACAAAGACCTTTTTAATCAAGTTTTTTTCTTATCAACCTGTTGTCTGCTTGTGAGGTTTTCACAGTGTGTGCTGCCTGGTAGTACACTAGGACTTTCAGTAGCTCAAGGAATTTGTAGACTAAGAATAACCTATGAATAAATGAATTGAACAGCTCAACTGGAGTGTCCTCTGGTTGGCAGGGAGCCTGGCCTGAGGAGGTTTGTGAGGCGGGGGTGGTGTCCTTTGTTTAGATGAGCCGGAAAAGCCTCATGGAACTCAGGAAGTGCTGCTCAGGGAAAATGATCTCCCCACTGTGTTTAGGACAGAGCGAAGGGGAGGTCGGAAGTAGGAAAGCCAACCAGGCTCTCTTACCAGCCAGAGAGAAATCAGTGCCCCTGTCTGGATCAAAGTTCTCTAGTGAAGGGGAACGAGAGGAGGGTCTAGTTGACAGAGATAATAAAAGGGAAAAACAAATTTGGAAGTAATTGTATGTGAGAGCAGACATTTTAGTAATATTTAAGTCAAAGATGATCCTAGTGTTTTAAATTTTAAGGATACACTGAATGTGGTCAATACATTGTGTAATAAAATTATTAATGCAAATCTACAAGTAGTAACACTTTTCTGGTTGCCCTTTGCTTTAGGAGGAAAAAAGGCAAGTTAAGTAAAACACTTTAAGCTTATATTAGTCAGAAAAGAAATCTGTGAGACCTGGATCTGTAAAAACTGTATGTGCTCTCTACCAGTGGTTTTCCAAATGCGGAGAGCAGCATCTGTCCCTCTTCACCTGCACCTTGGAAGCCACCTTAGATCCAGTAAATATAACAGTGACGAAAGCAGCGGTGTCTGGAGCCGCACCTGCCACCTCCACCTTGTCCCGTCCAATGTCCTGACAATTCTCTTTTCAAATTTGGTAATAAGAACCCATGACAAAGACTTCGGAGAATCTTCAGTACTCCGAGAAAGAGGAAATGGTGTTCTTTTAAGGCAGAAGACTATACTAATGTCTGTTTACATGTTTTTTAGCAATAAGAAGAAACTAAAAGAACTTTCTGATTAATACTTCTCTACCTGGAACATTACATTAAGCATCGTAGCATAGTCCTCGAGCCCTTAAGCATTCAGTTGTGATCTTGCTGTGTTTGAGTTTTTATTTGAGGCAGTGGCTTCCTGGTATCTGTATGTGTGGCCCAGTGCCAAGACCAGTGTGAAACTAAGAACAACAGCAAACTGTTAGAGTAATTATAACAAAAGTCAAGTTTGTAGACTTATGTGTCAGGAATAAAAAATAAGAGTCCAATTTATTTGGCCCATGTTTGGTGTTCACATTGCTGTTTATGTAACGATGCATATGGTCGTTCAAAGCGATCGGCATGTTCACAATGGAATATCTGCCTGCTCCTATCAGCTTTCACAAATGTTACCTTTATATCTCCATCACTATTAAATCACCAATTGGTAATTAGGATACCTCAGGAAAAAAAAATCTTACATATAGACCACCATCCTGGCTGGAGGTTGTTATTCTTCCTGAACATTTTGTGCCCTGGTTTGGCCTCATCCTCAAGCCCCCCTTAAGTTAAAAATACCCGGTGTGTGGTCTTGCCAGCTGGGCCGAGGCCAGGATTTTTATAGCCTTGTCTGGCCTGGGAATGGAGCTTAGCACTAGGGGGAGGTGCAGGAGTTGCCCTGTGGGTAGGGTCCTTGCTGGCTTGGAGGCCCCACCGCCCTCCTGTCTTAGCTCTGTCATCCTACACAAAATAGAAAGGTAATCTGATGCCAGCCTCCACTCTGATAGCTTTTGGTCACTTGTTTGTTAAACTAACCAAGAAGACAACTTGAAGTACATTTTCCCGTTATTTTTGAAGCCTGTTGTACCATCTGCTAGGGAGAAACTTCAGTGCCTGAGTACATATACTTTAATTAATTGAGCACCGGCTTCCTAGAGAAACATGTTTATTAAATGTCAACAAATTTGGGACATTTAGTCTTCATTTCTGGTCTTCTATGTCCAGTGGCATTTTTCCTAAATTATGTCTGGAATTTCCTTGGGATTATGTATGCTACTTTTTATTCCGAATTCTTGCTTAGTTTCTTTTGAAGGTTTCATTTATTTTCATAGATCTTCCCTAAGAGTATCTAGAAAATCATTTTATATATCTCCTTTTCTCTCTCCTGTCTTTCCTGGATGCTGTTTCCTACACCAGAATCGTAGGGTTAAAGTAATAAATGCCATCGACACATTGCTTTGCTTTGTCGTTAAACACTGGTGAGGAGTTGGGTGAAGTGAGGAATGATGTTACAGAATTTTCATTAAAAATAATTTTCAGGGGCGCCTGGGTGGCTTGGTTGGTTGAGCAACTGCCTTCGGCTCAGGTCATGATCCTGGAGTCCCGGGATCGAGTCCCGCATCGGGCTCCCTCTTCAGCGGGGAGTCTGCTTCTCCCTCTGACCCTCCCCCACCTCTCATGTTCTCTCTCTCTCTCTCAGTCTCTCTCTCAAATAAATAAATGAATAAATCTTTAAAAAAATAATTTTCAGGCCATACCCTTCAGTAGTCACAGTGTGTGATCTCATGCTTACGACTTAAAAATATAAATAGAATGTGAATTCATAGAAGCTTCTGCCTATAGGTCGTTCAGAAGAGTCAAAATTTAAAAACTGATTTGCTTAAGCTCTTTACCGTCTTTGTATGTTTTTCTGGCCCAAAGAGCAGACAATCACATTAATTTTCTCCCTTCTTTCTTACTCACTACTTGATGGAAGGGGAAAAAAAGAAAAAAGACAAATATTTGTGGGTTAGGGAGGGGAGGTGTTCTGTTTTGTTTTGTTTTGTTAAAGCTTTTATGGAACGTGTAGGTGGTAAGCCAATTGTAACAGTTTGTGCGGACCCCTAGGAAGGGAAACCGTGTCATTGGCCCTGACACTGATGATTGAAGGACAATTGTTTGCTTTCTCTTGCAAATTAAAAATGCATGAGAGCAAAAAAAAAAAAAAAAAAAAAAAAAAAAACATGAGAGCACCTTTTTGACACCGGGTTTGCTGAAACATCACTGCTGTCTTTTTTGGAATAGTCCCGTGGATGTTTTTGCACAAAGTGGTATCTGTCAGAACTTGAAGTATCTTTGCCGTCTTTGAGCAGGCAGTGCAGGACAAGTTTGAGCACATGGTTACTTGACACAGGGCTGCTGATCCCTGGGAGAGAATGTTTTACTGTAGCAAAAGAACTGTACCAGTTTATATACTGTCCTCTCCATAATTACTGCCCTCCCACTTTGAATCCTCACTTCTTTTTCTGAAAGTAGAAGAGATGGGACACGTGGTGGGAAATCTCGAGAATGCTGGAGCAATTTATGAGTAGGTTGGAGGCCCTGTGTTGCTGATCCGCCCACCTTCTTAGAGCGCTTCTGGTGATCCCGGACCTCCGGCATTCTTATTCAGGATGGAATTCTCACAAGAAACTGCATAAATATTTTTCTTTTGGAGGAACTGTCTTCTAAAATACAAGTGGCTTTTGTAAATTCATATTGTGGATTCCTTATTTTGTAGGCTGGGAAATCCACACAAACAATCCTCTTTTTAATGTCTTCTATTCATGACTTCAAGGGGTTAGTAGGCTGAATGAATAGGGAGCACTTCCAGATCTTGTTGGCACACATGGTATTTTTTAAGAAATGAGGTGCACGCAACCACAAGTGCTTCTGCTTTATTTCCTGGAAAATGCCAAACTTCACATTTTGGGGGGAATGGGAGAATAGTTCTATTCTCTCCCCCATGCCCCCCATTATAAAGCACTACTTGTAAATGATTAAGCATGCTTTGAAAATGTTTAATGCAGAAATGGTAAAAGGCTAAAAATTCTTTGAAATCTCTTCAGAGATAATAAGTCTATTGTATGTACTTCTAAATAAAGTTTTAAAATGGTGTAATGTTACACATGTTCTTCTGCAACTAGCTTTCCTCGCTTAATGAACCTTAGACATTTTCTTTGTGTATCTAGACAATGCCGCACCATATTCCTTTGTATGGATATGTTGTCATTTGTTTAACCAGATTTCTGATTGAGGGGTATTTGGGTTGATGCCAGTATTTAACTGTGACAAATGATGTTGCAAAAAGTGTACAACTCTTACATGAGTTGTATCCTCATGGAAGTATTTCTTTAAGATAAATTCCTAGAAGTAAAATTGGAGGGTCAAAGAGTCAGGGTTTGTTTTCCTGTAATAGGAGGAAGACATTCACCCAAGAACTCAACTTTGCCTGGTCTTCTGCTTTGTAACAAGTATCCTTTTACTGTATTATCAAAAATAGGACTCTAGGTAAACTGCAGTTTGGAGGGGTGGGGGGAAGGTCTCTCAGGATTAGTTTTCGTTTGGAAATGGATGTTTCTGTCATTTGACTTTTTCCTGTAGTCTTTAATCTGCAGGTGAAAAGCTTTACATGAAACAACTTTTAAAATTTTAAAGTTTTGCTTGCATTTTATAATAGATGACTAAGAAAATGATAAATATAGTCTATTTGGTGTGAACACTAGTTCCTTCTGTTTTATGATCTGTACTGTATCCTATAATGTTGGGAGACTTCTTTGAGTTTATTCTTTGCCTTTGAGTTCTTTTTGATTTTGTAGTCAAATGATAGCTAAATTAAAGTCTAGAAAGTGGATAATGTCCATTGGTAAATGATCCGTTGAACACTGTTCTGTGTAAAATGCTCAACAAAGTATGACTATTTCCGTCCCTAGATAGCTGGGGATTTGATTGGAGTTAGAAGCCATGTGGGGCACCTGGGTGGCTCGGTTGGTTAAGCGACTGCCTTTGGCTCAGGTCATGATCCTGGGGTCTTGGGATCAAGCCCCGCATCTAGCTCCCTGCTCAGCGGGAAGCCTGCTTCTCCCTCTTCCCCTGCCTGCCGCTCCCCCTGCTTGTGTTCTCTCTCTTTCTGTCAAATAAATAAATAAGATCTTTAAAAAAAAAAAAAAAAATAAATGCCTCCAAGTGTGCAAAGTCATGTGAGGTAGAGTAGGATGAATGGAACATGGTTAACAATCCCTTACCTTAAACTTAAAGTATAGTCATTTTTAATGATCACAGAGTAGCTCCTCATTGTAATTAGTACAATTCCACAAATAAATACTTAACACACAAGTTTAAGTATTTTTTTCTCTGAAAATTAAAGTTAGGGATGCCTAGGTGGTGCAGGCAGTTAAGCATCTAACTGTTGGTTTGGCTCAGGTCCTGATCTAAGGGTTGTGGGATCAAGCCCTTTGGACTCTGCACTCAGCATGGAGTCTGCTTGAGATTGTCTCTCTCCCTCTGCGCCTCCCACCTGTGCTCGCTCGCTCACTCTCTCTGAAATAAATAAGTAAATAAATAAATTAGTCTTTTTAAAAAAAGAAAAAGTTAGACTTAATGTCATTTCAGAATTTCTGCTGAGTAGAAAGAATTTTATACTTAAATTTTATCAACATTACCCATTTAAGGCCTATGTCAGATAACTAGTTTTGCTGTAGTCCTTGCAACTGTTTTTTTTTCTTTTCTAAGTGGTCTGGGACTCAGTAGGCATGTTTGAAAGCCACTGACCTGGTTGAAGATGCTAAACTTACTTATCAACGCTTCTTTGAAGCCACATTGAATTAAAAAATGAAAAAAAGGAAAAATGGCTTAAATTTTTTTTCTGCCAGGAGAAATGATAGGTATTTTCTGTAAAATGTCCAGATAATGTAACAAGTATAAAGACATAAAAATTCCTCCTTAATCCTTCTACCCAGAGATAAAAACTGGTTAACAAGGTTTTGTATGAATCTGTAGAACTTTGCATATATGTTTAACAAATTTTTGTTAACAGCTTTGGGCACTCTACTACCTGTTCTGTGTGGTTATATTATCATTACCATGTTGCAGTGCACGAGCTCTGGAAAGAATCAGATACCTTGGGTTCTCTGTGTATGCCAGGGCCACCCCCCGCTCCGGCAGTAGGGGCTGTTCCTCAGTCTTCAGAAACCTGGAAAGGGGACCCAGAACTTCTGACTTTGGAAAGGAAACATACACCCTCTTTGTTCTCCAAACATCATCCAGTCATTAAGGATTCGGCTTGTTCCTTGTTATTTTGCAGCTTCTGTTTTCCGGTTTGCTTTTGACACTCCCGTATTTAATTGTATATTGAAGAAGTAAAAATAAAGAGTGTATTTTTCAAAGAAGAATGTTTTTTGGAAAGTATTTTTTCTCTGTGACAGTGGATGAGACTTCTGAAGGCTCTGGATCTAGGTTATTGCAGGTTTGCTTCTCTAAGCTGAACTGTCCAACTGCTATGCTATTTCAGACCTGGTCTATCTTTCCCTTTCAAGCTCCAGAGATAATTTATAGCTGTAGGGTGTCAGGAGTGGGTTTGATTGGGCCTGGACAGTGTAACATGGAATTTTGCAAAGATTGTTAGTTGAAATTGCTACTTCAGCATTCACATGACTAAGTACAGTAAACTTCTTACACAGTTAATTTATTTGAATATTTATTGATTGAGTCCTTCATGTAGAATACTACAGTAATGAAAAAGCCCAGCACATGTTCAGAGCTGATTTGGCTTTTTAAAAAATTCTAGGCTTGAGTGCAGTCAGCTAAATGATCTTTAGCAAAATTGGCAGTAAATGGATACCCATAGGCTGGGAATCAGCTTCTTCTTCTTTGAAGGTATTACAGAGCTATTATTAGCTCTAAATGTTAGGTTAGTCTAGAAAAGGGACTTTTCCAGTTGTGTAAATACTTGTTATTTACATATTTTCTTCCAAATTGGGGAAAGTTATATTTCTACTCTTTATCTCTGGCATAAGCATGCAGGGACTTTGAGAATATTTTTTTGTTCAATTTATAGTAAGTAGCCTTCATAAATTCAGTTTGTTTCTGTGTTTAAGTCTCCTTTAACTTAAAAATAAATTTAGGAGCCGGTGATTGGACTTTATTAATACAATGTTTTCATAAAAATTAGACTCCTAAGACTATGACTCCTTTCCAACCAGAAGGATATAATTTTTTTTCTCTGAACCCAAAATTTTACCACTAGCAGATGTTTTCCCAAAACTGACCACAAGGAAACATGTCAAGGCTAACTCAGGATTATACAGAAAATTAAACTATGATTTAATTACAACAATTGACTCTCTGGCTCTATTAATAGCTAATGACTTATATTTTCCTGTGCCTGTGAGCTATGCTTTACTGTGTTTTAGAGCTTTCAGATACAATCATTAGTGTTCCAGAGACAAGACTTTCCTAGAGACTAGGTTCTTTCTTTTCATTTATGGTTTCGTTTTTATACTCAGTGTTTCTTCCTCCCCTACTTAATTGGGAGAACAAAGAAAGAGGTTTACCAAACAGATTTAGGCTTGAAAACCCAAACCTTCCTTATGCCTTTCTGAGCTTGCTTTAAAAATGCAGCAGAATCTTGTTAGAATGCTGATAGGAGGGATAATACCTAGAAACTTTTAATGTTACCTTGAGGAATGTACTGTACACCTTATTGGCACACAGATAATCTATTTGACTGACTGACTTACCAGGACCATGCTGTAGGGTGGTACTTTATGATCTTAGAGAACTTAAGGACTGGATTAGAAATTAGAACTTCAGAATTCCCAGTTTAGATCTGTGCTTTAAGTCTTAACACATTGGAGTTATAGCCATTAGGTTAGCCTGTGTCCTGATGTGTTGTGAGACTAGATCAAAGTCTATATGAAAGTGATTTGAAATACTTTGATATGTTCTTTATGACAGTCTTGTCATTTTCTTCATTCAGAGTCCTAGGATTGTCCTAATGGTGAGTTTTCTTTCCACTTGGGGCCTGATGATGGGCCTTAATGGTAGATCCCAAAGTTGGTCAGTTTGGGGCCAGGTATTCTTTTCTAGGGAGGCCTTGGTTTACCTTCGGGTCACTGTGTGGGTGGGGATAGGGTACAGCTGGAGCCTCTTGGAAGCCTGCTTCTTTGTTCTTCCACTGAGGCATTTTATGGTAGGATGAAGGTCTGACTCCTTGTTTCTTTGGATGTGCCAGCACAGTTGCTCTTTTCTCATATTGTGTCACCCTCATGACACAGATACTCCTTTCCGTTTGCTTTTCAGCTCTCAAGCTCAGTCTTAACCTGTGAGAGGTGGTTTCTGCATCTGTAAGATGGGTCTTATGTTACTGCCTGCCTCCGTAGGTTTTTATGAGGGTTAAATGAGATGATACTTACAAAGCATTTACCAGTAGAACTCACAGAAAACCACACACACACACACATACATGCACACACAATGTATGTGTGTGAAAACGTTGTTATGAATGTTTTCACAAAACATATGGTTCTTCAGTGAGTTGTGAATTATGACATTAACAATTTACTTTATGAACCAAAGCTAGCTAGCTAACTTTCCCCTTCTTTCCCCTCCCCTCCCTCCTCTCCTTTCCTCTTTTTTCTTTCTTTCCCTAACAGTTGAACACAGTTGCCATGATGAGCTAGAATGTACTTGAAATGGCTGGGTTTTTTGGGGCTTGAGTGATTGTTAATTCTTATTTAGGGTTATTCTGTGGAAATCCTTACCGTTCATACCTGAGGCAGTTTAGAGACCCTTTGGGAGGGTGGGAGGCAGGGATTAGGGATGATGGAGTAGCAGAATATGCTCAAGATTTGAGTAGTTCAGTCCTTCAGCCTTATTAAGTAGCCTCTTCAGACCCAGGACGTTGGGGGCAGATAATCAGAATTGACACAAATTGTTTCAGGACTGAGGAAATCTAGATTGTTCTATTCCCTGTGCTTTAGATCTCAATGATGTAAATGACTGAGGACTCAACTCTCCTTTCCACCTTCCCTCAAATGATCCAGTCAATGTGGAATGGTTTCAGACTCAGGAAGTCAACTAACATGATGTAATCTGGTTGTTGTGATTGAGTATGTTGGGCACAGATGAAACAGTGAAAGATTTGGGAAGGTTTTATTATATTGAGAGTTCATTTCTTTTGAGAAAATGTTAGAGCACATTAACTGCTATGATTACCATAAATAATTATATCAAAAACAGGACCATCAGAATAAATTAACAAAACATGTTAAGGTGGTAATGTGGGCTTTTGTTTCTTTTTTGCTTTGACCTGTTAACTTCCGGTTAACCATTAGACATTTTTGTCTAGTTGATCCATTTGATAAGGCTTTTCTTGATAAACTACTAGCTCAGGGCTATTGGGGAAGGGGTGGATGCTTCTCATACGGAATGGAATATGTGTCAAAAGTAAAAATAACGTCACCACTGTCAGCTTAATTCAACAGGAAGCAATGAAGGAACATGGGTCAGGGGGATTGTGAATGATGTCCAAGTTTGTAATACCTAATTATTCAGAATTAGCAGTAAATTTTCAGGGAGTGTGGGTGATACATGAAAAGCAAGTTAATGAGCAAATTGCTCTTTAATTTTCAAAAGCTGGGAATTTAAGCTGAATTTACACTGTGAGTGAACTTCAGCTACAAAAATATTATTGTATGTAACTGCATACATACAGGTTTGCATTCTGATGTACACAGGCTGTTTTATTTGTGGAACATGTATGTTAAAATAGAAGCATGTGATTATGGTCAACAGTACAGCAGACCTGTTTCTTCTGTGTGTTTCACATGTTATCCTGGCTTACCTGGTATTTATTTCACAAATGAGTAATCACTTGATCAAACTATATGTTTACTTTTATTTTTAGTTCTCTATTTTGACAAAATGTCACCTATTTGAGGCAGGGTTTCTGATAAAAGTTGTAAAATAATCACTTTACAGTGAAATGTTAATAATCAAGTCAAGCAGTAAGTTAGCTGTATGAATATTGGTTAAAACCATGAAACCTTAAGTTCGTCAAAACAGTCCATCCTTTCAAATGGATTCCTAAATCTGTTATGTGAATGTGTGTGTGTGTGTGTGTGTGTGTGTGTGTGTGTGCGCGGCGCGCGCGTGCGCATCTGGTTTGAAATCCTGCAGTTAGAGATGGGAATTATATAAACCATGATTTATATCAGAGAAATTAGCTCTGGAATATAGAAGGCCAGCTGGCTACTCTCTTGGATCCTTGATGCTATGGTATTTTTATAAAAAAAGGCAAGTGTTGAAAATTATATAAAAATAAAGACTATACTGGTTTATTATCAGATTTTATAAGGGAAAAATTTGGTTCTATAATATGTGTTCATGTATTGTAATTACAACTGTGGTCACGTAGACTGATTATATATAGTGGATGAGATAGTGGGTTCTGGAGTCATTCTGGACCTTAATTTCTTTGTTGGCCTATTATGAGGATTAATTGTGTTCATATGTATTTAAGTTCCTAAAACCGTGCCTGGCACAGGGCAGACACTCAGCTTATGTGCTTAATGTTAACCCAAGTGAATTTATTGCAGATACCATATGGAAGATGTGTGTATGCGTAAACAAATACATTTAGCTATATGCATGTATAGAACCATCTATACATGTGTATATGATGATCATATAACCTGCACTTTTCAGGACACATTGAATGACTTTATAAACACTGATACCACCCTTCTGTGTGCCACATGCTATTTTTAGCATTTTGCATTTATTAACTCATTCGACTTCATAGCAGTTCCATGAGGTATATACTGCTGTCTTGTTTTACAGATGACAAAACGAAGGCACAGAGAGATTAAGTCACTTTCCCCAGTTCTTGTAGTGAACATGTTGGAACTGAATTCAGTTAGTGCTGTTCTGACTCTTAACCGCTTTGCCGTGCTACCACCCCAGCACCAGGTCTTGTTCCTACGAGGATGCTCCTGTTTGGCTTTCCTATAGTCATGTATGTTTGCGTATATGTCTATATACCAGTTACAGCCCATTTATTGCACTGTGTGTGTGTGTGTGTGTGTGTGTGTATGTGTGTGTGTATTCTCATATACACATGAAAAGAAATGATGTCGGCTTCTAGAAGGCTTAGCTCTAGTACCCCTATTGCTTAAAAACTCATGGGTCTGCTTAATTGTAAAATATGTCAGTCATATTTTGTTGACACTGTAGCATGAAATGCAAGGGGAAGAAAATTAGGAAAACGTTTGATGGCAGTATCTAAACTGAATAGCCAAGAGATTGAAATTTGGGGTCTCTGACTTCTAATTTGCTCCAAGGTGGTGATGGCCCAGAGCGGCTTATGGTTGAATCTGTGGTGTCGTGTGGTGGCAGCTAAGACTGAGGGGAAACTTGTATTTCCTGCCTGGGGCTTGCTTGAAGTATCACAACAGCTAGAACGTCGCCTTGGTAAGGGTAGTGTGGTTGGCTAAGTGCTTCTGAATCCCATACTCTCCCTGGAACTTGAACTGGCCCAGTTAGATAGTGCGGGAGTGTTACCGTTTTCCGGGTGAGGGAATGGAGGCTTAGGTTAAGGAACATTCTCAAGGTTCTACAGTTTGAAGTATCACAAGGCTGGCCCCTAGGTTTTCTGATGACCAAACCGTGTGCTGTCTGTCAGCCCCGATTTCGGAGAGTGTCTGAGTCCTTGTCCTCCTCCCGTGTCGAGGCAGTAATGTAACGCCTGTGAAGCTTAAATGCCAGGCACAAGCCACTTGGAATTAAAGGACAGGTGGCCCAGTGGGCAGAAGCAGGGGCCCTGGTGTGGCCTTGGCCTGGCTCCAAGCGTCTGGTGTGGGGGTTCCACGCCAGCCCTCCTGCTCTCTGGAGCATCGCTATTTGTTTGCATCGCTAGGCTGTCAGTGTGGAGGACGGCCTTTTTCTGAAATTGTTCTTTGAACTGGACATTTGAGGTGGGAGAGGGGCCCTGACAAAGGGGCTGGTCACCTCTTTTGGGGCTGCTTTCATTTTCTGTTTTCTTTTTTAGTGTGGCTTGAAGAGAAGAAGAGGCAAGTAGCTTTCTGTTCCTTAACTAGTACAGCAGTCAGTTTTGCATTTGTAATAAAAATGATTCAAGAATGTCTAATTTGTTCCTTTTCTGTTATCCTTTAAACTTCCGGCCTTAAACCTGATGTGATATTCTGCTGGAGAGCAGTACTGCTATTGATGCCATCGGCGTGGTCACCCGTTGCCTTAGTTTTTGGCCACGAAGAGATTGAGAGCAGGGAAGAGTTAGTATTCCTTGTTTAATGACTTCTATAATATTTAGATTTTGGTTTTGGGTGTTTCCCCCCCCCCTTAAACATTCCAGTATTTACTGGCATACTATAGTGCAAATGTGAAAAGGAAACTGTTAAAAATTTATTTTATAATGTATAAACCAGCATTTTATATGGAACTGTGCGTATGGCAGCTTTTCCGTTTGTGTTAACCGATACTAAAGCTTTTCTAGATTAAAAACTGTAGGTTGCAAAACATGTGGGTTTGTTTTTTTCTTTTTCTTTCTTTTTTTTTCCCTGTGCAGTTATTTCTTTATCACTGAGTTGTCCTTCCAAGCCTGGTCTAAATGTGCTTGAAAATTACCATCTGCTCCCTGCAGTTTGGAGAGGGCACAGAGAGACTAAGGTAGAAAGCTGTCACTTCTAATATTTTCATTCAAACTTTCACGCCCTTCTTGTCTAGTTACATAATTGCATGCAGAGGAGTTGTTTTAGCCATTTGGTCTTTTCCTAATTTTTAAATGCGGGAGGGGGCACAGGGAGAGACTGTTTAATTTTAAGAGCTGGGGCACAGTACTGATTCGAATTTGAGAATCTGATAAACCAAGAAAGCATTCAGCATTTCACCTCCCTGCCCAGTAAGTCACTGGCTCTGTCTGTGGCATAAGTGAGACAATGTGAAAAAAAACACCCAACTTACAGATAATTTTCTTACGCAGAGTGTGCTTTCTTACAAATTTTGAATGCTGTGTTCTCAAATTTCATTTTCTGAAGTTGGTATAGCATAGATTTAATGATTTAGTAGTTCTTTACAGTCTTATTTGATGTTCAGAATTTATTATAGATCCTATCGGAAGGATTTTGCATTGCTTGCATAATTTATTTTTTTAATGTCCCCTTTTTTTTAATCTTAAAAATTGATCTATTTTGGTTTTGATTGGAATGAACGACCACAATAGGATTTGGAAATGAAACATGACGGAAGCTTGTTAGTGTAAACTGCCAATAATTTCTAATAGTCAGGAACAAGAAGACCATTAAAAAATGGGACTAATGCCAGTAAAAGGTAGTAAGATAAAATGATAGTATTACTGTAGTCCAGAGCTGTAAATTTTGATCTTCCTGCAACTTAATTATCTAACATCCACATCAAGCTGAAGACCGTAGTTTTACCCTTCCATTTACTTGGGGATGATTTTAAGAGAAGAAAAGGATTTCAGTCTTCATTTGGCAGAATGATGGTTCTGACTTCCATATAATGGAGTATTCAGTAATTCCCACAAAAGATATTTAGTTAAGATGTCTATAATTGATTTTTTTGAGGAACAGCATTCTAGGCTTTTCATAATTAGAACAGAAAACTGAAAACAAATTCTCTCTTTCTCTCTCCCTTCCTCTCCCTCTCTCTCTTTTTTTGGGGGGGGTTATTTTCTAGCCTGTGATAATCTGAGTCTCTTTAGAACCATCTATTTAAGTACCCCATTTGTGCCAGGGTGTTTGCCTTTTGTACAACCAACGTTTTATAATTTCTCTAATGTAACAAAAACTTGCTTTGGAAAAAGGTGTATATTCTAGGCTCTCACAGAATACATGGAGAACCAGAGAGCAGGTATGTCAACAACCTTATGTAGTGTGGTCCTTAGTACGGTAGAGATCTATAGAACGGCTGTGGGAATCTCAGGAGGCAGGTAGTGACTCAATGGAGCCTGAACTGGGTAGGCTTGACAGGAAGGTAGGTAACATTTGAACTGTGTGTGTGTGTGTCTCATACCCTTGGCAGTGGAAACAGTATATTCAGTGTTCTATAACCCTAAACTTGTATGTTATGTTGAAGAATAATGTGGTTCTCATAGGGCTAAAGGTGTTGGAGAATGAGATACAAGTTTGGATTGGGAAAGTAGATTAGAGAAAGGTTGTGAATGTGAATGGTCTTATATACCATTCCAAGCAATTTGAACTTGACCATGTCTAAATAGGAGCACTTTCTGTATTTGTAGGAAGTTTTAAGCTGGGGAGGAACGATGAAATCTGTATGCCAGAAGGTGATGCTGGTGTGTGGAGAGTAAACTGGACAGGGAGCGCTGAAGGAGGGTGAATGATCAGTGTGACCCCACTAGGGCTTGAGAGGTAGGTGTAAGGTGCAATTAATAGATTGAATACAGGGATCTTAGTAACCAAGCATCAGGTAAGGCAAGGGAGGGCTTTTGGGCATCTGGTTAGATGTCTGTATAGAGGTAGAGGAGGGGGAGTAGATCTGAGAGAAGAAAGGGACTTTGGTTTTCTGGTGGTAGCCTGCAGGAAGTGCAGGTGTTTAATGGACAGTAGGAAATATGGGTCAGGGGAGTTGGGGATGCTGAAGATAGAATCTTGAAGTTCGATTCTAAAGTTATGGTGTGGCTCATTAGTTCTGAGTCCTGGCATCTCTTTAGAATCAACTGGGAAGCTTTAACAAAGTGTACATGATGAGCCCATCCGACAGGTTTATCTTACTTTGTCAGGGGGTGGGGGTGGGTCCTGGACCCTCTGGAACCTCGGTTGAGAATCAGAATTGTGAGTTCATAGTAGAAGCCATAGGAAAGGGTGTGCGTTGCCTATGGAGTATAAAAGAGGAGGGTGACAAACCTTGCAACCCAAGTACTGAAGAGGTGAATGGCAAAGCAGGAGCTAGAGGAGACAGTGACAGGATGGTAAAGAAGGCAGAGCGGTAAGAGGAACAGCGGAGCACTGTGTCGTGGGAGAGATGGGGACGGGGCCAGCATGGAGGGTAGGTGGTCGGCAGTGTCTGCTGCTGCAGAAGGGACAAGAAGAAAGGATTAAGAAGTGGCCAGAGATACTTTTTTTTCCTTGCTGTGATTTGATAGTAAGAGTTAAATTGCAGTGGTTTGAGGAATGAATGAAGGGAAGGAGGCAGTGTGTGTAGATTGTTCTTTGAGTCTGCTTGTGTTGTTCTGTAAGGTCCACGAATGCTTCTGCATTGTTGAACGCCTGCTCTGTGCCCACCTGGGTGCGGGAGCCCGGCAGTTACAGTTTTGGCTAGGTTACTTCCTTACCCCGGGGAGCTCGTGGTCATGAACACATGATGACTTATCCCATGAGCTGAGTTTCATAAGATGAACAAGTCATTTAAGGAAAAGGTGGGCCCCGTGTTTCAGGCAGAAAGTGTAGCACGAGGGGGGCAAGGTGGGGTGAGCTGGTTTAGTTGAACGTGAGTAGCTCACTTGAGGTGATACTGGGAGGGATGCTTGGGTCATGGAGGAATCTGAATGCCAAGTTGGGAAGCCTGACTTGATCCTGTAAGCAATACGGAGCCTTTCTCGTTTTAAGGGGGAAGAGAAGTGGACCTTGGAAATGAGCATTTTAGGTAGATCATTTTCTGCCCACTGCTTGATGGGGAAGAAGGACTTACAGGGAAAGAACCTGGAGATAGAGAATGGCCTATTATGAGCAGAATAAAGTAGGACCCCCATGGATTCGTATTGTAGGGATAAAAAAGGCTGAGACTGAATGTTTGTGTCCCCACAAAATTCCTATGTTGACACCTGGCCCCCAGTGTGATGGTGTTAGGGAGGAGGGGCCTTTGGGAGGTGCTTAGGTCATGAGGACAGAACCCTCATGAACCAGGATTAGTGTCCTTATAAGAAAGACCCCAGAGAGCTCCCTTGCCCCCTCTCCCATGTGAGGACACAGTGAGAAGTTGGCTGACTATGAACCAGGAAGCAGACTCTCACCAGGTATTGAAACTGCTGTCCTTGATTTTGGACATCCCGGCCACCATGACTGTGAGAAATAAATTTATGTTGTTTATAAGATGCTTGGTTTATGATAATTCTGTTACAGCCTGAAAGGACTAAGACAGGTAACTTTAAATCTCTGTAGAAGGTAAACTGGGTACGGGGCACAGAGGTTGATTATGTTGGGGTAAGAAGGTACAGAATGTGAGGGGAGGTCTTAGACGACTCCACGTTCTTGCTTTGGCTGGAAGAGAAGACTTTGGTTCCAATAGTCAAGAGCCTGAATATAAAAGGAGAGGCAAGTTTTGTGGAGGAGGGTGATGGGTTTTTGATTTTGGACATATTGAGTTGGACTTGGTTCTGTTGTGTATATGTGAGGATAGTAGAGTATTCTGTCTGTATTTTTTTTTTTCCTTTCAGAATCCTAAAGAAAGATGTCTACTCCATTCTCGTAAACTTCCCTGAGAAATATAGGCTAGTTGTATCTTTATTTTATAGATGCGGAAACGGAAGCAACTAAAATATTAAGTGACTTACCAAAAGTATGGAACAGCAAATGGAACCTAGGCTAATGAATACCCCAGTTCTGTGTGCATATAGTGTGTACAGTTCTATGTGCATATAGTAATTGCCAAAAGTGTGTTTTCAGTTGTTGAATGGATGATAAGTGAATTATTCCGATCTCCGTGATGCTGCACACAGCTCCTGAGGCACAGAACCTCTCTGAGCGGTGGGCTCTTCATCTGCACAATTGGGTGTGTGGGGCATGCAGAAGGGAAAAGAGGTTCTATGACTTTTCAGTTTCTTGCTAGTTCGAACATTCTGTGTTTCTGGACTTCCAGCGCCATCAACTTGAAATTGTTCTTTGAAGTAGCTAAAAAGTAGTGTTCAACCCCTAACAGATGATTTATTTTCTATCCTCTTTTTCTTCAAGAGGAGAATGGAAAAATTACGTCTGTAGAACACAGTGGGTTAGAAATGGCTTGTGAGAACTAGTTCTGTATTTTCTTAAAATTAATCTTCTCCCTCATAGCAAAGCCTCATGTACTTAAAGTAATTGAATGGGCTGCAGGGTATACTGGGAATTGTAGTTTTCCACTTCTTTGTGTTCTGAAGATTAATAATCTTGCAGCCCTCCGAGGGAGATAAGGAGAGGACGCTCTCTGACAAATTGTTAGCTTGTCTTTCAGAAGTGTGCTTTGAGCAGTGAATATACCCTCAATGCCTCCCTTGGGCTTTTAGCTTGATTCTAAGTAATGGTAATATATAAAGTATGGCTTTAAACATTTTGTTGGCTTATGATACTGCACTTCTTTTCTAGTAGTGTCTTTAATCTTTTAGCCTAGTTTTAAGGAAGTTTTTGTTTGTATCAAGGTGATAGATGTAAATGGTTTTCAAAGACAATGGTTTTACAAAGATCTGCCATCAAAAACAGTAGTCACTGCCCTCCATTCTCCAGTTCACTTCCCCAGAGGCAACAGCCACTTTGAACTCTTTTATTTAGCTGATTCTTCGAGGACGCCTCCATATTTTTGAATAACTTTTCCTTGCGTTGCTGCTTTCCGTTTAAGGTGACGATTTACTGCTCCTTCCTTACCCTGTCCTCCCCACGAGCATGAGTGCTGCTCGTGCCTCTTCATCCTCTCGGTAATGCTTTGTTGTGACTCGGGTTTGATCACTGTTGTGTTGACATTACTGAGACCCGGGAACTCTGTTCGGCAATGAGCCATGTAGTAAATGGCTGTCCTCTCCTGTGCAGGTCTTTGTTTCTCTCCCAGTCAAGAATTGACTTTTCTTTAATTTTCTACATGTATTCATTACTCACTCTGCTTAGGATTTTTAATCCATCATAACTGCCCACCTTTTGTTGTAAATTATTCAGTTCCAACAGGCGTGCGATCAGTTGCATCTTGTCAAGGACTCTCTGCTAGGGCCTCTGGCCTTCTGGGCCCTCTCTGGGTACCTCTGTGTCTGATGCATACGTCCGGGGACGTCCCTTTACTTTCACCTTGGAATTTCCCCCCACCTCGCTTCCTGTGTGGGATCTTTGGTTTCCTGGATTCTCTGTCTGTCTTATTTTGGTGCAGCTCATCCTCCAGTAGCTTTCTCGGGAATGGTGTGGGGAATTAAAATTTTAAGGTCTTGCGTGTCTGAAAATGTCTTTATTTTACCCTCAATGCCTCCCTTGGGCTTTTGGCTTGATTCTAAGTAATGGTAATATATAAAGTATGGCTTTAAACATTTTTTTGGCTTATGATACTGTACTTCTTTTATTTTACCCTCATAGATGACCTAAAGATCGACTGGGAATAGTAGTTTGGAAATCGTTTTCCTTTAGAATTTTGAAGCGGTTGCTTGACTGTCATTTAGCCGCCAGTGTTGCTCTTCGGAAGTCTGAAGCCGTTCTTCTTGCTTCCTGATTCTTTGCATGCCCCTCCACCTCCTGACCATCCTCACACCTTCTCTTCCCCCACTGTCCTTACATTTCACTGGGGTCTCTTTATCCACTGCCCTGTGCACTCTTTTGACCCTGGGGTCATGTCTTGAATTACTTTTTTTTTTTTTTTAATCTCCCTTCCCCCCTCATTTTTCCTCTTCTCTCATTCTGAGATCTTTGTCACCCAATACTGAACTTACTGGGCTTATCTTTTCTACTTATTTATATTTTTTTAATGTCATTTTCTTTTATTCCTGCTTCTGGAAGGGTTCTTCGTTCTATTGTATTTTTAATTTCCAAGGCTCTTTCTAGGCCTCTTTCCCTGCCCTTCTTCCTGCCTCTTGCCTCTCCTCCTCCTCTTTTTTCCTTTTCTTAATTCTTCTTTATTTTGTTTTAATAGAATTTTGTTCTTGTTTCAAGATAGATTTTTTTATCTCATTGAGATATTAATAATTGTAGTGCCTTTTGCATCACTTCACTGCCTTCTAATTTGCCTCCACACCCCCCCCCTTTTTTTTTCTTGTTTTGGTCTCTCTTTTCCTGTTGAAGACTTTCCTCAGCTACCAGTAGTTCTTGCTTGTCCAAATGCCTTGGCAGGGCTCGCTGATCACTGGGAGGTACCTGGGTGGGCTGTTTAGGGGAATAAATAGGGAAGTATCTCACTATTCAGTAGATATTGCTGAACCACAGCCCTTCTATGGTAGTGGTTCTGGAGAATCACTGTTTTTCCCCTCCTCCAGGAATAAATCTCTGGGTTTGTGCCAGGTTGAGGGAGATGCTATGCTTGGTGGGAGAGACCCCCCTCCCACCCCCGACACATACACACCATCCGTACCACTGTGCTCTCAGAGGTATCTGGTACCCCCACTTTCTGAGCCTTTTGAAGATTCTGCCTTGTCAACTGTGTTGACTGAGTTAGTTACTAATTGTCCATCTGTTTCTAGCATCCAAAATTTTGCTGGTGTTGTTGTTCCTGTTCTTGTGGGTTTGTTTTATAAAAATAAACAAACAAAAAAGCAAATGAAAAAGCAAACTGTACTGTCATTTGTTTTTAGGAGGGAATGATACTAGATGTAAGTGTTGAATCTGCCATGTTTATCCAGAGTCTTTCTAGGTTATAAATAGTACATTTACATTTGTAGGTCTGACCTATGTATGCTACTTTATAAATACCTTTATAATTTATGTGAATATGTACTTAACTGTGGGTTACAGTCTGTCCAGTACATAAACAGAACTGTCACAGACATTAAAATGTAATTAACAGCTGCGAGAACTGTCTATACTCTGTGATCTCTTTTGAATGGTTTATACTATTTGCAAGTTGAAAATGTAGTTGATTCTGCAATCATGGAAATTATTTCATTTAAATGTGATTTAGTGCATCTTATTTTCTGTATAGACATCTGAAAATGACTTGTGGCCACAGTCTTCCCTGTACATGAATACCCCATTCAACATGGCCTGCTGTGGTGCGGACTTGTTAAGATGGTATTTATTTCAGAAATATTTTCCTGTAAAAACATGTATGTACACATGTAAGTATGGGTGTCTGCACATATAAACAATCCATCACTGCACTCTTGCTGTGTCTTCTACATTTCAAGGGGTATGGCGTGCTCTCAGCCTGGGAATGGGAGTGTGTCAGGCTGTATTCTCAGGCAACACACCTCCCCACACCATCCTGCAAATGCTGTCAGCCACCTTACGATGATATGCTTGGCAGCTTACGCTGGAGAGCCTTCTGTGGCCTCTCTTTCTGCCCCTTACACATTCTAATGGATAGCTTTGATCTCTGATGACCAACAGAAGGTGTACAAATGACATTTCTGGACCTACGAAAGCGTAACAAAGGACATTATCTTGCTGGATGTTAAAATGCAAGTTTTATGGTGGCCTGAAGTGCCTTCGTGGAAAAATTTGTGGAAGTTCAGTTAGGCAGTGAGGGACTGGTGCAAGTCTTGTGCTACACCAGCGAGCCCCTGCTGCTCTGGGGGCTGGGCCAGCAGATGCGTGAAAGCCAGCTGGAAGCACAGAGCTGCAGAGATGCCTCACTGCTCCAGGGGACTGGAAGAGCATGGAAGAGTGTTTGTTGGCATCCATTTCCATAGGCATAGCTGCTAAGACAGAAGTTTCCCCACGTAAATGGTGTGAGAGGTATGAACAGACTGCTTCCTGTGGAAAGCTGACCTAGCTATTTACTTGGAATATTTGATTCTTTAACTGAATGTGCTAAAGAGTTACTGGATGATGTCATTATCAGAAATACTATTTTATGTTCATATGTATATGTATTTCATTTTGGTTATGTGTGGAAAGTATCTGAATATATTTGACGTTTTAAATAATGCTTTGGAATGCTTTTATTTTTTCATTTAGGCTTTCTAAATATCTGTCTTTACAGATTAATAAGAATGAGGGGCGCCTGGGTGGCTCAGTCGGTTAAGCGTCTGCCTTTGGTTCAGGTCATGATCTCAGGATCCTGGGATCGAGTCCCCCCATCGTCGGGGCTCCCTGCTCAGTGGGGAGTCTACTTCTCCCTCTCCCTCTCCCCTCCCCCTGCTCATGCTCTGTCTCTCTCTGTCAAATAAATAAAATCTTTACAAAAAAAATAAGAATGAGAATCTACTTGCTTTGTGACTTCTTAAAAATAGTATTTCATAGGGGCACCTGGGTGGCTCAGTCGTTAAGCGTCTGCCTTCAGCTCAGGTCTTGGTCCCAGCGTCCTGGGATCGAGCCCCGCTTCGGGCTCCCTGCTCAGCGGGAAGCCTGCTTCTCCCTCTCCCACTCCCGCTGCTTGTGTTCCCTCTCTCGCTGTGTCTCTCTCTGTCAACTAAATAAATAAAATCTTTAAAAAAAATAGAATTTCATCTCAGGAGTAGCCGGTCTCGAACTGCTCTTCATGCGCCCTCCCCTTAAATCTCACTCTTTGCATTTGAGTCCAAAATACAACTGCCCTATGGACAAAATCATCTTTTATAAAAAGACAGGTGGAAAAAACGCTGCAAATGTTTGTTTCAGAAATTAATGTAACGTTCAGAATGAATTGCCTTGTTGATAGTGACAGGGTGCTGGCTTCATTGGGGAGCGCTGCTGCAGCTGGGCACAGGGCTCTGCAGACCTACCGTTCGCAGAACGGTCCACACGGATGGCTCATTGGAATCCTCCGTCTCCCCGTGAGGAAAGCGGTGTAGCCAGCTGCCAAATGCATGGTTGTGTCAGTACTTAACTATGAGTGAATATCAGGTTTATTACTTTGGATCAGTTTTCCACATGGTCCATACTATTTGTTGGATGGTTTGGATAAAGTGTAACTTGAAAAAGTGCCCAGTCACTTCTTTTCGTTCCTGGAAGAGATGGTATTTCTTTAGTTTTTGTCATTGGATGGGCCTGGGTGCCCCTTTTGTATCATTACGACATTATGATAAATATTAAGCTTGTAAGCATAATACGATGAAGAACTGACTCTACAAATTCTGAAAGGCTTTTTGTTTTTTTAAAGATTATTTATTTGAGCGAGTGAGCACATCAGCATATGTAGGGGGAGGGGCAGAGAGAGAGAATCTCAAGGAGACTCTGTATTGAGCATGGAGCCAATGTGGGGCTTGATCTCATGACCCATGAGATCATGACCTGAGCCGAAACCAAGAGTCAGATGCTTAACCGACTGAGCCACCCAGGTGTCCCTGAAAAGGCTTTAAGACAAAACAAAACCAAATAATAAATTAGGTATTTACACACAAAAACCATTCAGGACTGTACATGATATCTCTTTAGAAATAGGATTTTAGGAACGGTTTTTTGTCAGTTTCTAAATATGTTATTTTTAAAAATCAATGTGAAATTAAAGATTTTGACGAGGAATTCAGCAAAATTACTATAAAATAAGTGATACGCTAGTGAAGAATAGTGATTATTGGGGTATCTAATTTTACTTTGGGTATCTAATTTTAAATGATTTTAAAAAATGAATTTAGTTTTTCTTTTCAAATGCATTAAATCTCTGTTGCCAATTGAAACTTTTGATTTCATTTTAATAGGTTTACTGTATATATATGTGTGTGTGTGTATATATACACACTGTACATGTATTTTTTCAAAAAGAATTTGAAGATATAGAAATCTATATTCAAATTTGTGTCAGAAGTGGCCAGATTCTCAGATTTAGTAATTTTAGCTGTTTTTCCTAATGATAATTCTTACAAAGACAAGAGACTTAAAAACTTTTTTTGTTGGGGCACCTGGGTGGCTCAGTTGTTGGGCGTCTGCCTTTGGCTCAGGTCGTGATCCCAGGCTTCTGGGATTGAGCCCTGCATTGGGCTCCCTGCTCCGCAGGGAAGCCTGCTTCTCCCTCTCCCACTCTCCTTGCTTGTGTTCCCTCTCTCGTTGTGTCTCTCTCTGTCAAATAAATAAAATCTTTAAAAAAATAAAAATGAAAAACTTTTTTTGTATCTCATAGATCATCTTTTTTTCGGGGGGGTATAGTTCATTTATCTCCATTGGCTGAGCATCTGGCTGTAAAAAAATGAATAATAGTATTTATTTAATTGAATTGAAATTCATTTTACATTTTTGGATGGAAAGTCTATCATTTGAAGATAAACATTGAGGATTACAACTGTCTTATAAATATTGACTAAATTTTATGCTGAAATTAATGAATCTTTAATCCGCTAGTCTGCACAAATTTGATTTGTCTGAAAATAAAACTAAAGAAGAAAAGTAATCAGTGATGTATATTACTTACTCTATCTAAGGGGTTGGGACAGATAAAGACTTCATTTTATGCTGTTTTTTTATCAGACTAATTTAGTAGGCTTACAGGCATGCACGTGGAAGCCACCAAGAGTTAATATGGATGTCAAATAATATGTGAAGAAATGGGTTTGTCTAAAGTGAGCTATAAAGTGAATTTCTTTATGTCAGATTTTATGTGCCCATTGCGATTCCTAAAAAAGCAAAAAATAAGAATAATAAAGTGATGCATTCCTATGGGGGAAAATTGGTTCTGAAAACTAATAAGTAAAATCACACTTAAGAACTTTAGACATCTATTAAAAATCCATATTTGAATATTGTTTCCAATACTGTTTTAATATTCATAGTAACAAGACAGATTAGTTGATAATTACAGATACTACTGATTTCCCTGGCGAGTGTTCCCTGCCCGTCGGGGAGCAATGGGAGTGGAGGGGGAGGGTAGCCAGTCCTGATGTTGTCTACCTTTTCCAGGAGTCATCATTACCAGTGGACTGGTTGGGTCACCCCCTGCCCCTCCTGTCCTTCCTACTTGCCTCGTCATTCCAGAGGGTCCCAGCTCTTTAACACCCTGATTATCGTGTCTTTGAAGAAGTTGGAAAGCCAGTGACTGAAAGGCCCACTCCCTGGCTTCTCCTTGTTAATGGAGATGGTCATCCTGCATTTTTGGGGTGGCAGTGGGAGAGGCTGGAGAGAGATCCCTGTTTCACTGGGAATTTCAGTAATCTCCTTTCTTTATCCCAGCTAGATGCCTTTATAGTAGGGTAGCGAGTCCCAGTTCTGAGGCCCAGTCCCGGCTTGTGTTAAGTGATGGGATTGGCAGGGAGCTCCAGCCTGCATTCTGATGATGGCTGTTTATAGCCAGGCCCTTCCTGACCCTGAATGCAGGGCATCTATCCTGGTGCCAGAGGGCAAGGACACCTGGAAATGTCCTAACCTCAGGGCTCAGGATAATAGGTAGCAAATGTATTTGCCATTTAACATATTATCTAGGCTGATTTCATTCATTGTCCTTTTATATATATGTAGTTTCAAAAGTTTCTTTTGCTTTGCTGGCTACATATTGAAGAGCTTGCTTTGAAGTAAGTCCTGTCAAAGACTGAATCTGTGTGGTAGCTTAGAACTTCTGGTGGAAAAATGTGGATTCTGGGTTTTGCTGGGAAAATAAAAATACTTTAAGCAGTACTTAAAATGGTAGTATATATCCCCATAAATAGGAAAAAAAGCTGCTAGGGATATTGTATTTGAACATTATGTATATGTTCAAAGTTTTAAAAATTGTATCACACTGGGGCGCCTGGGTGTCTCTGTTGGTTAAATGCCCAGCTCTTGGTTTTGGCTCAGGTCATGATCTCAGGGTCATGAGATCAAGCCCTGCGTCGGGCTCTGCACTGGGTGTGGAACCTGCTTGAGATTCTCTCTCTCCCTCTACACCCCACCCACCCCCAACAAATAAAATGAAAATTGTGTCACATTGGATTCTAGACCCATAGTTAAAATACTTCGTTAAACCTATCTTGCAACAATATTTAGTGATGAGTCTCTATTAAAAAAATTCTCTAGTAACCTCTAAAAGACAACCATCATAACATCTGGACCAGTTTTTTTTTTTTTTTTTTTTTTTTAAGATTTTATTTATTTATTTGACAGAGAGAGAGGCAGGAGAGAGGGAACACAAGCAGGGGGAGTGGGAGAGGGGGAAGGAGAAGCAGGCTTCCCGGTAAGCGGGGAGCCCGATGTGGGGCTCCATCCCAGGACCCTGGGATCATGACCTGAGCCGAAGGCAGATGCTTAACGATGGAGCCACCCAGGCACCCCTGGACCAGTTTTATATTTGTGACTTTCATTCTCATTTTGTGGTATCTAGAACTTTCGGATTTCCTAGCATTATGCTTGAAGGGGCTTTAGTGCATATCTCATTAAATTTTATAACTAGAATTGAAGTGATTGTTTTTCCTCCCTTATCATTAATCTGGAAAAAGAAAGACTACCCATTGATGACACTATATAGATAAGCTTTCATAGTTCTTCTTTATTGCACAGCCTGTGTTCCCTACATGTACCCAAAGAAACTAGTGTGTGGTGTAGAAAAGTCAGACGTTTGGCGAGGGGGGCTTATTATCTCTTATTTATAGACACCTAGCTGGCATAGTGCCAGATAGGTAGGGAGTGGTAAATAAATGTTTGTGAAATGAAGGTAGTAATAGAACGTTGAGGGAACCCCACTGAATGGTCTTGTTGACTTCCGCAACGGACAGTACAAAAAATGGTCCTCAATAGAAGGAAATAAGATCTCCTGGACAGGTCTCTAGAACATTGTTATACAGGGTGCAGCGGAGAAGGCCTGACACAGATGAGGAGCTAAGAGTTTCTCGGAGTGGTTAAGTTGCTCTAGGTCACATACTGAAGTGGTGGAACCAAGATTAGAATCCTGGTCTGATTGACTCCAACACTGTTGTTCTTCATGACTGTTTTATCCTCCTTTTGTGAATTTTTAAGTGCCATGTGGAAGGACATATTTTGGTTTAAGAATATCTTCCTTCTTAGATGCTCTTATTGCTCAGAGTCTTTGGGACAGTGTGTGACCACAGTGATAGCATGTCAGTGTTATCCCCCCTTGGGAACATGGTTACGGGAGCAGCACCAGGCAGGTGTAGCGTCCTACATATCACAATGCTACATATCACGTCCTATTCCAGGGCCGGTTGGTACTGTGCTCATTAGGAGCAGTTACTTCTTTTTTCCTTGAGGAACCACAGTGTGCTTTTTTCCTGATGGCTTCTTGGTGTTTGAATGGCGTATGTATACTTGGCAACTTAAGTTTTTTCTTTCTGTTTTTCTTAGATTCTGTTCTTAGATTTAAAAAATAATAAGTATATGCTTATATAATGTGATATGAAGACATATAAGATCTTGAAGTGCTGTATTGCGGGGAGGGTGGAATAGAGTCTGGAGTAAAATAAACCTGGATATAAGCATCAGCTGCTTCTTAAGGGAAGTAATCTTGACCAAGCCACTTAAATAGTTGGTATTACAGTTTCCTCCTTATTAAGAGACAGCTGTAATTACTAAATGAGATTTCATATGTGGGAGCAGGTAGCCTAGGACATGGCATGAAGTGCTTAAGAAATGCTCCTTTTCCCATTTCATCGTTTCTTGGAATCCTAGCTGATCTGATTAACCCATCAGTTCCTGGCCTGTCTTGTTTTTGGACTTGATAAACAGTTATGGATAATTTCCATTCCGCAAGACAGAGCCTTCTAGGGACTGGGCAAGGGAGAGAGGTATTTACGGAATAACAAGACCACGTAGGCTCCCCTCCGCAGCTGCCCCTGCCATGCTGTTGGTGTTGCTCCGCGAACCTGCTGCTGTCTTTCTCCTCGTACATTCTCTGGTTTCTTGGCTCTTTGTTATTCTACATGCTGTTTCTTGCCTGGAGCTCCCAGGCATCTACAATCCATGTTGTATGCGGGTTGGGCTGTTCCTACTCCAAGGTTACTCTGCCTGGCTGAAGCCTTCCTTGACTCTCCCTTTGTCCTTCGCCCACTCTGTCCATCACTGTGTGCTGAGCTCCAGGTGCCACACCAGACAGCTAGTGTTTCTTTCCTTCCCCTCCCTCTGCAGTGCTTCATCACCCCCCACACACACACTTTATTGAGGAATAATTGACAAATATAATTGTACATATTTAAAGTGCTAAAACACACATTGTGGAATGATTACCAAAATCTAGATAATGAGCAAATCCATCACCTCACATGGTTAACGTGTGTGTGTGTGTGTTGAGAATACTAAGATCTACTCTCAGCACCTTTCAGCTGTACAACACCGTATTATTAATCATAGTCACCATGCTGTACATTAGATCCTCAGAACTACTACTTGTAACTGAAAATTTCTACTCTTGGTACATTTCCTCATTTCCTCCTTCCCCAGCTTCTGGCAATCACCATTCTATTCTCTGTTTCTATGAGTTTGGCTTTTCTTTTTTCTTTTTCTTTAGATTCCCCATACAAGTGATATTATACAGTATTTATTTTTCTCTGTCTTGCCTGTTTCACTTCCAGGTTAATCCATGTTGTCACAAATGACAGGATTTTCTTTCTTTTTTTAATGGCTGAGTAATATTTTATTGTGTGTATCATTTTCTTTATCTGTTCACCCATCAGAGGATATTGAGGCTATTGCCATATCTTGGTCATTGTGAATAAAGCTGTAGTAAACACGGGGGTCCAGATACCTCTTCAAGATCCTAATTTCGGGGCACCTGGGTAGCAGTTGGTTAAGTGGCTGCCTTTGGCTCAGGTCATGATCTCAGGGTCCTGGGATCGAACCCTTCATTGGGCTCCCTGCTCTGCGCAGAGTCTGCTTCTCCCTCTCGCTCTGCTGCTCCCCCTGCTTGTGCTCTCTCACTCACACTCTCTCAAATAAAAATAAAATCTTAAAAACAAAAAAACCCCCAAAGATCCTAATTTCATTTCCTTGGCTATGTACCCAAGAGTGGGATTGCTGGGTCATATGGTACTTCTGTTTTTCCTTTTCTGAGGAATTGCCATACTGTTTTCCACTGGCTGTAGCAGTTTGCATTCCTGCCAACAGTGCACAGGGGTTTCCTTTTCTCCACATCCTCACCAACACTTGTTGTTTCTTGTCTTTTTGAAAATGACCATTCTAACAGGTGTAAGGCGACATCTCATTGTGGTTTTGCTTTGTGTTTTCCTGATGATTAGTGACGTTGAACACCTTTTCATGTGTCTGTTGGCCATATGAATATCTTCTTTAGAAAATGTCTATTGAGGTCCCTTTGCCCATTTTTTTTCATTGGATTATTTGCTTTGTTGCTATTCAGTTGTATGAGTTCTTCCTATATTTTAGGTATTAACCTTTTATCAGATACGTGGTTTGCAAATGTTTTTTCCCACTTTGTAGGTTGCCTTTTCAATTTATTATTTCCTTTGCTGTGCAGAAGCTCGTTAGTTTAATGTAGTCCCACTTGTTTACTTTTGCTTTGTTGCCTTTGCCTTTGGTCTCCTATCCAAGAAATCATTGCCAAGACCAATGCCAGTGACTTCTTCCCTGTGTTTTCTTCTAGGAGTTTTATGGTATCAGGTCTTACATTTAAGTCTTTGATCTTTTTCGTGTTAATTTTTTTTAAAGATTTTATTTATTTATTTGAGCGAGAGACAGCACAAGCCAAGGAGGGTGAGGCAGAGGGAGAGGCAGACTCCCCACTGAGCAGAGAGCCCCACATGGGGCTCCGTCCCAGGACCCTGAGGTCATGACCTGAGCCGAAGGCAGACACTTAACTGACTGAGCCACCCAGGTGCCCCATTTTTTGTGTTAATTTTTGTGTATGGTATATATGGGTTCACTTTCATTCTTTTGCATATGGATATCCAGTTTGCCCAACACCATTTCCTGAAGAGACTTTCCTTTCCCCAGTATGTGTTCTTGATGTCCTTGTCAAAAATTAATTGACCTTATATGTATAAGTTTATTTCAGGGCTGTGTATTGTGTCTATGTGCCTATTTTTATTCTAGTATCATACTGTTTTGATTACTGTAGCTTTGTAAGATAGTTTGAAATCAGGAAATGTGATGCCTCCAGCCTTGTTCTTCTTTCTCAAGGTTGCTTTGGCTCTTTAGGGGCTTTTTTGGTTCCATACAAAGTTTAGGATAGTTTTTTCTATTTCTCTGAAAAATGCCATTCGAATTTTCTTTCCTTGTTGGACTCTGAGTAAATTAGAAACCAGGGAGCATGGCCTTTCGTATCTTTGTTCCTGACACCCCATGCAATGCCGGACAAGTAGGAGGCCCCCAGAGAGCATGTGTTGAAATAAATGGGACCTGGGCACAAATTTTGGTATCCATGCAAGATCAACCTGTAGATTAGCAGTTGGAAAATTCTGAGTTAGGCCACTTGTATAGAATTTTCTGTCACTCTGATTGTATAACAGTTCAATTCAAGATACAGATATATTTTATAAGTTTAAAGTAAATAGTTTATTTCTTGGAAAACATCCTTCTTGTGAAGAAATTATTACACTTTGAGTAGAGGGCAACTAATAATAGTGTATTTTTGTTACTTTAAACTTAAATTTAGAAATGAATATTTTTGTGAACTTTGGTATAGAAATTAGAGACTGATTTCTTTTGAAAGGGAGAAACCGTGATTTCCAAGATAAGTGAAAATGTTCGTGAAAACCCAGAACAATATATTTGTTATCTAGAAACCATGTGCCAGCTCTTGGCTTGCCTTTCCACCTGTCTGGCAAGAAGTTTCTGAGGCCTCCTCAGAGACAGCTACTCCTCCTTGTGCTTTGCCCATTTCTCCTGACAAAGCTGTGGTACCCCCAGCATCACGGGTGCAATGCCAAAGAGTCATGTTTGATTTTGCCTTCGTTTTCTGTGACGGTTAATTTCTCAAGTTTAATTTATTTTAGAGTAGGAGCCCTGGCCTCAGGCACAGCAGATTTCCAGCCGGATTTATTTATTTACTAGGTGTGTGATGTGGATATTGCTCACCTGGTCAGCCTTGGGCTCCTCAATCTATGAAGTGAGGATGATGTGCTCTACCTTATCAGGTTGTTAAGAGAGTGAAACACCATATAGTTCAGGCCTGAGCTGAAATCGAGAGTCAGATGCTTAAATTGACAGAGCCACCCAGGTACCTCAGTGTGCCATTATTTTTGATTTGGAAGTTCTATTCTCTTTACCTATTTATCTCTGTCTGCTGAACCTCTGGGGGCACTCCTCAAAGCTCAACTCCCATTTCCTTCATTTATCTTGTCTATATTTCCAGAATATGCCTTAAGTGTATTTCATATTGGTCATAGTGTGTTGAATCTTGACGCGTGGTGATTTGAGTACCGGTCCTTTGATCCTTGAGGGTCCTTAAGAGCGGGAGCCACATCTTGATCTCATTGTTGTGGCATAAAGTAGAATAGCCTGCTTGTAGTAACTGATAATTGAATATTTGACTTTAATGGACATATAATATCTCGTTTTACCTGCTAAAATTCATAGTGCACTTTGAAGGATCATCTTTACATTGCCTGTTTGAGTACAGCCATACTTCGTTTTATCTCACTTGGCTTTATTGCACTTCACAGATACTGTGTTTTTTTTTCCTAACAAATTGAAGGTTTGTGGTAACCCTGTGATTAGCAAGTCTTTTGGTGCCATTTTTCCAGCAGCGTTTGCTCACTTCATGTCTCTGTGTCGCATTTTTGTAATTCCTGAAATATTTCAGACTTTTTCATTATTATTTTATTTGTGAAAATGATCTGTGATCAGTGATTACAGCTCACTGAAAGCTCAGATGATGATTAGCATTTTTTAACAATGAAGAATTTTTTAAATTTTTTAAATTTAAATGTGCATTGTTTTTTAGACATAATGCTATTGAACAGTTAACAGACTATGGATAAGTCTAAACATAACTTTTATGTGCACTGGGAAACCAAAAGTTTCCTCTGACTTGCTTTACTGTAGTTCTCACTTTATTGCGGTGGTCTAGACATGAACCCACAGTATCTCTGAGGTATGCCTGTATATAGATCAAGAGTGGTATCTAGGTAAATATTTGAGGCTGATAACCATTTATCCATTGTTCCCTCCTTTCTTCCAAAAATCTATGATGTAGAAGTAAAGAATTCTTTAGTTTCATGGGAAATGGTTGTAGCTATTGGGTGACCAAATTTCAGAGCTTTACAGATTGTTGAGTACCAGAAGCTTTCTTTATATCTGTGTTCATCTTTCAATTCAGTTAGTGACATCTATATTTTATTCCTTAGGAACCTATAGAACCATCTGCCATTTATTCAAATTAATTGCATTTATAATACTCAATGGTAAAAGTTGAGTGTGGTGCAAAAGAGATATATGACCAGCTGAATTATATTCCAGATTAATGTTTTTGTTATTTTTATTTCATACTTTGCATTTCAGTGTGAGAATAATAGAGCCTTAAAATTATTACAGTCTTTCTCCTGCCAACTTATCCTCACAAAGTAAGGACGCCAGACTCTGCCCAAATTTAAAAGTATTATGTTTTTGCCAGTGAGCTATTGTTTAAAATGAGTTCTTTAGGGAAAAAAGTCACAAAGAAAGCTGTACTTATGGAGAATGTTTTCTCTGTTTTCTTTTTCTTAATAGAAGGATGGCTTACTGCCATGTTTTGTTGTTGTTTAATATTATAGAGGTTTTACTGCAGCTCTGTTGGTGATTACAAGAGTGCTACATTTTGGCTAGCAAATGTAGTAAATGTGATGAAAATCCCCTATGTTGTACATTGTCTGAATAACATGTTTATATAACATGCTAAATATTTCTGTTGAAAGAATTGCTTTCTTGAAAGGAGGTTGGAAATTCCTTTTCTTGATTTTTAGTGTTGCTGGAGTGTACTGTTGAATATTCCAAATTACATGGGTATTTTATTGTTTATTTTTAAAATTTTTTTTCTAATTACATGGGTATTTTAAAAACATCCTCAAAAATTTTATTTGTACACACTATCATTTTTGAAGTCAGGGTTCTGAAAAGATTGAGAATTATATCTCTGGATAGGACTTTTGATTTTCTTGTAACCTACTGGCCAGTGAATGGAGTTAATGTAAAGAAATTTGTCCAGGTTCTGTATTTTTTAGAGTAGATCGCACTGATGTGATTATGCTCATAAGTCACATGCACAGACTAGTCCATTTGTATTTCTGTTTGTAAAATATTGTGGTTGTGTTCTGACCCTGAACCCATGGCCTTGGTAACCTCACCCCCTTCTGGCCTGTGGACTCATGTTGAGTCCTGCGTTCCCCTTGTCATCTTCTGGCCTGGCTCATATCTTCTCGACCCTCCCCATATCTAGTTGTTTCATGTAGTCTCATGTTGGTGCAGTGATTCTACCCAGAACTATAGCCTGCTCAGCTTGAGATTCCAATTTCTAATTGCCAGTGGGGCCTCTCCACCCGGATGTGTCCCTAGCAGCTCAGTTCTGAGTATCCCATTGGCTTCTCTTTCCCCCACCCCATTTAGCCCCGTAAAATCATGGTGCTGCTCAGTCACTTACATCATCCCTCTGGAAGTCATGCTTGGTGATCCTCCCTTACTGCCCACATCCTGCTGCTGAGTAATTCCTGCAGATTAGGTCAAACCTCTTCTGTGCTGTCTGCCCCCCCACTCCCTGCGCCCCCCCAGTCATAGCCTTCACTGTAAGTTGAGTTCTTTGCCATCATCACTGGTGTGGACAGTTGCCATGGCTTCTCAGCCGGTGACTTTGCCAGTTGTCTCTCTCCTGCTTCTAGATCTATTATTTTGAGGTCCACAGACCCTGGATTGTTCATAGATGGACTGCAGGAAGCTGTGAACCATTTAGAACTAAATATTAAAATTTTATGAATGTGTGTAGGTGCATTTTTCTGGTCATTCTATTTGCAAGGCTCTATGAATCCCAGGTGGTTACGAACCAGTTTTTGTTTTGTTGTACCTTCACATGGAGTCTTCACAGTAATCTTGATAAAATAAAATGTAAATCTGATATGTTACTCTCCTGCTTACATTTCTTTAGTGAATTCCTGTTAAAAATAAAATCCAAACTTGTCAGCCTGATGGCGTGTCTCTCCTGAGCTGATGCCTGTCTTCCTTTGCAGCCTCATCTCCTGCCAGCCCTTTTCCCTGTGTCTGTACAGCAGTTTACTGAAATACTTGCCGTTGGAGAATATGCCATGTATCGTTTCCCTCCACACTTCGTTATACTCTTCCCTCTGTCTGAAACGACCTGTTCCTCCTTCCCCTTTTCTCTTTGCTTCAGATGTCACTTTCTCTGTAAAATCTTCCTTGTCCGCTGACCCCCATCTACATTTAGTCAAGTTCCACTTCAGTGAGCACTTCTATGTTGAAAGTACTGGTTGGTATTAGAGGTATCTACTCCTGAACTTACATGAGCTTCACTTAATACATAAGAACTGCCTGCCCCTGAAATCTCATTACAAGTGATCTGTGGGCCTTCTCACATAACCGTATTTATTCTTGACTTTTGATTAGTTGCCTAAAATCTTTTGAAGAGCTTGGTTCTTTTCTTGTTCTTGTCCTGTAGTCTTGATCAAGCAACTGCCCTTCATCATTTTTTTTTTTTAAGATTTTATTTATTCACTTGGCAGAGACAGAGAGGGAACACAAGCAGGGGGGGTGGGAGAGGGAGAAGCAGGGGGAGCGGCAGGCAGGGGGAGAGGGAGAAGCAGGCTTCCCGCGGAGCAGGGAGCCCGATGCGGGGCTCGATCCCAGGACCCTGAGATCATGACCTGAGCCAAAGTCAGGCGCTAACAGCCTGAGCCACCCAGGCGCCCCTGCCCTTCATCATTTGTTTTGTTGACAGCTGTGTATCATGTTCTGCCTTCTGTTTTTGCTATGCAGTGCTACTTGTTTGGAAGCTCTCTTGTGATTTCTCTACTTATCTTTCCTACCATTTCAGAAACTAATCAGCCAGAATTTTTAGTTGTAAGCAATGAAAACCGAGTCTGGCCATCCCAAACAGAAACGGGAGTATAGGCAGGCTGTTGGGCAGCCTATAGAATCGCCAGGAAGGCTGAAGAACTGGGTCAGCAGGAAGGGCCGGCACAAGGGAGACTGCACTGTGAGACTGATGCTTACAGCTAGGACACAGGACAGAAGGCATTCACTGCCACTCACCATGCAGGGCCATGGCTTGTCCGTCATCACCCTCCTGCTGTCCTGCTAACGTGCACTTGTGACACACCCCCGACTTTGAGTGTTGCTGTGTTACTGCCAGCAGAAACTTCACTGCCCTTGTTTCTTTGTGTTACCAGCTAATGAATTAAAGATCAGGGCATCTGTATCTCATTGGCTGATCCTGGGTCACGTGCCAGTACCCAGTTGCCAGGGAGTTGGGGAATCAAGTGTCTGGCATTTTCGGCCTCTCTATTAGGAGGCAGAGTCAGCCTCTACAATTCTGACACCAGTTGCAATGTGGTATTCTCCCCCCTCACCACCAAGTAATTCTTGGATACCAGTGGGTATCTGGCAGTTTAATTCAATTCTGACAGTACCTACCTGGAGAAAGCATCAGCTCCCACAGGTTAAAGGCTCAGTCCTGTGAGTCAGGTCTCCCACCCGCAACTTCAGATGACAGGGCTAGAGATCCAGAAGTTCCAGTGACTCCTTGGGCTTAATTATTTTGCTAGAGCAGCTGATAGAGCTCAGAGAAACATTTTTACTTACTGTATTACTGGCTTATTATAAAACAGTATAACTCAGGAACAGCCAGATGGAAGAGATCCCTAGGGTAAGGTATACAGGAAGGGTCATGGAGCTTTGGTGCCCTCTGAGTGCAGCACTCTTGCTGAATTTCCACATGTTCACCAACCTGGAACCTCCCGAACCTGTCCTCTTGGGTTTTTATGGAAGCTTCATTACATAGGTATGACTGATTAAATAAGTGGCCATTGGTGATTGATTTCATCCTCCAGCCCCTCTCCCCTTCCTGGAGCTCCGAGGGTGGGACTGAAAGTTCCAACCCTTTCATCACATAGTGGCTCTCCTGGCAGCCAGTCCCCATCTTTCGGTGAGTTTTGAATGCCACCTCAGTAACATAATGAAAGGCACCTTTATGGCTCTCATCACTTAGGGAATTCCAAGAGTTTTAGGAGCTCTGTGCTAGAAATGGGAATAAAGACCAAATGTATATTTGTTATTGTAAATCACCACATCACAGCCTCCTGTCAGACTCATAAGGTGAGGAATTAATCCACATACCAGAAGAGTGCTCATGGCCTGGGCAGCCAAATGGACAAACAGGTGTTCACCACACTGCTGCTTCACCACTGGATTGGCTGTGCTTCCGGAAGTTTTTCTCGATCAGACAAGTGTTGTTATCCCACGATTGTTTACGTAGTGGTTGACCATTTAGGAGGTCTTCCTGTCAGCATCTCATTCGGCAAGATGGAAGGAGTATTGTAATGCCATTTTGTAAGGATGGAGTTAAGGAAACTGGTGGGCAAAGAAAGAAATGCAGTCTAACAAAGAACATGGAACTGTTAAGGGCAGACCTGGAGCTTGACCTTGCTTCTGGCCCTAGAGCTCATGCAGGCTGTTCCTATGACACCAGCCGGCAAGCCACTGTGCCCAGGTCCAGTGCCGTGAGGGGCTCAGAGACGTATGTTCACAAAATACACACTCACACACAGCCTCTTCCAAGGACAGAGATGTGCACTAGCATATCTGATTCTGTGAGGCCTAATTTGGCATTTTGTATTCTTGTTCTGTCTACTTGTGTTGTTTAATGTTGTAACATCTCTCTGGTTGACTGAAGCCATATGTCATTCAAATGGAACCTGTACTTTGGCATTGGCCTGACAATCACTCAGCTGTGTAATGCAGCAATAAAAATTATGAAAACTGTATCTGCTCATTAGACCACTGGAAGCCACAGGCACTTTGTGGCTGTGTCCCACAGCTCTGCACTCTGGCGAATGGGAGCGCGGTAGACTAAGCCTTTGTACTTTTTCCCCTCTGTGAATTGTACATTTGTTTCTCAGTTTACAGATTGCGAGTAGAGCCACATGGATGAGCACTTTCCAAGATTATAACAATAGGAAATATGCTTGGGGAATGAACTGCCTCAAAACAAGTAGAATAAGAGGTGTTCTACTGGATTTTTTTTTCATGTCACGTTAAAACTTTTGCAAATTCTTAAGAATTTTAAGAGTGTTAAGTAGTTTCTGTTATAGGGACAGAGGCTTTATATCTTACTGTTTTTCTAAAGTATTACTTCAGTTCTTGCTGTGCTAAGATATAAACATGAAATGGGCATGCGTCTACCTGCAGCGCAGGGTGTGTGTGTGTGTGTGTGTGTGTGTGTGTGTGTGTGTGTGAGTGAGTGTGAGAAGCTTAGTGTTCCCATGTTTCAGACTAGGGAGCTCTCACATCTCATAGGAAAACTGAGCGTCAAGTCGCCCACAATGGGAGCAAAAACAGCAGCAACGAAAACCTCAAACCCTCTCTGCAGCAGCAGATCGCACACTGTCATCAGAGGAGAGGACCCCTTTCACCTTAGATTTTATTTTTATTTTTATTTTCATTTTTTTTTTTTTAAGTTGGCTCCACACTTAACATGGGGCTTGAACTCAGGACCCTGAGATCAAGAGTCGCATGCTCTACTGACTAAGCCAGCCAGGAGCCCCACGTTAGAAGATTTTGGAAGTCTCTTCGTTGGGGGGTGGGGGTGGGTCGTGGGCTGCTGAGAGTCAGGATGCCCCCAGCGGTGCATTTGAGGTGGGACGTGGCGGCCAGGCGCAGGTTAATGTCCTGGAGAAGACAAGGCTGGGAGTTAGGGGAAAGGGAAAGAGATGTTTTGGGGGGAGAGGGACATCAAGGTGAAGAGTGATCCTGTCCTAAGTAGGGGGAGTCTGAGCGAAAGAGGAGAAAGAGAAAACTAGGGAGAATGTGGTATGACCGTGGCAGGGACCAGAGGCTTCCTCTGCAGTGTTTTGTAAGGCAGTTGATAAGTTGCTGTAGTGTTTAAAGGTTCAGGCATAATGGTTTATATTAGATTATGAAATGTGTGTAGTTATTTAAAAGTGTAAGGGAATTAAATATCTATTTGAAAAATGTGTATTTGCATAAGAAAAAGCATTGATGGCTTTTGGTGGATGGTAGTTAATAAGCTTTTATTATTTTAGAAAATACTTGTTAATTTTGTATAGCAAACATATTTTAAGTTGACGGCAGTTTCTGTGTCACTTTCTTGTATTTCTAACGAGGCTAAAGTGAGGGGTTTGGAAGCCTGGATTGGTCTTGTGGCTTGATGGGGGGAGAGAAGGGATTGAGCCTGTTACCTGTGCAGCCACGGTATCCCGATGGGTGTCGCACTGGGTGGCCCACTGGGTGGCCTTGGCTGCACGACTTCCCAGTGCTCCCCCAGGTGACTGGTGGCTTTGCCTCCCACCCCACCCCCAACTGTGAGGTCTGGACCAGCCTGTCTCTGGCCTTCACTTCTACCTGCAGCACGCCAATTTCTGGTACCTAGCACCAGGGCAGTCCCCCACCCCCACTTATTTGGACCCCGATTTGCTATTTGAAATTTTGGGGATACCAGATTTGAAGTTCTGACATATGGTGCCAGAAGAAATTTGAAGAGATTAGATCATTTCTAGTAGCTTCATTTTTCAAATAAATCAACATGTATGCATACGTATGCACTCACACATACGTGTGTGTGTGTAAATATATAAATGATCACCTGTGACATATTCAGGTTCTTAATGCCTCTGCCCATGCGTATTTTTTTTTTAAAGATTTTATTTATTTATTTGAGAAAGAGTGAGAAAGAGAGAGAGAGCATGAGAAGGGGTAGGGTCAGAGGGAGAAGCAGACTCCCAGCTGAGCTGGCGGCCTGATGCGGGACTCGATCCTGGGACTCCAGGATCATGACCTGAGCTGAAGGCAGTCGCTTAACCGACTGAGCCACCCAGGTGCCCCTGCATATGCGTATTGTCTTCATTTCTGTATTGCCCATTTTCAGGGAATCTGAGGTCTGACTGCCTGGGTTCCTGGACCTCAGTACCTGACTGCTTCATCACCATTATTGGAATTTAGTCTCAGCGATACACGCTGGGGTCTGCTCAGTGTTTGTTCATGTTGATTAAAGAGGAACAGTTAGAGCAGTAATTCTAAATGGTAGGTATTCCTTAAAAATTACTGCATGGTTTTGGAATGCAGTACTTGATTTCAGAGGGCAGAAAACTTACCTCCCTCCACTGGTGTATTTGGGTTAATACGAAAAAGATGTGCTCCTCAGTGGTGACGTACAGTGTCCCGAAGGTGTGTGGGGTAACGGGGGAAGCCCTAATAGGCTTAAAGTTTTTCCACGGACAATCCACAGTCGACGTTTGAGAATTAATAATAACTTATTAACTTGGGTGGTAACTCATATGTTTGTGTTTTAAAATGAAATATACTAATTTATTACAGAGCCAATATTCATACAGCCAGTATGTTTTTTTAAGCATCTGCTGTATGCATAGCATGGTCTTGGGAGTTAATCAAAATTCTTCCCTATCATTACCTCATACTGTACTGAGCTATTTTTTCCTCGTGTCCTTAATGTGTTCCTGTCTTCCCAACTCGGTTTGTGTTACTCAGCAGAGATTCCTCTTTTTCTTTTCTCTGCCAGTTGAAAGTCGAGTCCTCGCTCTAGGCCTAGGTCCAGTACTCCCGGTCTGAACAGCCTCTCCTAATATCCTAGCACTTGTGTCCCCAACTTTTCCAGTGGAATTTACCTGCTCCCTTCTTTGCTCTCCTTCTCTGTTCCTGCTCAGATTTCCTCCTGTTTATTCTGAGTTGTAAACATGTTATCATCTCTCTTCTGCTTGTAAGCTGCTTATGTGCAGGGATTTTGTCTTCTTCATATTTGTATCTTCTATGGGGCCTAGGACAATTTTGTTGACACTTTATTGCTCATGGAATGTTGGATCAATACACGTGACATAATGGAAGATAGAAGTTTGAAATCCATTTGGGAAAACAAAGCATAGAGCCAGATACTGTCTGTGAAGGAGCCCTTGCCGTTGGCTTCGTCCTTCAGTACTGTGGTCTGGTTGGGTCAGGAGACCAGAAATCTAGCATTGATTCTGCTGCCAATCGGCCACACATTCTTAGATATTTTAAGGTTCTGCTCTGTGAAAGGAGACAAATTCTACCCATTTCAGTAGGATTGTCATGGACCCTAGTTTTAAAAGTTTACAGGTGCCATGTAACTAATGAAGTACTGGTGTTGTCATAGCTATTATTTTTAGGGATAGCTCAGATCAGTGAAAGCATTTTACAATGCGGTCTGTCTTGTAGTTCCTGTAGTAAATCATTTTGGAGAAAAGAGTCAGAGCTAATGAGCCTTACACTCATCACTCATTTGTGGCATGGGGGCTTTCATATTGAGGCCCCAGTGTAGAGAACAAAGTCAGGTTCTGATAAAAGAATACAAGGGGAACCTGAGGAGAGGAGAGAGTCCAACTAGCTTAATTTCTGTATTTTCTAAGGGTGCAAACTCAATTAATGGAACTGCCTTTAGTTTTTTCTGTCCCTTCAGGCCCTGCATTCTTGCAGCAGCTTACCCAGTGCTTCTCTGCCTGCTTCATTCTTCCTCCTGAGCGTTCAGTTTCTCCATTATGTGTTCACTGTTTTCATTCTTCTTGGTAGCATTATTGCAAATTTCAGGTGGTAGGTGTTATAATTTTTTCCCCAAGTATTTCTCCCAGAGAGATGATTAGCCTGAATATTAATATAAACCTGGCAAAGAACTCACTGCTAGGGAACCTCAGGATTACCACCGGGACATGGTGGTATGGATTCCCACAGTTAGGGTCCTCCACACTCCCCCTCACCCCTGGACAAAGAGGTTACCTTCTTCCTAGGATTCTTTACCTCTTTTGTGACCTATGTAGAAAGTCAAGAGAAGTCCTAGCCCCTTCTCCTTCATTCTATTTTATTTGAAAGATTTTATTTATTTGAGAGTGAGAGAGAGAGCGGTGGGAGGAGCAGAAGGAGAGGTTGATAAGCAGACTCCACGCTGAGCATGGAGCCCGACCTGGGGCTTGATCCTGCGACCCCAAGATCACGACCTAAGCCGAAATCTAGAGTCAGATGCTTAACTGACTGAACCATCCAGGCGCCCCTCTATTTTATTTAAAAATTTACTCCTATCTCATTTTCCTTGCTCTGTCTCCTCTGGGGCTCCATTCATTCCATACTTTCAAATTCATTTCTTTTCCTCACGTGTAAGTTTGATGCCCACCATCTCTGATACTTGCTACTTGCTCCCATAGCATGGCCTCATTCTCTTGATTCTCCACGCAGAATCAGTCCCTGTCTGACTCCAGCTTTGTCTCTGTTCTTCAGTCTTTCTTGCTTTGACTCCTGATTGCTTCCAGGAGTCTCTGTGTCCCTTCTCTCTGAGTTAGGTACTGTCTATAGGTTGCCGCCCTTCTCGGGGCAGGGGTTGGGGGGGGATTGCCTTCCGTCCGTTTTGCCAGTTGTCTTCCTAGTGAACTGCTCTAGCAGTTTAGCCCATGCAGACCAGCAGTGGTCTGTCTCTCTGGCAGTGGCATTGTGGGGCAACAGCAGCTGCAGGTCAGGGGAGAGGAAATGCAGGGACCAGTATTTGTGGACAGTATTACAATATCATTTGGAACAGTTTTCCCAGAGATTTTCTGCAAATGTCATCCTCAAATGCCATGTGTTTTAAACTGCTCATTGTGATCCATTTTGGGGAACATGAAAGCAATGTATTAGGCTGCAGCTAGACATTTTTTTAAAAGGGAAAGCATTTTAATATAAGCAGTAGAAAATATGAATGTATCGCATGTAGTAAGGGTGTCATGTATTCCTGGTTGGGATATAAAATATATTTCCTCTTTTGAGTTGGAGTCAAAAGCATTTGAAAGCCATTGCTCTTATTAACCTTCAGTATTTTCAAGTTTCTTTGGTTCCCCAACCCCTTTTCCTGTAATGGAGATTTAAGAAAATGTTTCATGTATTTGTTTGATTGTTTGTACTTGAGATAAAAGTAGAGTTAGAATATGGTCTATTTGTGGGACAACCTGATGGAAAATCCAAACGAGTGTCCTACGTTCTTTTGGGGCATGGCCACCTACATAGCACTGCTTCTATGCTCCTTTCAGAAGGAGCCTGAACTGAGGGTATCCAACTAGATGGAGGCTCCTCTGTAGACGGGGAGTACCATGTGGGCCATTAGAACCTGTAAAGATGGAGCGCCCATACCCCAACAGTTGATGTGTCCTGGACTTAGGAGGTGATCACAGTCGGCTAAGGGGATGGCAGGGATTTCTGGGTTGATGAGGCTATCACAAATATGGGGAGTGGAGTACACTGGAAAGAGGTTCTGAGTTTCAGGAACCACCAAATGACCAGGTAGTAGTGCTGCTAATTGTTTTCTCCGGCAGTAAGAAATAGCTGTATATTTTAAGTGATTGTGAGTGATTATTGAATGTAGCGTCTTTGCTTAGAAAATATGACCAATCTCCATCAATTCCATACCCCTTGCCTGGAATCAGAGAGAGTCTTCTTTTTTTTAAGATTTTATTCATCTGTTCAAGTGAGAGTGCAAGTGTATGCAAGCGGGGATGAGGGGCAGGGGGAGAGGGAGAAGTAGACTCCCTACTGAGGAGGGAGCCCGACCTGGGGCAGAACCTGGGACATGATCCCAGGGCCCTGGGACCATGACCTGAGCCGAAGGCAGACAAACGCTTAACCAACCGAGCCACCCAGGCGCCCCACACAGCACATCTTTTAAACTTAAATATTAAAGTGAAAATCGTTGTGGGATACTGTTTAAAACCTAGCTTTTTCCTCTTAATAGTAATGGAAGAAATATTTTTCTTAATTAAAATAAAGTAGAATTAGAATATGGTTTAATTTCAGGAGTAATAAGAAATTTTTTAGCCCAATTATCCTTATTTGTCTTTGGACTGGAGGGCTGTATCTTAGGATAATTATTTTATACTCCTTGATGTTTTAGTAAAACAGCTAAATGGCTTCTGTATTCCCTAAAGTGTACTGATTTGCCTGCAAAGGTGCTTAGAATGGACAATCTGTGGGGCTCCTGGGTGGCTCAGTCGTTAAACGTCTGCCTTCGGCTCAGGTCATGATCCCAGGGTCCTGGGATTGAGCCCCCGCATCGGGCTCCCTGCTCTGTGGGAGGCCTGCTTCTCCCTCTCCCACTTACCCTGCCGTGTTCTCTCTCTGGCTGTCTCTCTCTGTCAAATAAATAAATAAAATAAAATCTTAAAAAAAAAAATGGACAATCTGAGATTGCATCTGTGTTGAAGTATAGTTTTGAGGGGGATAATTATGATTATTTATTGATTTTCAGAATGAGTAGGTTAGGCTATCTAATTTTAATCATTTGTTAATATAAATAGAGGAGACAGTAGAAAGAAGTGAAACATTTAATTTGTTAAAATTTTATATTGAGTAAATTCTTCTCCATCTGCCCCCAGGTGTCTTTCTATTAATGATTTTAAAATGTCAGCATCCTTTATTTTTTTTCCCAACCAATCTGAATATTTGGCACTTGTTGTTCTATCTGATGAAGTAAGAAAAAAATTGCAAATCTTCTTTCTTAAGGGAAATAATTATATTATTTTCTCCTTTTATATTAACATTTGCTTTGAAATATATTTATATTTCAAGGGCTTTGATATTGTATCCAAAGCATCATTTCCTCATTTTCCTCAGCGTCAGAATGGAACTCCTTTTTAAACTATTACCCAGTATCACAAGTTTGTCGTGGAAGTTGTGTCTATGTGCTAAACGACTCAGAATGAAGAGCCCCTCGCCTCCTTCCCACTTTGTCTTGAGAGCATGGTGTCTGTGTTGATAGAAATTTTATATCCTAATACCTTCTAAATTAATCTAAACCACCAAGAGTTTTTAAACTTCAGTTTTTCAAACTTAAAATTGTGCGCAGTTCTCATTTGTGGCCATTGTCCTTTTACTTACCTCTTTTTTTAACCTCTTCCCGTGCTTGCCTTTCTTATGTTCTTTTTTTTTTTTTAAGATTTTCTTTATTTGACAGAGAGAGATACAGTGAGAGAGGGAACACTTGTCTGTTCACGCTATTACTCTCTTTGAGAACAGAGCAAGATCTCCAAAGTGTCCTTTGCTCTTCCTGTTCCAGCCTGAGTGTCCATTTACAGCCTGCCCTCCATGCTTCTCTTGCATGTGACCCCCCCCCCCCCCCCCCCCCCCCCCCCCCCGCCCAGTCCTCTGTTCAGGGACTGAGGGTCACGGGAGAGTGACATCAGCATGGGGATAGGGGTGGGGTGGAGGGGGAGGGGAGGGGAGAGCAGAGAGCTGCGTTCTGTTTGTTAGTCTAGTTGGGTGAAATGGTGCCAGATTTCTAACCCTTGACCTAGCTTCATTGACCTTGACCTAGGAGAGGGTTGAACCGTTATCTCTGAGATCTCTATCAGTTCTAATAGTGCATGATAAAGTAATCCACAATTAGGCTTAGCCTTCTGAGGATGGGGGAACGGATATATATTTTTAGTTTAAAACAAAAGCTCATTGATCGACATGTGTGTACTGTGTGTTGGATGTGGTTTTGAGCATCTTCATTCATCTCCCTTCCCTCCCCTGCCCCCACCTCAGACTGTAATCCAGAGAATAAAATGTAAGAAGTCAGTTTTTCAGCCACTGATGTGCATACATATTTCCTTTAGTCTCACCTTTTGTCTATGAGACACTGAGAGATAGATGGTGGGTTAGTAGTAGAAACATTTAATGCAAAGAGACTCCTTTATAAATTTACTCCTCATTATTTGTTATGGGCTCATTCTGAAAGTTGGGGCAAAAAATAAAACGATCGGCTAGTTTTGCTCATCTGAAGCCATCTGAAGCCTGTACTGTCCCTGGGAAGCTCAGGACAAAGCCTACAACCTCGCTACCCTCTGAATCAGTCAGTGTCCGTGCCACCACTCAGGGAGGATGCCAGTAATGGCCCCCAAACTAGTTGTTCCCTTGGGACTGTCTATTCTTAGATTCTGCAGCCTACTGAATTCTCAGAGTCTCAGAGGAAGACTTTAATAGCCAGGTTTGGGCCTTGGCCATGGTATGTGGAGAAGGCTGACCATTTTACATTATCAATGCTATTATTTTTCTCCATTCATACGTTTTCCACCATTTGCGTCATTTAAAGTTCAGGGTAGATAGATTAATGTGTACATATTTCTCCCTTAAAAAAAAATCTCATGGAACAGTTAGACTGTACATTTTTAAAGGTTCATGTTTTAATACAATATAGTTTTAAGAATTCTTTTTTTTTTTCTGGTAGGAGAGAAAAAACAATATAGGAAGGATATAGAAGTAATTAGCACCCTCACCCCAAAAGGTGAGCTTTAGATTGTTGGTAACAGTGCAATCACATGGCACCCCCCTCTTTCATTAAAAAAAAAGAAAAAAGGAAGAACTTCAAAGCTGTATTTAAAAAAAATCTCTCTCTCTCTCTCGCACACGCACACGCACACGCGCGCGCGCGCGAAGTCATTGATATGCATGGTATGAAATCCCCGAGCTAGAAAGGGTCTGCAGTGAGCAGTCTTCCTCCTCTTGTCCCTCCACCATTGAGTTTTCCTCCATAGAAGATGCCAGTTACTTGTTTCTCCATTGGCTGTTTTACAATTCTGGTCTTACTCTGGTAAATCCCTGTTTTCTCTGTGTCCCCCACTCCATAGTTATCTTGAATAGAACAGTCTTTTCAATCTAGCATTCACTGCACATGGTGCAGTCATGCGGTTGCAGAGTTGACATTGCAGCCTCAGCAAAGGTTATCTCTTTAAAATTCTCTGAAATTCCCCTTTGGCACATCCATTTTGGCAGCTGGGTTTATATAGGAAAGTGGTAAAGCTCTTGGCTCCTCTTTTTGTGCTTTATAAAAATAGAAATCTCTGGCCAGAAGGGCAGCTGGGCAAGCAGCTCCTTCTTCAGTTCCCATCAGTTGTCCTTGCTGAATGTTTCCCATTTTACCTGCAGTAAATGGTACCCTCACATGTACAGGTGGTCCAAGTGGGTGGGTTTTAAAAACATGAACATCCTGTAGCCTGACACTTATTTTAAAGTCTTATTAGAAACCCCTGCTGTTGTAACATGTGTGTGGGGTACTGTTGTACTGTTTCGACTTTTGATCTTGCAATCTTCTTGTATTTTTTTAAAATTTTATTTGTTTATTTATTTGAGAGAGAGAGCAAGTACACGTGTAGGGGGAGCGGCTGAGGGAGAGACTCTCAAGCCGACTCCCCGCTGAGCATGGAGCCCTTCCTGGGGTTCCATCTCATGACCCTGAGATCATGACCTGAGCTGAAATCAAGAGTTGGCTGCTTCACCAACTGAGTCACCTAGGTGCCCCTTGTGTGTGTGTGTGTAGTGTGTGTGTGTGTGTGTGTTTTTAACTGAAACAACTCAGAGATTATATTCACTGATCCCGAACTACCTGTTGCAGTTTGGGCCGTAATATAACAGGAGAGGTGGAAACTCCAAATCGATTTCCAGTGAGATGAATTCATCCCTAAGCAAATGACATAGCGTGCCTGTTTTCTTGGGGACGTGCTCTCTTGGATGGCGATGGCTGCACCCCTGCGAGGCCGCACAAACCTTTTTCTTGTTTCCTTTCCTTTTTCTTTTCAAGTAGCTTTTTCTAGGAAAATGCTGCTTCTGTGAGCAGAATTGACCTATTTATTACTATAGATTGCCTTCAGAGCCCTTCATTGCTTTCTGTATACACTGTGACCTCCATAGAAGTAGAGCTTTGTGCATGTCATGTCAGTGTATTTCCATAGTTACGATTCTCTAATTTAAAATTGACTGCATATGTTTTGTATGGAAAATATTTATTTTTGATTTTGTTTTAAATGTAAATGCTGGTAATCTAGATGTCAGAGCTTCCGTGTTAGAAATAGCATGGTCGTTTTACTGTTAATTTTTTTCCTTGCTTATGTTATTATATAAATAAGGCATGTAGGCTCCTGGATGTATTTTTCTCCCCTGTGATAGTTTATGAAAGATTTTAGACTACTTGTTTCTGTATGTTGCTTCTGTTTTCTTCAAGAATAAGCAGTGTGAATTAAGTCTCTTGCTCTTAGGCACACACTCCCCTTCTGTCCCCCAGTACCAAATTTATATACATTGGAAATATGCTGTCTTTTTTGGCCAAAATTTTTGGAATGAGATTTATCATCTTGTGCATTGCACACAGACTTTTTCTCCGAAGCTGCAAATTTTTTCCTGTTATGCTTCTGTTTTATCAAAAAGCGTACTGTAGCCTTTATAGATCTGTGATATCGAATGCCCTCGATGGATCCTTGGGAAGAAAGTGTTTTAAAGTGCATAATTAGGGCACTTGAGCATAAAACTACAATTATACACTTGTGTGTTAATTTTGTGTACAGTAAAACTTTAGTTCAACACTGGTTGTAAATGAGAGAGGAAGCATTTTATTGCGAGTGAATGCCTACATTTTATGAATACTTAAACAAAATCTCCTCTAATTGGCTGACCTGGGAGGAAAGGTGAAAACAGCTGTAGTTAGGAGGTAGAGAAGAGAATACAAAATGTGTACTAGCAGCTTTTTGAAAAAAGTATCTAGAAAAGTCATCTTAGCCTTGCGTGTGGCCAGACTTGCTGTGCCTTAGGAAGCATTCATGCTATTTTAGCTGCTCCTCCACAGTGAAGACTGGCAGAGTGCAAGCATTTGGATAAGCCAGTGAAAAATCAAGGGGCAGAGTGGGATAGACAGTACATACATTTGTGACTCAAATTCTGTGTGCTGGCATTAGGGGGCACTCCTTGAAGTTTGGAGTTAATTTTATGAAAATTAAAAGATGTACCACTTTATGAAATGGATAATAATGTTCCAGAACTGGTTACCCTCAAGAGGTAGCATGGACTAGAAATATAAATTAATTTAAAAGGGGTATAAATAAATTCATGGATAATAGAATGATAATGATTATAAAGAGGAAATAAAGGCTGTTCAGGACTTATCCCTGACTTTTGGAAATTGAGGTCACAAGAGGCACTACCATTTAGTTCCCACAGCCATATAGAATATTCACTCTGCAGAACATTGTCTGACCTAGTATTCGCTTAAGCTGTGATCTGATAAATATAGAGCAGTTGGACTTAAGAGTAAGCAGTGAAATTTTGTAGGCAATTAATAATTGTAAAGAAGTCCAAGAGAGATTGTAGGTATATTATTTTCACTGTGTTTATGTTTATAATCTGTCAAGGGAGTTTTACTAAACACGTGTGTCATGAGGAAAGACTTACATACGTAGGTGGCAAATGAGAACTTTTCAGCTTTATTTCACGAATCACAAAGAAATTTAGTCTTTTAACTCTAGAGAACAAACTGATGGTTACCACAAGGGAAGTAGGCGAGGGGATGGAGGAAAGAGGTGATGGGAATGAGGAGGACACTTACCAGGATGAGCCTGAGTCAGGTGTAGAATTGTTGACTCACTGTACTGTACACCTAGAACTAATAGAACACTGTGCTAATGACACTGGAATTAAAATACAAGAAAAAAGAAAATGTAGAAAACACAAAAAGTGAAAAATCCACAATCTTCTATTCATCCAAGGAAATCTGCTGTTAATATTTGTTATTAAGTTTCAGGTAACTAGTGCCAAATAATGCTACAAATCAATCAACTTGAAAGTCTCAGTAGTTTACAACAAGTATTTATTTTTCTACCCATGGGTCTGTGGGTTGGTTGGACTGATTTTGGGTGGACTCCATTGGGTTTGGCTCCAGACAGGACACCTGGGTTGGGTCCCCTGCATGTGATTTATTTTGAGGCCCCGGACGAGACTGAGGAGCTGCAGGGTACCATGATCTTCCAGTGAGATGATATGATGGCATAGAAGCTGGGATGGGGACTGTGAGTGGGGCTGTAGATGGAACCACCTTGGCCTTAAGTTGATAATTACTTCAACTGTGGGTTTTAATACTATTCTCTTTACTCTTGTATATGTTTAAAATTTTACATAATAGTTAAATTTGTAAAAAAAAATCTATTTTTTTTATAAGAATTTAAAAAACTTCTAAACTAAAGGAGAGGGTTAAATTAGCCTGGATTATGTTGGTTAGTTTTCAGGCCATAAAACAGCAGTTTGTGGCCCGGAAGTTATCTGTTAGGAATAAGGACATAGACCAAACGGAAGTGTGAGGAATAAGGACATAGACCAAACGGAAGTGTGCTCCATAGCAACGTGAACTGTGTAACTGGCTTGTTTGTGTGGTTTGCTCATCAAGCCTGTTCTGGTGTTTAAGACACTGCTTGACCCTTGAATGCTTTGCCAACTCCTTCTTCAACTCTGGGTAGACTTTTTTCTTACTCGAGGGAAGCTGGACAGAATTTGCAGGAACTTAGCTTGAGTGTACCGTGCATACAGTAAGCACCCAGTATACATTTGTTGATAGTTTCTTGTTTTTCAAGCATGAAGGAGTAATTTCAGGAAATTGTGGAGGTTTGTTGTTTTGGTTTCTTTCTTAGACAAGCCTAAGGACAGTGTTTATTTTTCTTTTTAAAATAAGAAAGTGAGAAAAAAAAAAGGGACCTAAATTGTTTAGAAGTCTCAATTGGGAACTTAGCTTAAGGGATTGTAGATTATGGCAGTTGTAGGATCTTGACCTTGTAAACTTTATTTATTACCTTCTAGCACATTATTTCTGACTGGACATGTTGACATAATAAAATTTCCTCATGCAATTGGTTCAGCCACACATCGGCTTAGCATCTGAATTCCTTGCTGTGGGGAATTTTCAGTCTGACTCTTATGCATGAAAAACAGTGTTTGATCTTTCTGTGAAATTGGAAGCCAGCAGAATTTGCCACAGTAATGACTAAAATCTAACTGTTGTGAACTTGGGATTTTTCTTATGCTTTTTCCCTTTCCATTTTGTGGAATTTATCTGGAGGGGCTCAAGCCTATGATGAAAAACAAACAAAAATTAAGGAGTTTTCTGCTGTTAAAGGCAAATTGTTATAATACACTTTTTTGATAACTCTTAAATAGACCACAGTAAATAACCCAAAATAAATTGCATTTTGTTCTAAATTCGTGAAAAACACTGATTTGGTTTAAGAAATGATAGATAACATTTTTGTGTTTGTTCCTTTAGGCTATTAATTCTTTGTTCAGATAACCACACATACACAGATTTTCATATTAAGAAATAGCATTTTACTACATATATTGTTTTGTAACCTCCTACCCATTGAGGTACACCTTAATAATGCTTCTTGCTATTAAATACATATTATCTACAATGAGATTCATTAATAAGCTGATATTGAATCCCCCCCCCATCCAGTCTCTGTTGATGGGCATTTAGGCAGTTTCCATATTCTTAAGTGGGGATGCTTTCACGGGGGTGCAGTGAATTCTTTGCTATACATATCTTTGCATACTTGTTTCACATTTTTTCTTAAGATATAATCTTAAAAATAGAATTCTGGGTTGCAGAGATACTGTTTCTGTACATATTGTGACTCTCGTCAAATATTTGAATTTACATACCACCGTGATTATTTCAGTATACTGTGTACTATTTTGGATTATGTAAAGTAGAAAATATGAAAACTCCCTGTTAAGCACCTGGGAACAGTCATTATCAAGTAGGGAATTTACATGTAGTCATAAATAAGGCAGTGATGGTTTAACATAAATATGTCATAAAACATGTGAAGTTAAAAGTTTAACTACTTTAGTTATTTAGTATATATACGTATTCTGCTAGTAGGTTTTTAAAGGTATAACTTACATACAGTAAAATGCTGAGATCTTAAGTGTACCATTTGATGAGTTTTGACACATATGTACATCCATGAAACTACCACCCCAATTAAGATACAGAATATTTTCATCACTCCCAGTAAGTTCCTTCATGTCTCTTTTTAGCCATTCATTATATCCCACAACCAGTGTTGTGCTATTTCTATTACTGTATATTAGGTTTGTGTGATTTTGAATTTCATATAAACAGAAAATACTGTGAGTTGAATGTGTATACACTTTAGGTCTAGAGGGAACTGTAGATACCAAACCAAACTGTACTTCTTAGAACAAAAGGATCTGAAGCTGATGTGAAAATTATATAGAGAAAGAACAATAGGTCTTTCTAAAGAATGAAGTTAGACCCTTAACTTTTCCTATATACCAAAAATAAACTCAAAATGGATTACAGATTTAAACATGAGAGCTAAAGCTATAAAACTCTTAGAAGAAGGGTGCCTGGCTGGCTCAGTCAGTGGAGTGTGCGACTCTTGATCTCGGGGTTGTGAGTTCGAGCTCCACAACGGGCATGGAGATTACTTAAAAAAATATACATATACATATACATATATATATTTAAAAAATAAAACTCTTAGAAAACATAGGGGAAAGCTTCATGACATTAGATTTGGCAGTGATTTCTTAGATGTGAAACCAAATGCATAGGCAACAAAGGAAAAGATAAATTGGGCTACATCAAAATTGAAAACTTTGTGCATTAAAGAACACTATCAAGAGAATGAAAAGGCAACCAACAGAATAGGAGAAAATATTTGTAAATCATATAACACATAAGGGATTAATACCCAGAATATATAATGCACTCCTACAATTCAACAACAAAAAACAACCCAATTAAAAAATGGGCAAAGGACTTGAATACATTTTTCCAAATAAGATAAACAAATGGCCAATAAGCACGCAAAAGATGCTCAATATCACTAATCATTAGGGAAATGAAAATCAAACCCACAATGAGTATGATACCACTTCACATCCATTAGGATGGCTATTAGAAAGAAACAGAAAACAGCAAGTGTTGTCAAGGATGTGAAGAGATTGGAACCCTTGTGCACTGCTGGTGGGAATATAAAATGGTACAGCCACTGTGAAAAACAGTATGGTGGCTCCTCAAAGAATTAAACAGAACCACCAGATGATCCAGCAGTTCCACTACTGGGTGTTTATCCAAAGACTTGAATAGATGTTCATATGTCCATTTTCATAGCAGTATTGTCTACAATAACCAAAAAGTAGAAGCAACCCAAGTGTCCATGATGGATGACTAGGTGAAATGATTTCCCTGTATTAAAATGTCTTTGATAAATTTAGGATGATGTAAAGTATTTCTTTTGATCTTAAATATTTCCCTCTAAAAGGAAGGACAAAACTGATAACGTAAATAGATTCAGATAATCCAGAGGTGACAGATCCGTAATAGAAACCAAGGTGTATTTTAGGACCATAACTTCCTCGCTCACATCAAGGAGGATTGTAATATCTGTTTCTAATGTTGTTGTGAGCTGCTGTGGAGATAGAACATTGGATTGGACCATTGTGTAGCTCAAAGCAGAAAGCTCTTACATTTATACATCAATGGTGTATGATTTATAGTATGTGATTTATATACTTAGTCCAGGAGGTTTAGTCAACAAATATTCATTGAGCTGTTACTACAGGTCAGGCCTTCTGAGTACAGTGATGAGCTGAACTGCCAGCTCCCACCACCCCCTTTTTAAAAATTAGTTTCAGAGATAGAATTTAGGGATTTATCAGTTGCATATAACACCCAGTGCCCATTGTATCCAGTGCCTCCTTAATGCCCATCACCATTATAAGGCCCCATTTTCTATAGAATTCATGTTCCAATGGGTGTGGTGGTATGTTTGTAGTCATAAATTTGAGAAATCCCACATTTGAAGGTGGATGGGTTTCTTAAGGATTTTAACAAATCCTTTAATATGTTAGTATGTTTTATTTTTATGTTTATTTCTCAAACTTTTTTGATTATAGAATTTATTTCTGTGAATTAACGTGCCAGATTAGTTGGCCATCGGGAAATGTTGGCATAAAGTCCTTCCTGTCAGAGATTTACCAATCTGCAGGAAGCATAGAAGACGGTAATGAAGTCTTTGGCCTAATCTTGCCCCAGGTAAAGGCCTAGAACAGATGAGGGCACCTGGCATTATAATCAGGGATGGGTCTCTGGAGCAAAGTTCCAGCTGGGCCTCTTTAAATAAAGCAGCACAACAAGGCACCTTCCTCTCCAGACCCTCTTCTGGGGCCTGTCTCTTGCCTTGTGTACCTGCTGGAGCAGCTTCCATGTCTCTGCTTTTGGGGCAGAGGGGATGTGGGATAGGGTGGAGGTGACATCTGTATTCAGAATTTTAAATTATGAAATGATTTCGGCATACAAAAAAGCGCAGAAACAAATATAACATATTTGTGTAACTACACCAAGATTGTTAGGTGTTACCGTTTTGCCATATCTGCTTCATATCTCCCTCTTTCTAAAGGGAAAAAAGGCAAGACTGAAGCTCCACCCCATTTTTTATCCTCTCCCTTCTCCAGAGAATGTCATGTATTTCCTTTCCAATGCATGCTTTTGTACTTTTACTATATATATGTATCCATAAACAGTATATACTATTTTGTGTATTAAAAGTGTATACAAATGGTATTATGGTGCATTCTTTTCTTTTCAAAATTCAGCATTATATTATTTGGATTTGAACCATTTTGCTAGGTAGGCTTTACTACCATTTTTTTTTTTTAAACTACTTTATAGAATTCCATTGTATGGCCATAGCAAAACCTCTTTTTTTCCATTTCCATTTCCATTCCATTGTGTTAGATTGTGTCCTCTTTCTGGCTTTTGTAAATAGCATTGCATCGAATATCCTTCTTCGGACACATGTGAGTGTTTCATGGGTATATATTTACAAGGGGAATTGCTGGGTCAGCGGGTCAGTGTACCTTGGTGAGGAAACGGTTTTCTGAAACTTCTTTAGGAAGAAATCGGGAGAGAAGACAAGCATGGATTATTTCTTCAATTTTGAAATATGAGCAAAGAGTTCAGGGTACGGTAAATTGAGAAATGGGCCCGGAATTTCTGAATATTTAACATGATACAGGGATATAAAAAGTTAGTAGTCACGTTTTTTTTTTTTAATCAGAGTGATTTCCTAAAATACTTAAATGAATCATTTTTTGCTATACTTTCTCTCCAATAATATATGAAAGCATTCATATTTCTTGGAAAATTGGAATAAATTTTTTGTTATTACGTGTGCTCACGCTCCACTCTAAGATCTTCTTTATTTAGAAATGAGTGAAATAAATTCTTGTTTTTCTTGTTGTTAGATAACAGAAAAGCTCTGATCTCAAGAATTTTCTGGAGATTTCCATTTAGTTTAGTGTAGTGATCTTTTTATTCAAACCATGATAAAGGTCCAGAACATTCGCTGGGTAATAATGACTTAGAGGGTTGGTAGTTAATAGCTGAGAGTGCTGTGCGGCTGTGAGCATGAAGTTCAGTGTTTTGGCTGTTGGAAGAAGCTGGACATACGTGTTTCAAAGAGTTGTGTAGTGCAAGTGATTCCATTTTTATGAGGTGTTCCTTCACTCGTTTAATTTTTTATATAATCACTTGATTTAGTAATCCACTGAGCAACATCCATTCATTCAACAAACATTTAGTGATTGGCAGTCCCTCTTCCAGGAGGCATTCCAGGAATGTGGGAGTGTAGAGTCCAGTGATAAGGACAAACAGTAAACACAACACATAATTAAGGCGTTAACTAACTCCTATCATCTCCCCTGTGGTAACATAAAATTGGAAATGGCCTGAGAAAGACGACTGGGGCCGTGCTCGTTAGGCTGGTCAGGGAGGGGGTGGTATCTGAGCTAGAAGTGCTTTGTGACCCCAACTCCCCTCACTTGGTTCCTGGTGCTCAGTAACTCTTGGTTAAATTTCCCTTGCATCCAACATTCTGGTAATCTTATTTAGCCTGAGTGTGTTTGAGAACTAAGACATAAACAAGAAGACTCTCAGTAGCCAAAATTGATTTTACAAAAGTTGAGGCAGTCAAAGCTCGCGTGCTTCCCTCATAGGACAAGTTCCCTGGGCCTTCCTGTTTTTAACCGTCATGGGTTTCTCAGTCCTCAGCAGGTTCTGCTCAGGATAGAGGTCAGAGTGATGAGCCATGGCTGAGTGCCTTGGTGGCTGGGTAAGACTGACGGCAGAGGGAGACCAGAGTTACGCTGTGGGGCTTGTGTGCATGGCTTTCAACCAGAGGCTCTGAGGTTCTCAGTGTATTATGGCTCAATCTGTCGATTTATGTTTCATAATAATGACTGTTTGGTTTAAGATATCAGAAAAGCATATAATAGATCTGTGAAAGCCCTGCATCTAAATTGATTAAAACAAAAGCAATATTGATCATTAAAGAATTAGACTTTAATTGTAGACAACTGAGGTATTATATTTAGAAATTGATTTTTAAAGATAAAACGTAGGAAATAATTAATATTTTAGAGATAGCTCTACAACTTGTTTAATAAATAATAGCATCTGTGTAGCATTCCAGGTAGGATTATTATATTGCTGGTTATAATATTAATATGAATTAATAGAGAAAGTAGCCCTGTTTTATAGATGGAGATGTGAGATGGAAATCGTTAATGTAATTGACCACATTCACACAAGTGAGGCACAGTAGGACTTGGATTTAGATCTCGCACATTTCCAACCCAGAGACTCTTTCGCTCAACAGTTTAGTGATCTCTGTTGCAGTGTGGCTCCCACGGAAGGACAGCAGACCAGATTCAGTAGATTGGCACTGGGACCCAGTTCTAACTGCTGGCCCGATTGTACTGGGTTAGAAATCACCTCGTCCCAGGCTCACGGTGGGGGAGGTGTCCCTTAGGTGAGTACCAAGTGAATTAGGCCATGTATCTAAAAGGAGAGCAAATGGGTTTTAATTGTGGAAGACAGTAGTAAAATCTCCCAAGCAAAAGTTTTTTGATGGTTTCTCCTCTGAATTTTGCTGTGCTCTGCGGGTTGTTGCTGTGGTTCTGTTGAAAATTTGCTTACATTCCCACCCACCCTACCGTGCTTCCTCTGCACCCCCACTTGTCCCTAAGCTCTTCAGAGCTGGAATAGATGGTAACAGATTCTAATAAGTTCAGGGCTGCTCTAGTGTTAGTTGCTGCCTACAACAAGCCCTGTTGTTGTCTGTCTTAGAAAATAGAGCCCCCTCCCCAAACGACACTTTCATATTGTGTGTAAAGGTTTCTGTAAACCAGAAAGTCAACATATTAAAGTGCAATTCATAGGGGAGTTTCTGGCTGTGTTGATTGAGCTTTACAGTCATTTTAACACTGGCAAAAGTGTTATCCTAACTGCTTCAAATCAAACTGCAAAGATGCTTGTGTGAAATATAGTATTAGATATCAAATCAACATATGGGTGCTGAACGGAAGGATATGTGTTGTGGTAGTATATGCTACTCTAGCATGTGGAGTTGTATTTTATGGAAATTCTTTGGCTTGGCTTATGGCAGGGACATACATTCATTATGAGATATCAAGCTGTAAAATAAATAAAAGCAAAGAATTCAACTGTGCAGTTAAATGGTTTTCAATACAAACTTGTCTGTTCTACTAACTTAGGGTCTGTGTGATGAGACATTTGTGAGCCATTGTGGCCAAATGTTTGTGATCATTGCTGACAGGCCTTGACAGTAATCTAAATCAGGTCACAAAGAAAATGAACTTTAGCTTTTGCATTTTCCCCTTTTACTTCGTTGTATGTATTACGAATTATTGTGCTAATTGGTCTTAGAGGCGAAGTGTTTAATATTTTCCTCCTTTTACCATTCCTTCTTTTTCCTTGTTCAGTATTTTGTAGTCATTGTGTTTTTAAATGTGTATCTGGAACTGATCACTGAATTCTTAACTGTGTGGGCTTATAGGGCTCTAGTTCTTGGGATTCTCAAGTGGACCATGTTGTATTATTAACAGGGTGACTTCACTCTCCTCCTCTATGGAGTGCTTTTTGCCATCCTGATACCTTGTTTTTCTTTTTCTCTGCTGCTCTCTCTCCCAATTAGAAAAAAAAAGATTTTTCATTTGAAAAAAAAAATTAAATACCATCCATGGTTTATTTATTGCATGAGGAAGGAATTTTCTTTGAGCAAATATTTTTAAGGATTTTTAGGTTCGTGTAAATTAGAGATGGAGAAAGCTCAGTTAGGCCATTTTTGTCTGTATCTGCCATTTGCCGTCTAGCACACTTTGCTTTACACCATTACCTGTTTTATCAAGTAGGAAAATACTATTCTAATATTAGATATGACTATCTTTCCTTTAAGAACTCATGTTGTTGGTTATATTGGGTTATATACATAGTACTGTCTTCTAAAAGGGTTGTATTTGATGGTAAAGCAGTGTAGTTTCTTTTTCGCAAAAACTGTGTGTGGAATTGCTAATGTAACTGGTATAGTGTCTGCTCCTATGGAGTTGGGACTTTTTGACCTTAGTTGAAACAAAGCCATGCCCTATACATGTAGCCAAGCCACAAGCATCCTACAGAATATTAGTAAGTGGGCTTGGATGGTGGGAGTTCATTTTAATTTTGAGTGTTGCAGGAGAATGGATTAACATAACGACTTTCTTAGCAGAGGGTATTTTTTTTTTCTTAACAGTGTTTTATTAGCTTCAGGTGTACAATATAGTGATTCACCAACTCAGCAGAGGCTATTTTTTCATGTCAGTGTTAGGAGAGTTTTTCCCCCCCACTGGATTTTTATGAGGTTATCTATACTTGATTATCTGATGAAATCTTATTTTTAAAAAAGTCAACGCTGATAATATGTGAATAGAAGGCAGTATGATGATTTATGTAAAGAGAGAGAAGAGTAAAAATATTGAATTCAGTTGCTTAGCAAAGAGCCCACTTCATGTTGCTGAATCGAAACCATGTTTGATTTCATTGAATTAGCCCATTTTGACTTTCTCGCCTGTTTTGCTTGACTTGTTGACAGATGCCCCCTCAGTATGGACAGCAAGGTGTGAGTGGTTACTGCCAGCAGGGCCAGCAGCCTTACTACAACCAGCAGCCGCAGCCTCCGCACCTCCCGCCACAGGCCCAGTACCTGCCGTCCCAGTCCCAGCAAAGGTACCAGCCGCAGCAGGTGAGCGCCCCACGGGCCCCCAGGCCTCTGAGCTGTCCCCCAGGTCTGCCACACTGGGCTCGGAGTCCTCTTCCCGTCCTGCTTAAAAAATTCTCTTCTCAGTGGGAAAAAAGGTAGTTTTGAGAAAAGGGTAAAACTGAACCTAATCTAAACTGTTTGCTTATGGATGGATGTTTGAAATTGAGGAGTGGGAAGAATAGGCTCATTCAGAAAAATGGTTTTGTTGATCACTTAATCTTGCTCGTTGCCACCTTCATGGTATTTTTATCTTGAGCTTTTTTTGTTTGTTTTGTTTTTGTTTTAATGATAAGTGCTACTATATCAAAACATTGTTGCCTTTGGCAGTGTTATTCCTCTTAAACTAGCTTATAGACAGATAATCACTTCAGTTACAATATATTAAAATACTAAAGGGAATCATGTACTTCAAGAATATTAAGCAGTTCGTAGTTTAAATTAGCCTCATTAAATATTCTTTTATGTTATTGGGCCATATATTTCAGCTTATGTGATTTGTAGAAAAATAGCACATATGCATTTGATAAAATGATTCAGTCTCATCTTGTTTTAGAGATTGTCACTGAGTGATCTAAAAGGTGCTGTGAGCTCAGGACTCGTATTCTGAATCCAGATAAATGTTTCATAGCACTATTCTAGTCATAAGCATCAGAATGTAACTTTACATTTCATATTTTTCTTTCTTAATTTTTCATGGGATGCTGTAGTGAAGAGAGGGAAGACAATGACTTGGTTATTCAGTTTTTAAAGCATGTCTAGCACATCTTAAAGAGATTGTTGATGCTAAGCAAGGTATATGTAAATATATGAAGCTTAATTTTAATTCAGCTGATTTCTTAAGTATTTTCTTGGGTTCATTGGAGTCTTTTCCCATATGACATATTCAGGAGTCCTAAAGAGAGTTTATGACTTTATTTTTTTTTTAAAGATCTTATTTATTTATTTGATTGAGAGAGAGAGAGCACAAACGGGGAGGAAGGCGAGAGGGAGAAGCAGGTTCCCCGCCGAGCAGGGAGCCCGATGTGGGGCTCTATTCCAGGACCCCTGGATCATGACCTGAGCTGAAGGCAGACATTTAACTGACTGAGCCATCCAGGTGCCCCAAGAGTTTATGACTTTAAACAAAACATGTTAAAACAACAGCTGAGATAGAAGATCCTGTAGGATCTTGTTTTTTGCGTATGTTCTCAAATATTCTGGTATTATATAAAGGGATGTATAAGAGGCAAGAATGTATATTATTTCAGAGTTATTTGGTCTAGTCTTTTATTAAGATGTGGGAGAATTAAATAACCTTCCAATATCATTTCTTTCTTAAGTGAGGTTTATGTCTGGGTTTATGATATATAGAGTTACAGGCTTTTTCAAGCGCTTTCCGAACCTTATTGAACTTCTGGGTAGACATAGAATGTTTTGTCATGCCATCAAAATTTAAGAAGAACTGAATAGAGAGATTACATTAGTCATTTTACTTTAGTGCTAAAATGAATCTCTGATTGTAAAACCAGTTTGATTAAGGATTCCGAGGGCCTGTCATTTCCTTCAAGACCAAGCTCAAATTTATTTCCTTTATGAAGCATTCACTGATGACTTCTACCACATGGCAATCAGTTATTTAATATCCTTCAGATTTAAATATTTAAAGCATACTACAGGTGAAATCTTACTTTAATGAATACTATTTTAATGTGCTTCGTTTAGGTCTGTTTTATGCTTTGGTACCATTATTTTATTGATTTGAATGTAGTAAATTATATGGTAGGAAATACTGTCTCTATAACCATGACTCTCTGACATAAATACTGTCATTTCTGTGTATTCTGAAGAAGACAAAAATTCTTCATACTATGTTGGAAAGTTTTTCTTGTTTTCATGCTCCCTACCTGTAGAATGTCCAAGTGTTTTTTAAGTTTCATTACGCTCCTTACGGGACGACAAGGTGGAAGTCAGAGACAGGTAGCTGAATCAGAGGGTCTTGTGTGATAGGAACAACTTTGGTTTTTAGGGAGTTAGATGTTCAGATAGCTTTGGAAAGTTTGTCTAGGAAATAAGATTTAGCATTTTAGATGTGGTTATTGCCTCCCCAAACTGTAATCCCCTCAAACTCTATCCCAAAACAAAGTAAAAATAACCAACAGAATATTTTCAAAATCAAACTGAATTTTAATAATAGAATTTGTCATTCCGAATTCACATATGTTGAAAAACCAAAGACGCTCAGCCATATATAATGTAGTGAACCAGTGGAGCCGGTAGTTCCTAACAGACAAAACGTTCTTTTCTGCAGCCTTTCCTTTTGTTTCCAAACAGCATGCATAGTGTATTGATTTTTATATTTGGGAATCAATCAGCAAATAATACTCTGTGGCTTTTGTTAATATGAATGATACAAAAAATAATTTTAGGGTTCCATTAAGATACCTCACTCTTGTCTTTAACATCTGTTAAAGTGTTCTGTTTTGAATCATCCATACATTCATATGTTGCAAAGATGAAAAAGTACAAGGGAAAGAATACAAATAAAAATCTCCCAGCACAGCCCTCCCCCTGCTCCACCACCGGCCTCACCCTTTGCCAGACAACCACTTCAGGAGTTTATTGTGCAGGTTTCCGGAGGATCTTTATACAAAGAAGCAAGATGCTGTATTTTAATTTTTACTCTATTTTTACACAAATAGTGAGGTGCTGTACCATACACACTGTGTCACCCTCCTCCCCCACACCCTGAAGTATAGTTTCTGTAGATCTTAAAGCAACCCTTCATTCTTTTTCATAGCTTCCTTTCATTTTATGAAATGAATACTCTTTTGATGGTCATTTAGACTGTTTTTAATTATTTGCAAATCAAACAGGGCTGCCGTGATAAACTTTGTGTATGTCTCATTTCATAAATTTGCAAGCATATGTGTATGACAGGTTCCTGAAAGTGGTATTAGTGTGTCAATGGGTAGATGCAGTTCTAGTTTTGGTAAATACTGCCAGATTGTTCCTTTGGTGGGGGTTGTACCAGTTTATACTCACACCGTCAATATGTGAGAGTCCCTGTTTGCCTCTACATGTGCCGGTAGCATGGTTTGCTAAGCTTCTGGATTTTTGCCAATCTGATAATGTAATTTTAATTTGCATTTATCTTGTTTTGAGTTGTGTTGTATGTCTTATATCCTTAAAAGCATTTGCTTTTCCTTTCCTTTTTATTGTGAATTCATATCTTTTTATCTTGCATTTTTCTATTAAGTTGTTGCTCTTTTAAAAATTGATGTAATAAACCTATGTGTGTATATATATAGGGAGACTGGATCTTTGTGAGTTACTAACCACCCTCCCCCATTTTGTCATTTATCTTTTGACATTAATTATGATTTATTTATCTATTTGGTCATGCAGAGGGGCTTTTTAAATTAAAAAAAAATTGTGTACTCAAAATTATTAATCTTTTCTTTTAAGATCTCTGGATTTTTATTTAGTGGGAGTATGAGACTTCCATATTCCAAAATTTACAAAGGAACTCTCTCATGTTACTTTGTAGTATTTTCATGGATTCATTTTTCATTTCACTTACCCTAATCCAGCTTAATTGTTTCTTTGCTAGGTCTTTAAGTGCCTTCTCTTGTGTAGGCTGTTGTGTTAGGGCTCTACAGAGAAACAGAATGTGTGTGTGTGTGTATGTATATTTTGTTAGGATAAAGAGATCTAATGTAAGGGATTGGCGTATACAACTACGGATGCTGGCAAGTCCCAAATGTGCAGTGCGGCAGGCTGGAGGCTCAGGAGAGCTGATAGTGGAGATGAAGTCTGAAGGCAGTCTGCTGGAGAATTCCTTCTTCGTTGGAGAGGCTGGTCTTTTTGCTCTATTCACGCCTTCAACTGATGGCCTACCCGCATTACTCAAAGTCACTGATTTCAGTGTTCATTTCATCCAGAAACACTCTCCAAGTTGACACATAAAATTAACCATTACAGTTACCTTCCCCAATGGATTGGAGATACCTCTTTCATTATTTGCTGAATCCCTTTAGGTATAGGGTTTGTGGTTCTTCTTCTGGGGTTTTTATTCTTTTCATTGATCCTTCTATTAATGCCCCAACACTATACTGCTTTATTATTTTTTAGGATTAGTATATCTTCAGTACTCTTCTTTTTCAGAGTTTTCTTGGCTGTTGTGTTTATTTTGGCTATTATGGACATCAGTAAACTCATTTCTTACCACGCTTTTTCCTAAGATGTTTTTCTTTTTTGTTGTTATAATCATGGGGTCTTTTTTTTTATTATTATTTACCTTTTATATTTTCTGTGAGACAGATGATAATTATAAAAGAGAAATAGTAAACAAAAATAAGTAACTAATTTGAACAGTTTTTGCCTTGTTGAAGCCCACACTGACCACAGATGAAGAGCACACTTATGATACAAGTTGGGTTTATTTAGTTTGGGTTGTTACAGGCCACAGAGAATGCATATATTCCTGAGTGCCTCAGGAGCCTCATGGAAAGATAACGGGGGTTTGGGTGCGTCCTGGGAGACTCTAAGAGGGGTTAGGGAAGTGGGGGTCAGTCCTAGATAGGCTGCTCTCAAGAAGCTGGGACATTTGGTAATTAGATGTTGTAAGTTTTATCCGTGAGACAGGACAATTGAAGTGAGGCCAGATTGTCCTGGATAAAGAGCAACAGCCACTTACGGTAGTTAGAAGAGATGGGTGTTCAGGCATTGTTGTTGTCATCCAGCTCGACTCTCTGCCCTGGCTCTGGGCTGTGGTCTGCTTGTTCTCAGGGCCAGTTTTCCTTCTCTTCTTGCATTCCCCAGTCGGCCTCCCCTCATCTTCCTGAAGGACTTCTCTCCCCAGGTCTCCATTGTTTCGGTGGTTTTAAATTTCCTTTAGAACATTCTTCAAAAAGAATTGTAGTTTTTTTTAGAATTAATCCTATATGCCTTATATTTTTGTTGCCATTGTAAATTGCATCCATTTCAACATTTATTTTTCTCATTGTTATTGGTGTATACAAATCTAATGAACTTTATATATTAAAAAAAATTTTTTTTTGGTCCAGAGACCCTTTAAGTTCTTGTTAATTCTACCAACACTTCATAGATTCTCTTAGATTTTCTCAATTTTTTTTAAAGTTGCTTTTTAAAAAGATCACCCCACTCCTCTTTTTACAGATTAGCTTCTCCAAATCATTGTTTGAAAGGGCTGTCCATTTTTTTTTAAGATTTTATTTACTTATTTGAGAGAGAGAGAGAGAGAGAGAGAGTGTGTGACAGGGAGAAGCAGACTCCCTGCTGAGCTGAGAGCTCAATGCAGGGCTGGATCTCAGAACCCTGAGATCATGACCTGACCCAAAGGCAGGCAGACACTTAACTGACTGAGCCACCCAGGTGCCTCAGGGCTGTCTATTCTTGTATTCTCTGGGACTTAAAAGAAGGCTTTCAGCATTTCATCGTTAAGTATAATGTTTGTATACTATATAAACAAGTTTATTTAGTGGCTGCCCACTACTGGGCAGGGAAGGTCCCCTCCTTTTCTAGTTTGCTAAGGGATTTTATCATGAATGAATGCCAAATTTTATCTTATGTGTTTTTTTTTTAATAACTTGATATCACCACTTTGTTTTTCTCTTGTAATCTGTTGTTGGGGTTTATTATGTGTGTCTTTTTGTTTTATAGTGTTAAACATGCTTTCTGGAATAAACCTAGCCACATGATACAGTATCTTTTTATACATCACTGAATTCAGTTTTGCTAACATTTCCTTAGGTTTCTTGAATCAGTGTTCATGAATGAGACTGACTTGTAATTATCCTGGTAAGGTTTTGGTGTCTGTATTATGGAGTTTTGTAAAATGAATTGGAGACTAGTCTCTTTTTTAAATCTACTGGAAGAGTTTATGTTAAAATTTGGAATTACCTGTTTTTTGAATGGTCGAAGTGTCTGTAAAACCATAAAGGCATGTGTAGCCCTTGATTTTTAGCTTCTGCCCTTTCCTGTCTTTTTGACTTTTGATCTTATTTCCTTTGTGAATATAGGTGTTTTCAAGTTATCAATTTCTTCTTGAGTCAGTCTTTTGCTTTTATAAATATGTAATAAATATGTATAAGTTATGTATATAACTTATACATATATATGTGCATATAAATATATACACACACAACACTTATATATATATTCCCACATATTAGGAATTTATTTCATCCAGTTTTTCAAATTTATTAACAAAGTTGTTCATATACGTCGTCATTAATTTCTGTACTGTCCAGAGTTTAAGGCATTTTATTTTATTTTTAAAGATTTTGTTTATTTGAGAGAGAGTGGGAGAGCATGAGCATGGGGAGGGGCATAGGGAGAGAGAGGGAGAGACCGAATCTCAAGCAGACTCCCATTGAGCGCAGATTCCCTACGTGAGGCTTGATCTCAAGATCCCGAGATCATAACATGAGTAAAAATCAAAAGTCGGACGCTTAGCCCACTGAGCCACGGAGGCGCCCCTGGCATTTTAATTCACAATGTTTTCCCCTTTTTTTATTCTTGATTAATCGTGTCAGTGGTTCACCTTTCCAAAGTAACTTTGGTTATTGTCCTATTACATGTTCTTTTTTAAAGTTTAGTTAAAAAATTCTGTTCTTGCTTTGATTATGTCTTGCTTTCTATTTTACTGGTTTATTTTGCTGTTCTTTTTTTCAGTCAAGTGAACGCTTAGCTTATTTGAAACATCTTTGTCTGATGGAGCAAAATGGAAGACTAAAAAATTTCCTCTTAAGTACAGCTTTGGGTGAATCTCTCAAATTTTGATATGCATTATTTTTGTTTTCTTTTAGTTCTAAGAATTTTCTTATTTCCCTTCATTTTTTTGTTTTTTTGGAAGACAGTTCTATTGAGGGCTGGGTTTATATTCTGTTCCCTCAGAAAGATCGATGTATGTTTTTGCAGTTGCCTTTGGACACGAGTCATCTGGAGCCACATTTTGTATTTTATTTTGTAGTTTTATTATAAAAAAATTCTTACTATGCTGATAAACAGAATGATATAGTGAGTACTCACATGCCACCATAATTCCTTGCATTGACTAGCCTAGGCATATTTAGATAACCCCAATTGTCCTCAGAATGCCTTTATAGTATGTTTTTTTCCAAGCAGAATTCAAAGAAATCTAATACATTGATTTGGTTCTTAAGTCTTTTTATCTTGAATGGTTTCTTCTTCTCCCATCCACATTAGAGCCTTTGGCATGTTGAAAAACTGAGTCACCTGTCCTGTGAAATGGCTTGGTTTGGTTCTTTTCTCTTGATGTGGCTTAATTTGTTCATCTAGTCCCTCTAATCCTATAAGATAAACGGTTTTCTTTGTGGTTGTTGTAAATCACGTTCTCAACATGTAAGGCATTGTTTCTGTTCACTTGAGGGGTCTGTGACCCTCTCTGTGAGGTGAGGAAGCCCCTAAGCCTCCCTGTCTTCCAGCTGAGTGTGTAGAGACATCGTGATGAAGACAAGCCTCCTCCTTTGTACTGTCCCGATTGCTTAACAACAAAATCTGGGAGCATAACACATGCTTGCAGGTTTAGGGCACTAAGTTTTGGGCAGTTTGTGACACATCATTACTGACTGACGTGGTGTGAGCACTTCACAGGTGATGCTGTGAGCATATTACATCAGGATAAACATAATGTTTTGTTGTTCCACAGTAGTGATGTCAAGATTGATCAGTGGGTTCAGGTGGTGATGACTTCTGGGACCACTTTAAATAGAATTATCTTCTTGAGGTTTTTGCACACCACACCAGTAAGTGTTAATTTTGACCAGAAGCCCTGATGAAGGTTAGCTTGTGGTTGCTAATTCTCAGTGGAGCCGTTTTTTAATTCTTCCTACCTCTGAGTATCAAGTTCAAGACAGGTATTTCTCTGTTCTCTTTAGTAGATTTTCATGTTCTCAGATTATGGGTATAGCCCTTCTTAGTCTCTAATTTATTTGAGATGTATGGTCTCATATTTACTCCCTTTTGGCAGGCCCTGAACTTTTCCTTTTCCCTGTATAGTCAGTCCTCCAATGGAAAGTTAACATCTATAGCTAGTCAGCTTCTGTTGTATTGCTCTTACTTTCTGTGTTCTTGGTTTACTTTCTGTGTATTTTTGGTTTCACTCACATTCAAGCCAAGTCTGTGATCCATTTAAAAAGTCATTTTATCCAGTATTTTCGATATTTAAATCAATTAAAATACATTTCAAGTATCTAGCCCGCCACATGGCTAGAACTGGTCCTCTTATAGTTTCTAGCTCTTTATTTGATATCCTTTATGCAGTTTAAAATGATAATAAGCATGTAATAGAATAGCTTATAACATTCAGACAATACATTCCCATTTTATAATGAAACTTTTCTAATGCTTCCTTTATCCTTTGGAAATAAAATTCATATTTAATATGTGATCTACACCAAATTTGTAGATAATACGTTACCTACACAAAATTTCAAACAAGTCAGAATAATGCACTAACTGTATATGGATAAACTATCATTAATTAAATTCTGAGGCCTGATTATATTGGAAGATTTGTGAAATAGTCACTTGCGTGTGCGTGTGGGATCACTGAACTTGGCAGCTACAAAATGAGTGTTGTCTTAGCAACTCCGATGTCTTAAGCAGGGTTGTCAGTGGTGATTCATCTTTTAAAAAAAGATGGTGAACTACTCTTGGTCAAAGTCTGAACAAAACAAAGTATAATCTTTCCTCGATATACGTAGTAGTTTTATTCCTGGAAAATTCAGTATGTAATAAAATTATTTTAAGAATAATTTGTTAATCTAAGAGTAGTTTGTTTTTACATGCAAAATAGAGTTGAGTTCTAGGCTCAGACAAATAATTAGCTCTTTGTGTGATTTTGTGTAGTAATTGTGAACTCGCCATGCAAATAGGGATACAGGTATATTGCATGAACAACTTGAAATCATGAGCAGGGTTTGAATCCATGGGATGTATTACCATATGATAGCAAGTACATAAAATGAAAATATATAGAACATTTTTTTAAATGATTTTATTTATTTGAGAGAGAGAAAGAGAACATGAGGGGCGGGAGGGGCAGAGGTAGAGGGAGAAGCAGAAGTAGACTCTCCGCCGAGCAGGGAGCCTGATGCGGGACTCGATCCCAGGACGCTGATACCATTACCTGAGCCAAAGGCAGAAGCTCAACCGACTGAGCCACCCAGAAGCCCAATATAGAACATTTTTAATAACATGTTCACAGAGTTGTTTAACAGAAAAGGTAAGTTACCCCAAGGTGTGGAGATACCGTAAATTTGAAAATAATATGCACACACACCCAGTAAGAATCAGTAAGAATGTTATCTAAACGTTTACAGCTTTTTTTTTTTTTTTTGGACCTTACTTGTATCTTTTAAATTATCTACAATTAACATGTAATGTGTATAATATTTTAAAAATTCTGTGTGAAGGATGCTACATCAATGACAAAATAAAAGGAATTACCTTTTTAGCAGTACAGCAGATTAGATATTCTGAATGTGTCTCTACTGATCAAAAAAATCTAAAATGGTGGCTCCGTTCTTAGGGAGACATACAGTCAGTTGATCCTTTCTCATTTTTTAAAAAAGATCTTACTTATTTGAGAGAGAGGGAGGGAGAGAGAGAGAGAGAGAGAGAGAGAGAGAGAGCATGAACAGAGGGGAGAGGGAGAAGCAGACTCCTCTTGGAGCAGGGAGCCTGATGCGGGGCTCGATCCCAGGACCCTGAGATCATGACCTGAGCCGAAGGCAGACGCTTAACTGACTGAGCCACCCAGGCGCCCTGATCCTTTCTCGTTTTTACTGTTTTTCACAGCCCTCATGTCATCCCTTTCCTCCTAAACAGCGAGAATTCCTCATCCATCACTCTCATTACTCGTCTGTGTAGACTCTTATTACATTGTGCTGTCCCCTCCCGATCTTAAAAACCGTCTTAGCAACCCTGATGAGACCCAGCTCCGTGTCTGCTCCACAAGACTGGGGCAGGGAAGGAAGGAGGGAAGACTCTTATTCTTTTATGTTCCTGACTGCTGACCTCAGCTGACCCATGCCCATACTTCCACCTGCCCTAGAGCTATTTCACATTCCTCTCTGTCTTCACCTCTCCACTCTTTACTCTAAGCTGGTGATGTTTCCTATTTCATCAAAGAAATGCAAGCAATTGGGAGAACTTAACATACCAACCAACTTGTGTCTGCACAGACACTGTGCCTTCTGGTATACTCTGGTTGAAACTTCACGATCCTGTGCACATGCTATGCCATGCATGGTGGAGTGCTAATGGGAGTGACAAAAAAAAAAATCCTACCTTTTTTTTTTTTAAGCTTTTACTTATTTGAGAGAGAAAGAGTGAGCAAGGGAGAGAGCATGAGCAGATGAGTGGCAGGGGTAGGGGAGCAGAGGGAGAGAGAGAAGCCGACTCCCCGCTGAGCCGGAGCCTGATGCTTGGCTCACTCTGAGGACTCTGGGATCATGACCTGAGCCAAAGGCAGATACTTAATGGACTGAGCTATCCAGGTGCCCCACAACCCACCTTTCTTGACCCTAACCAACAGGAGCCTATTTCTCTGTTCATTCACCTGCGTCATTTACTGTCACCCCTTGAGTTGGCTCCAGAAAGGCTTTTATTTTGACCACTCTGCTGAAACAGCTCTTTTCAAAGCTGCCAATGTGGTCCTGTTATACGGTCCAGTCGGCAGCTGTCATGCTTCCATATTTCACCTGTTGGGAGCATGTGATGCAGGTGATGGTATCTTCCTTCCTGGAGCACCTTTTTTGCTTGTTTCCTGGGACACCACTCTCTCCTGCCTTTCTTTTTACCTTGCTGGCCACTCTGTGCTCTCCTTTCCTGGTTTTTCTGTCTCCCTTACCTTCACAGGTTGGTCTCCGTGTTGGAGGCTCTTCTCTTGTCTTTACACACTTTACCTATGTGATCTCATTCAACCTTATGACTTTGAATATCATCTAGAGGCTAGAACTTTCACCCAAATATATTTCTGCAACCTGGACCTCCCTCCTCCATTCTATAACTATAAGCCCAGCTCCTACTTGGCATCTCCCAATGAATGTCTTAACAGGCTTCTGCAACCCCATATATCCAAAGCAAAACTCAGGACTCTCACTTCTTCTTCCACAAATCCGCTCTTCTGTATTTTCCCTCTATTGCAAATCCTCCATAACACTTTGGTCAGAGACTTTGAAGTCTTCTTTGAATCTTTTTCTTTCAAATGCATTTTACCTCTGAAATGTATTCAGAATCTAAGTAGATCTCACTAGTTTCATTGCTACCACTTTGGGGCAAGGCATCATGATGTCTTACTGGAAGTGGTCCAGGAGCACATGAGTGACCCGCACTTTTCAATGCCCTTGTTCACTGCAGGATACAGCAGCCAGGTAGATGCTTTATGGTGGCTGGTGCCCCACCTGGGTGTGCACCCTCCCCCTGTTCCCTCCTGCCTTCTTTCACACTGGTCATCTTGCAGTGCTCCTCTAAAGGCATTTTTACTTATTGTTCGCTCTGCCTCAAAGACTTAACTTCCTCGAGGTCTTTACTCCAGTGATAACTTCATCAGGCAAGCCCCCTTCCCTGACCACTCTGTGTAAAACATAGCAACCCCCTTCTCCCTGCGCTCCTTTTTACCTGACCATGCTTTCCTTTTCTCTATGGCCCTGATCACTAGGTAACATGTTACATTCTTGCTCTGCTCTTTTCAGTGGCTCCCCCACTAGAATATAAGCGTTATGAGAGGAAGGACTTTGCTTTGTCATCTCTGTGTCCCCAGTACCTAGCACAAAGTAGAAACACGATATACATGTTGACTTAATCATTGAAAAATATTTTTTATTTACTAGTACATAGTAAGTAGACTTTACAATGTTGAAGAAAATAAACGTTTACTGCCAAGTATTTAGACTTTGAAAATGCTTTTGATATTGCAGACAGCGCTGTATTGAGCATTTGTATAGGTGATCCTTTGTGCTTCACGTGTGTATGTATGTGTATGCCCACTTGCACAAGTTTTTACCTGTAAACTCCCCAAATGGAATTTCTGGGTAAAAGAACAGGCACATTTTTTTTTTTTTAAAGATTTTTATTTATTTGACAGAGAGAGACACAGCGAGAGCGGGAACACAAGCAGGGGGAGTGGGAGAGAGGGGGAAGCAGGCTTCCCGCGGAGCAGGGAGCCCGATGCAGGACTCGATCCCAGGACCCCGGGATCATGGCCGAAGGCAGACACTTAATGACTGAGCCACCCAGGTGCCCCAAGAAAAGCACATTTTAAAGACTTGATGTTTTGCCAAATTCCTTTCCAGAAGGTGTTAAGAAATGATACCTCCAGCCAGCTCTCTTATTCATTTTCATATTTATTTTTCCACTGGTACTTAACTTTATTTCTAGTAAGGATTCTACATAGTTGTTTTTATGAGCCCTGACAATGTTAAGGAGACCTCACAGAATTTTGAACTAGATATAGAACCTGCCTGATGTGTTACTGTGGTCATAGGTTGAATAGATAATGGAGATTTGATTTCATCAGCAAGAAGTACACAGTTGGACATTTGTAATTTTTTGATTTACCTTTGACTCAGAGGCTCCAAAATTATCACAGATTCTTACTGTTTGCTTTCATTACCATTTGTTTCTTTCCTCTGCTCATTTTAGGAGGTCAGAAATAGAACTACAAAGTAACAATAGGTCTGATTGATTCTTCCTGTTGTAGACCAAGAGAGAATGACCAATGTAACGGTGAAATCCACTGTCCAGTTGACAGACACTGTATTTACTCAACCCTCTGATGTTTCCTTCTTAAAAAGAGTAGTAATTTTTAAGGCTTAAAAAAAAAAAAAAAGAATAGCTATTTGAAGAAGTTGCTTCCCTGTTGAAGTGTTTTTGCACCCTTGCTTACTTCCTCAAACTGCTTCACCTAAGATTTGATATTTTTGTGTAGTAGGGAAAACCTCCTTTCATGCCAAAAGTTTTTTTCACTTTTTTGTTTTTTCTTTTGCTTCAAAGGTTCCTCTTGCCTTCCATTTCCTCAGTTTTGGGTCATGACATATGATGTGAGGTTTATTTCCTGGTTCACTGTCATCTCTTAGCAAACTCTCATTACCTTTCTCTCTTCCCCTTCTTCCTGTAGACTCGTAATCTTTTCCTTTTATCTCTATTTTCTGTTCTATTCAAATCCAACCTTGTGAGATGCTGGAGAAGAAAGAGGTTCTGTTGTCTCTTGTGGCACAGATTTCTTCTGGACCTTTCACCCACTGCCTCTTGATGGATGCACTTGTTAGGGGTCGAAGGGAGTGTGCCGAGAAGCTGGTAACCTGCAAGGAGTCACGTGGTGTGGAAACCAGCCTGACTGTCAATACCCTTTTCTTTGACGGTGGTCTTCTGCTGATTAAGCTCCACCTCCAGGACTGTGACAGTTGGCAGCCAGAATCTTCTCTCTGTTTTCATGGCTTTAAACTACACTGTTGTTTTCATAGCCAGAAAAATCTTTCTTTAGAGAAGATTTGTAGGAGGTAACTCCATTCAAATAAGTTCCAATTTATTTAAAGAGAACATATCAGGATGAATCTTTTTTAAAAACCCAAGTGTAAAGCAGTGAGAGAATTTCAGACTTCACCATTTTAGGTTAGCTTTTCTTCTAGGTGAAAGACTTCTCTGATTCTTGAGAGAACTATTGAGTATTATGAATGCATACTTCTCAAAGTACAACTTTATCTTTTTCTTTATTATTTTTTTAAAGACTATTTATTTATTAGCGAGCGAGAGGGAGGCAGAGCACAGAGGGAGATTGAGAGGGAGAAGCAGACTCCCCGCTGAGCAGGGAGCCCGATGTGGGGCTCAATCCCAGGACCCCGAGATCATGACCTGAGCCAAAGTCAGATGCCTAACCAACTGAGCCACCAGGTGCCCCCAACTTTATCTTTTTAATTTTTTTTTTAACCTTTGGTTTATTGGGAGAATTGAAGAAGACAGAATGGTTAGGAAAAGAAAACATAAACCATTTACTGAATGCCTTTGTGATTGAAAATGTTTTATATGTTGGGAATTCAGTGATTAATCAAATATGTGTCTGACCTGAAGGGGCTCCTGGTCAAATGGAAGTGTCAGCATGGCTAGATAATGACAGTACGGTGGGAGAGGTGTGTTTTTCAGCTGTGACTGGATGTTGGTAAAAGTGTCTCTAGAGGAAGTTTTGAAAGATGAGTAAGAGTTGCTTGTGAGAGAAGAAGTGATCCTGAGGGCAAGACTAATTCTTTGTTAGTGAGAGTAGAGGTAATGTCCAACCATGAATGGAACTGAGTAAACTTGAAGTTTGGTTAAAGTAGTCAAGGTCAGGGGCATCTGGGTGGCTCAGTCGGTTAAGTGTCTGCCTTTGGCTCAGGTCATGATCCCATGGTCCTGGGATCGAGGCCCGTGTTGGGCTCCCTGCTCAGTGGGGAACCTGTTTATCCCTCTGCCCCCTGCTCACTATCTCTGTCACCATCTCTGTCTTTCTCTCAAATAAATAAATAAAATCTTTAAAAAAAAAAAAGTAGCCAAGGTCATTTAGAAGGAACATGACTGGTGACTTATATTGCTTTTCCTCAGTGATTAAAAATGAAATAAAAGGTTATTCAATAATTTCTTTAAACAGAAAATAGCACAAGCTGAGCAGTTAACTTTTAATAGTAGATTACTTAATAGTTGAACCAAGTGGAAATCTAAGTCTACTTTGATATGAGTAGGTAGACACAAGTATTTGAATTATATTTTCTAAAATGCACTGTAGGGATGCCTGGTTGCCTCCTTGTCAGTTAAGTGTCTGCCTTTGGCTCAGGTCATGATCTCAGAGTCCTGGGATCAAGCCCTGGTCAGGTCATGCTCCCTGCTCAGTGCCTTCTGACTCTCCCCCCTTCTGAGTCTCCCCCTTTCTGTTCTCTGTCAAATGAATAAATTAAAAAAAAAATCTTTAAATAATAATAAAATGCCACTTTATTTAGACATCTTCATGATGAGCAGTTTTCAAAAGGAGATACGGTAAACTTAAAAGTATTTGGCAAACGGGAATCATTTTGAAAAGGAGATAGCATTCAAATATGAGTGTAAAATACTTTAGGATTAATAACTTGCCACTGAAATAAGTCACTTAAAGGAGTTCCAAAGTTTCATTAGGAGTATTGGTGATGATCCATTGTGGCATAAATATTTCCTTATTATTATTGTTATTTAGTTATTTAATCTGCGTTTCTTACTACTTCTGTGACACAGTGTTAATTTATAAGCCACTCCTTATTCTACAGCTATTGGGGAAAATTAATCATAGAAAGCCTGTATTAAATCACTGACGTGCTCATATCATTTGTTTGATAAGATTTTGTTATAAAAGCAAAGAGAAGGACATTTATAGTTTGTTGCCATTAATTGCTTAACATTTAGATATTAACACAGGAATCTATTAATTAACTTGATAGTAAAAACTATTGGAATGTAAGTTAATAAAAATTATTCTTTGTTTTAAACGAGATTACTAGTGCAGCCTTGGGTTATGTTTGAATTTTGAATCTCCTCCTTTCTTCTTGCTTACCCTGTTTGCAATTGTCTTAGTCTTTGAACCATTGCTAGGGGGAATTTCTTTTAAGTTTAAAGAGCTTGTGAGCATCTAAGGAGAAAACTTTTAAGTTACTTTCAGGTCTGAGAAGGCCCATTCTGAGACTGATTTCTGATTGTTGACTTGGGTAACCATTTACCTGCTTGTAGGACTCAGGTTGGAGCCACTCCTGGGAGCTCACAGGGGGTGTGACAGGCTTGGAGCCAGCAGCCTCCAAGGTGGGCTCTTGGCTGGAGTGGCTAGAGATCAGGAGGATGGGCATAAGAAAGTAATGACTTTCCTCTCCTTTTTATTTTATGTTTTCTCCCTTTGGAGACAGAGCAGTATATTAAAAGTTCAGCACTAATTTTGAATATAGATATAATTTGTTGCCTTAACAGTATCAATTCATATATAATGGTTAATTTTGTATGTGTTTGTGTATTTTGGGTCTTGATATTCCTGAAAGCTTTATTTATTTATTTATTTATTTTTATTTTTTGACACAGAGAGAGACAGCGAGAGAGGGAACACAAGCAGGGGGAGTGGGAGAGGGAGAAGCAGGCTCCCCACTGAGCAGGGAGCCCGATGCGGGGCTCGATCCCAGGACCCTGGGATCATGACCGGAGCCGAAGGCAGACGCTTAACAACTGAGCCACCCAGGCGCCCCTCCTGAAAGCTTTTTAAATAAGTAAATAGAAAAATCTACTGAAGAATGAACACGAACATTTTGAGAATGTTAGCATGTCATTTGACATGTATGTGGTATTGTTGTTTTTATTTTATTTTATTGTATTTTTTATTTTTTAGAGAGGGAGCAGAGCGGGAAGGGCAGGGGAGGGAGAGAGAGAGAATCTTGAGCAGGCTCCACCCCCAGCATGTAGCCCTCCGTGGGGCTTGATCTCACCACCCTCAGATCATGACCTGAGCCTAAATCAGGAGTTGGACTCTTAACGGACTGAGCCACCCAGGTGCCCCTTTTGTTGTTGTTGTTGTTATTGTTGTTTGTAATATTTTTATTTATTTGAGAGAACGAGCGTGAGCAGGGGTGAGAGGCAGAGGGAGAGGGAGAAGCAGGCTACCCACTGAGCAGGGAACCCCATGTGGGGCTGGATCTCAGGACTCTGGCATCATGACCTGAACCAGAGGCAGATGCTTAACCAACTGAGCCACCTAGGCGTGCCCTGTTCTTTTTAATTGCTGTAGAAATCAGGTTGATCCTGTAGTCAGTTGCAACTATTTCTGCCTAGGCCTTTGCTTTTATCTTATAAAAGTGAGAAAAGCCAGAGAAAAATCATCAGATTTTATATAGATCTCTTCCAGTAATAAAGTATTTTGGGCTCTTTGATGCGTAACTTTCAATAGTTATTCTTTTTATGTTTTGGACTGTAAGTGGGACTCTAACTGCATTGGACTATAATTTGATAATGCTATACATTTTCATGTTTAAAATATTTTTGTTTTTATTATGTTTTAAAGATTTTACTTATTTATTTGTCAGAGAGCAAGAGCACAAGCAGGCAGAGCAGGCAGAGGGAGAAGCGGGCTCCCCACTGAGCAATGAGCCCAATGCGGGACTCGATCCCAGGACTCTGGGATCATGACCTGAGCCAAAGCCAGATGCTTAACCGACTGAGCCACCCAGGTGCCCCTAAAATATTTTTAAAATATTTTTTTTTCAAGTACTAGAATCAAAGGCTGGGATGTAAGGAATTATATAGTAATAACAATATTTTTAATACTGAACTTACTTTAGAAAGGTGATGGAAGGTTCCTTCTGAGAAGAATAACCCAGAAGCCAGTCAGGTCTGGAGGGTGGGGGTAGCCTGGTCCTGGCTTAAGGCTTGTCCAGATGCTGTGAGGCATCTGCTTATCAGACAGTCTGGCGTGTTTAGAAATGTGTGGAAGATCAAATTAGATGGCCATGAGCATCTGCCCTGCTGAGGGAAGAGGAAAATCTTACATTGTTTAAGATACATTGTATTAAGAGCGCCGGGGTGGCTCAGCCTTTAAGCCTTTGACTGAGGTCATGATCTCAGGGTCATGAGATTGAGCCCTGCCTGGGGCTCCGAGCTGAACGGGGAGTCTGCTTGAGGATTCTTTCCCTCTGCCCCTCCCCAGCTCATTCTCTCTCTCTCAAATAAATAAATAAATCTTTTAAAAATAAGATACATTGTATTAAAAGCCAAGGAGAACTTTCAAATGCATTAAGATCAGGATTTAGTCTAAAATGCAGGGATTCCCCCCCCACCCCAACCCTTTCCTGTGTTTCAGACACAGCTGTGAGAGTAGGTGAGCCCTCACTGTTCTTCACTTTCTTCTTCCCTCCCTCCTCCATCTCCACCACTTTGTCTAGCAAGGGTGGAGCTATGGGACTGAAGCAGATGTGCTGGCACTTGGGTGCGCTTGGGAGTTATTCCCTCGTTCCTTGCCCTGGTGACGCAGTCTCAGCTGTGGAGGAGGAAGCCTCTCCATCCTAGACTGGCACGTCACGTGGAAGTGGCACTGGTACCTGCGTGTGGGTCTCGTACCCCTTCCCCTTCCTCTCCTCTTCGATGCCCCTCCTCCACTGGTAGTGAGAGGTGAAGTTGAGGATAGAAAAGGATATGCAGGGGCGCCTGGGTGGCTCAGTTGGTTAAGCGACTGCCTTCGGCTCAGGTCATGATCCTGGAGTCCTGGGATCGAGTCCCGCATCGGGCTCCCTGCTCAGCAGGGAGTCTGCTTCTCCCTCTGACCCTCTACCCTCTCATGTGCTCTCTCTCTCTCTCATTCTCTCTCTCTCAAATAAATAAATAAAATATTAAAAAAAAAAAGAAAAGGATATGCAACTGAAAGTATCGTTGAGATTCCTTTTATACATACATACATACATACATACTTACTTACTTACTTACTTATTTATTTATTTATGTTAGATTTTAATTTATTTGTCAGAGAGCACGCACAAACGGGTGTGGCAGGCAAAGGGAGAGGAAGAAGCAGGCTCCCCGCTGAGCAGGGAGCCCGATGCGGGATTCGATCCCAGGAGCCCCAGAATCATGACCTGAGCTGAAGGTAGATGCTTAACTGACTGAGCCACCCAGACACTACTCTTTTTTTTTTTTTAAAGATTACTTATTAATTGAGAGAGAGAAGAGCGAGCAAGAGAGAACATGAGTGGGGGGAGGGGCAAAGAGAGAGGGAGAAGCAGACCCCCTAATGAGCAGGGAGCCCGATGTGATGCCGGGCTTGATCCCCGGACCCTGGGTTCATGACCTAAGCCAAAGGCAGATGCTTAACCAACTGAGCCACCCAGACGCTCTGCTCATTATATTTTTCATACAGTCAACTTTCCTTGAATTTACATTCTGACACAAGGGAGACTGTGGAATTTCTTTTTCCTGTTTTTTTTTTTTTTTTCCCCTTCTCTCAACTGCCTTTTTGTCTTTCAGTGCTTGTTCAGTTTGTTAAAGTATGGAAAAGAAGGTAAAACATAACTTATATATGACATTAAAGTTCTTCCTTCATCAATTTCTTTGATTTAAAAAATTCTTAGAATAATAGGCTCTCTATCTATGTGTTCCAGAAGATAATTATCTGCAGATGTTTGAAATAATAGGGTAACTTTTAGAATTTGCTAGTGTGGGCAAGAACCACCTTTGTAGGGCCATGGTTTTCTACAGTGAAAACCGGGGGGTGGGGGATTATCTGCATCAAAATCACCTGGGGTATTTGGGCAACTAAATTCTCTTTAAAACTGTTCTCTTTGGGGGAACCTGGGAATCTACATTTAACTTTATAGGCAATTCTGATGCATTCTAATGTTTCTAATGTTAATGCTGGAGTGCAGAAATACTAACCCGTGCTCTCCACTCTTTTACTTTGGCATGGCCACGGATATTATTTCATTTATTATTAATAACCCCTGAGCGGTCATACAGCAAGTTTTCCCTGAATGTGGTGGGGCTTGGGTTTGATCCCAGTTCTACTTTAATCTAAGGGTTTACTGTCTCCTTTATTTGTTTATATATAATAGGGATGCATTTTGCTCCAGAGGTAGGCTGATATTCTTGCCTTCAGGCCATTGGTGTGAGGCTTTCCATTTGTTAACCCAGCGTTTTTCAAACTTCAGTGTGCGTTGGAATCACCCGGAAGGCTTGTTAAAACACAGATTGTGTTGAACCCTATTCCCAGAGTTTCTGCTGCTTCAGTTTGGAGTACTGCCTGATAATTTTCATTTCTGACAAGTTTCCATGTGATATTGCTGTTACTGCTGACCCAGGATCATCCTGGGAGAACTGCTGTGTAAACTCAGTAGTTAAGAGTGGTTTGGGAATAGTCCCTGGCCTAGCACACTCAGAGAGTACCCCCTCTCTCTCCTGAAACCCCAGGGTTCTCCAACTCAGTGGTTAATACCCTGCACAGCAGGAGAGTCCAGGAGCCTGGACCCCACTATTTTACCACTTGGCAAGTATCTAGAATATCATCTTCGCTTCCCCTACAGAAAAGCAGTGGGAGGATTATTCTCAGAATGTCCTTGGGAATTTGCGGTGTTTGTACAGAAATAAATTTTACTTTAATTTTGAGGTAATTGATGGTCATCCTAAATTTCTGGAGTCTTCTTTTTTCTTCTTTTTTTTTCCAAATAGAAATTTAATTGACTCTTTAAAGGTAAATTTTTCCTATACTCATAACACTTAACTGTAATATAGATAATTTTAACAACTATAAGGGAGTCTCTGAAAAATTCAGATGATTCTGTTATTTCTTAGAGGAGTGTCTATAGCCTGTTTACTTTCACTGAAGATCAGTAAAGGTGATAGGAAGTGGATGCTGACTATTTTTTCCCCTCATAGTCTATACTCTGAAAATGACAGCTGGAATGGGGGGAAAGACAGCATTAATTTCATAGACCAAATGGTCCATTTTAACTTCTTTTTAAAGGTTATAAAAGTCATATATGCTCATGGTAAAAAAAAAAAATTCAACAGAATCCTTTTTGCTTCTTTAATTTTGAAAGTGTTATTGGTACAGTGCAAAACAACGGCCACCGAGTCCTCTCTAGCTGGCTTTTATTGTCTTTTGTTATGTTTTTTTGGTTACCTTTTGGGTTTTTTTTTTAGCCTTCTTTTTTTTTTCCTTTGGTAGTTTTAGCTTTTACTCCAAAGGCGTTCCATGGAGAAGTCAACTTTTTAAAAGTGATCCCCTGTACAGCTTTAGAGATGAGTTGGCAAGACAGGCTTGAGACAGGATCTTTCTGGCACCTTATTTCTCTCTTTGGCAAAAACAAACTCTCTACCTGTTTCTACAGCATATGGGTTTCATAAATTCTGTTTCAGCAGGTTGCTCTCGTGCCACTTGTGCCCCTCATGCCATTCCTTTAATTAAAGCATGTGTGTAGTAATGCAAGGTGTCCTGTTTAGATAACTTTTTAGACTAGAGTTATTTGGGCAAACTGAGCTTTTATTGCATATACAATTTGGACACTAACTGTATTTGGAAATTTTTTAGTAATTATATTTTTATTTCAGTTATTTAGATAAAGATTGTAGCTAATCTGGTTTTAAATCTCTCTGAAATTATGTTCTCAATTTTGGTGGGTCCCATTTTTGATATTATTATTACCCTTGTTCATTTTTGCCCTTTAGTTTTTTGGGGGGGTCCTTAAGAATCTGGTGAAAGCTGGGGATCCTCTTCCCAGAAAAATATATGCACCATGCAAAATTTGCTTTAATTTCAGGGGAGTTTTCAAATCTCTGTCCCTTCAGGTTGAGAATTCAGGCCCTAGATGTGAGTTACAATCTCAAGTGTCCAGGTGTCTGGCTGGTGTGCCTGGGGTGCTCAGCTCTCTGGTCCAGGGAGGAAGGGGTTTGGGGTTTGGCAGGAAGTCAGCAGTAAGAGAATGTGAGATGTTAGCACCAGCGTTGCTTCTTTCGGAGTGGATGGTGACCTTTTTGAGCTGCTCCTGCAACCACAGTAAGACAAACAGGACCGTTCCTGACATCAGTAGGAGAGGTCCACCTATTTTACAACCATGAAGGGATGCTAAACTAGCTCTTGGTAATGACACAGAGAAATTTTACACTCTAGATCCTAGGTGAATGGCATAATCCCCCAAAGCCTCATGTTGTCGCGATTCCTTAATTATCAAACTTTAGTGAAAATACTGTATTGTCGTTAGTCAACAGTTCTTAACTTTACAAGCAAATTTGGGAAGTTTATTAAAAATTTAGATTCTTGAAACCAGCCTCAGGTTGAGATTTATCAGCTGTGGGGTAGAGTCCAGAAAATAGCCCTTGTCCAGTGGGAGGCAGAGCCAGAAAGTCGTTACATGTGAGGACCCTGGGGAATGAATGTATTTGGTTCCCGTCCCAACTCTGCCACTTGCCAGCTCAGTGACCCTGGGCAAATTACTCAAGAAACTGTGCCTCAGTTTCTTCCCCTGTTTCATGGGGTTCAGGTCAGACAAAAAAGGCTTCTCTTTCAATGCGGAAGCACTTAGCGTGTGGCAAATAGTAAATGTCGCATAATTATTAGCTGCTTTTGCCATTATCACCATCAGCTTGATTACCACAGGTAAAGCCCCAGTGGTTCGATGCAAATTTTGATTCTCATTCTTAAATGTAGTTTTAAAGGATATAAATAATAATTGCTAACATTTATTGAACCTTCAGTGTGCCAGGCACAGTGCTAATTGCTGAAAGGTAGTCTCTCCTTTAATCATTAATACAACTCTTGGAGATAAGTTCTTAAATATCTTGGTTTCGTGGATGAGGAAAGTCATTCTTTAGGTAATAAGTTATAGAGCCGGGGTTCTTTTTTATTCTGTGTGTGTGTGCGTGTGTGTGTGTGTGTGTGTGAGACAAAAAGCATAACTGGACATTTACTGTAGGTCATTTAGCTTTGTGATTTTATTAAAATAAATTAAACTTAAAAATCTTAATTATTTTAGTCCTTAGCTCTTGAGTATTTTCATATTTCTCTTTGGTATTTTAGGAAATGTAATTTTAGATACATTTCCCTTTTCACTCTGGGTCCACTGTTAGTTGAGGAGGAAGTTGTTCGAAAAACAGAGAAAACAAGAAGGTGTTCTCAAGTCTTGAATGCCGGAGTAGTGACCTCCAGGATTAGAACTTGGTTAGAGCTGGGGAGATAGCCCCTCTTGGTGGAGGTCTTCTCTCTCTCCTCTAGTCCATTCAGAGTTCAGCTTTACTGTAGGCCAGGGACTGCTGCAGCCTCATGGGTACTGGTACGTCTTGTGCCGTGGTGACGTTCTCCTTAATGGCAGGCCACAACTGTAGTGTTGAATCTGCTGTCAATATTAATGAGACGTATCAGTAAGGAAACATAAAGTAGCTTGTCTAAGCCTGTCCTTTATCTAGAATGGTTTTTAAAATTTTGGAAATAATTATTCCTGTGAATTGGTAGAAAATTAGCAGTATTCCGAATCTAGCCAATCTATACTCAGTCAGTATATACTGTGTATTCCAGGGAATTTGGCTTTAACATAAGCTGAGAAGCTGCCTTTGGAATCAGTAGCAGTAAAAAACCATTTGAGCCTGGGATATGTGATTTTTTTAAATCTACTATAAAAGAGTTTTGGAACAAGTGTTTAAAGGAAGATACAGGGTTACATATCGATATGGATTTAGAAGAATTAAAGTGATTTACCAGTATCCTAAACAGACAGTAATTATGACAGATGTAAAGCACCCAGTCTGCTTCTAGTCACTGAGCATTGTGTACCTAATATACACGAGCATTGGGGGTCAAGGGCATGTTTCATTGTGCCCTTAACCTTCCCAGGTTAACTCAATACAGTGTGGTTTCTAGAGTAGGAAACTGAACTGAAAAATTTGTTCAGGGTCACACAGCTAGTGAATAATCTAGAAGTTGGAATTTGATCTTGGGTTTCTTTGACTCAAAGTTTCATGAACTTTTGAGATTTGTGCCTAAAAAAGGCTTCTTGGAGTCAGTGAAAGAGGAAACAGGGCCTTTGAGAGCCCAGACCAAGATAAGGGTAAGAGTGTCAGATTTGGGCAAGGAGGGTGGCTGGAGCTGATCAGGATCAGGACGGCTTGATCAAGGAATGAGCGTGAGAAAGGATCGCTGAGTCAGCAGTCGGGGCCCCTCGGGAAAATGACACTGGCCAGGTTAATTTGGTTAAGATTATGGAGGGATTTAAAAAAAAAAAAGACAGCTGAGCGTTAGGATTGAGTAGTACAGCATACATGTTAAAGATAGAATGGTGTGGGAGTGGTTAAGAAACTGAAAGATTAAATGATCTATGTTTAATGGGTTTTCTTGGGGGAAAGGATATTGATGGCAAAGGGACCAATTAGGAAGTTCTTAATAGTCTCTTAGGTGAAAGCTGCAGTCAGCCCCACAGCCTCAGCCCCCTCTGGATTTCCGAATTTGTCTTCAATATTGCTAACTCCATTTTCATTTAAATGGAAAATTTCAAACATAAACAGAAGTAGACAGGAGCCCTGGTGCACACATCACTCAGCTTTCAGAAGTTGTAGGGCCAGTCTTCTTGCATCCACACTCTCTTCCCTCACCTCCCAACCCCAAGCTTCAATGTTATTTCAGGGTAAGTCCCAGACATCATATCATTTAATCTGTCAATATTTCGTTTTATATCTCTAAAAGTTAAAGGGCTTTAAAAAATAAACATAAACATAATACAGTTATCACATTCAAAACATAAATTTTCATACCAATTATCCAAATTTCTAGTAGCCTCATAAATGGAATAAATGTTTAATTTACATTGTAGGGTAGTTTGAATCAAGGTCCAAGTAAAATCCAGTCTTAGAATTGGTTGATACCTTCTCATCTCTAGGATTTCCCTCTGTCTCCATCTCTCTCTTTTCTTCTCCTTTTCTTTTTACTATTGCAACTTATTTGTTGAAGAAAGTAGGTCATTTGTCTAGTAGAGATTCCCACAGTTTGAGATTTGATGATTGATTTGCTGTGGTTTAGTGTGTTCTTCGGTCCTTTTTATTTCCTATAAATTGGTTTTTAGATAGACAGGCTTTATCAAACTCATTATCATTCTTTTTTTGGCAAGAATATTTCATTGCTGGTTTGTTCATTAGGAGGTATAGAATGTCTTGATTTTTGTTTCTTTTTTGATGGCACCACTGATGCTTGCCATAGTATTTTCCCCTCTCTCTCAATTTTTATTATTATTTTTTTACTACATTCAAGACCGCCAGTAACAAACAGCAAAATGTGTTTTGTAGCACGCTGCTACCAGGCAGTGTGGCTGTTAACATGATAAATATTCTGGGACGTGAGCCCAAGTTTTGTTCAGTTTTATGTATCTGTCCTCCTACATGTATTTTTGTGTTGCTGTGTCTAATTCTGAGTGTAAGCTTTTCAGAGCCATTCAGTCAATCATGCACCAGCCTGGGGCGCCTGGGTGGCTCGGTTGGTTAAGCGACTGCCTTCGGCTCAGGTCATGATCCTGGAGTCCCGGGATCGAGTCCCACATCAGGCTCCCTGCTCAGCGGGGAGTCTGCTTCTCCCTCTGACCCTCTTCCCTCTTGTGCCTCTGTCTCTCACTCTCTCTCTCTCTCAAATAAATAAATAAAATCTTTAAAAAAAAAAAATCATGCACCAGCCTCTTATTGAGTACCTGTCCATGCTTGGTACTGGGAGCCCGAGAGGAAGTAAGAGTCCAGACAAGTAGCTGAAATACAGCATTGTAAACTCTGTTTTTAAAAAATATTTATTTTGAGAGAGAGAGGGTGTGCAGGAGTGGGGGTGGGAGGGGCAGAGGGAAAGGGAGAGAGAGATTCTTAAGCAGGCTCCACACTCAACGGAGCCTGACCTGCAACTCAGTCTCAAAACCCTGAGATCATGACCTGAGCCAAAATCAAGAATTGGATGCTTAACCGACTGTGCCACCCTGGCGTCCCCAGCATTGTAAATTCTTTAAGAGGAGTACATCTGAAGTTGGTGTGGGGTAGTTGTTTGGGGGCATGGTGGAGTTAATGTTTAGGAGGATCTTGAGGACAGCCAGATGCTTTGCAGACGCAGAAAGAAAGGCATCCACTCGGGACCAAGACAGACCGGGAGAGCTGCGCCTGCAGACGCAGGGCACCGCGGGAGCTCGGGAGCAGTCAGTGGGTGACGTGAGGACTTGCAGTGGGCCCCGGGGAAGACCAAGATGCAGCTGGGGTGGCAGCTGGAGGATGTTTGCCCAACTCTTTGGCGCCAAACCGGACTGTGGATTTCATTCTGTAGGCACTGAGGAGGAGGTCTTTTATTTTTAAGATTTATTTATTTCAGAGAGCGAGAACACCAATGAGAGTGGGGGCAAAGGGTCAGGTAAAGGGAGAGAATCTTAAGCAGACTCCCTGCTGAGCACAGAGCCCAACACAGGGCTGGATCCCACGCCCCCGAGATCAGGACCAAACCAAGAGTCGACTGCTCAACTGACCGAGCCGCCCAGGCGCCCCAGGAGGAAGCCCTTTCCAAGCAGGAGGACACTATGACCATTTGTGTTTTAGCAAGTCCGCTCTGCCGACATGGTGGGCAAGAGGCTGTCGTGAAAAGCGGCCCAAATAGAGGCCTGGCAGTTGGGGGAAAGACAAAAGAGGGTGGACTTGCGGTGACTTGGGGTTTGGTGATGTGTCAGAAATGTATGAATGGTGAAAGATAAAAAGCTCTGAGAAGTCCCCTGTGGAGGGGGAGGCCTTCGACCAGGTGGCAAGCCGAAGGAGGAAGAGCAGATTGGAGGAGGAAGAGGGGAGTCCTTCCGTGGCATGATGTGTGTAAGGGACTTTACCCTCAAGTCGAGATGTTTATAGTGCAGTTCAAATATGTGGGACTTGAAATCGAGATTTGGGAATCGTCACTATCCACAGATCAGAATGCATGGAATCTTTGGGGTAAAGCTCTGAGGGACACCAGTTTTCGGGGGACGGGCAGAAAGAGCAGAACCAGCAGAGGAGCCTTGGGAAGGCTGGGTCTCTTTATATTGCTTTTTGTCAGCCTGTGGGCTTTAAATAAAACTATTCAATGATAACAAGTGGTAGAGAGAGTAGTTTTATATTCAGATTTGTGGGAGTTTTCAATGTTAGTATTTCTTAATTGATTCACAACACTGTAATTGAATATTTTGGAAATACCCCATGTATAAAATATGCAAGATTCATTAATTTCTGAAAGGGGAATTTAGGAGAATATATGGAAGAATAGGGTAATACCTTTTAAAAGTTAAAATTACATTATATCCTTGTTATGTAATAGTGTTTGAGGCTTCCAGTGGTCTCCAAAGTAGTTAGGATAGAATTGAAGATTTGTCCATCACACTGAGATACTGGCAGTGCTTAGACATTAGCCGTGCACCTCATTTAAGCTTTTGCTTCCTCGTGGTAAAAAGCAAGATGATGCTAGGGACTACGTCATGGGACTCTGGTAAAGGTGGACCGTGCATGGGGTGCGTCACAGAGCCCTGCCTGCAAATGTCAGCTGTCTTCATTAATAACATTTCCGTTAGGGTGTTCCGAGAAGGCAAGAGGGTGATTGTGCCATCCTGAATATTTTATAGCTTTATATTGCTTTCCTTTTGGAAAGGCTAGTTTACATTTATTTATCTACAAACTAAAGCTGGGGAGGTCAGTAGCATGCTGAGTTTCTTGATCAGAGTAATGATTTCACATGACTGGCAGCCCCGCGTGGCCATGAGGCATTTTCTCTGTGGCGGTGATGCCGTCCTTGTCCCGTCCCACTACAGTGTCTTAAAAGAAGTGGTCCTGATACCAGGACCACTTCTTTTCCCCATCAGTCCTTGGAACTGATGACGGGAGTTTCCAAAGCAGGGAGAGAAAAGGAGCAAGATGTTTGTTCTGACCTAGATGTTGCAGGATGTTACGAGGCCATTCAGGTTCTTGTCATCTCGCTCTGGATCATTACAAGAGTAGTAAGGTATTCTTCGTAGCCCATCTGTACTTCATGTGATTATTGGAAAACCGTTTCTTGAGTAACCTGAAAATCACTGTGCGTTCTAAACGGTGTTTTGCTGGCTTCTGGACTTCACCCTCCCCAGCCCCTCAGTACCATTTGTGTGTCTAGGACGGAGGTGCTCTTCACTGCATCTGCTCCCTGTCTTCCTTTGGTTTGTAGTCTATGTGTTGTTTTCCCTTTTGTGACTGTCTGCCGACCCTCCTCCCACTCCCTCTACTCTGGATTTCCTGCTTTTTGTAATGCAGTTAGGCATATTGAGACGCTAAGGTAAACTTTTAGTGAAGCTTCATGCTATTCCAAAATGATGGACTTGAGTATAGACTGATGCTCCTTTTGTTAAGGGCACTTTGCTAGACTCCGTCAAAATTGAACACGTATCAACCCCTTTGGCAGAAATTCTCCTTGTGGAGATTTATGCTCCAGAGAAATATCACATGAAGATGAACGCACATGGATTTTATTATGGTGCTGCATGAGGTAGGGAAAGACTGGGAACAACCTAAATGTCCATCAGGAGGGGACTGGTTAAATAAGTCACAGTACTGACAATAATGCAGGACTACGTAGCGTTAAGAAAAGAATAGATACTTAGGTGCAGGTATGGAATGAGCTCCACAATACATTGTTAAGGGACCAAAAAAATACGCTGTGTACAGGAAATATGCCCCACTGTGTTTAAAGGAAAAAGGATTTGAATTCACGTTTGTACTTGGCAACGCCCTGCGCAGTTGTGGAAAGAGAAATAACAGCTTGTGCACAGCAGTCCTTCTGGAGGGCATCCTGGGAGGGAGGTGGCCGCTCTCGTCAGTGTTCATCGCTTTGTATCTTTCGAACTCACACCATGGGAATATCTTCCCTTTTTATTTTTTCTTAAAAAGTATCCTTGACATTTTATTCTACATTTTCTTTATAGACTGGTGTTGCCATTAGTACTTAATTCACTTCATCATAAAAGAAAACAGAAGCACTCGGGCTCTAGGCCTTGACGGGTTTTGATCTGGCCCTTCCTCATAGGAGTGGGACACAAGTGTTTCCGGCTTAGGCTCCGCGCTGTGGGATGTGAAGCGCCCGACGAAAGGAGTGTTCCATCCTGGGCGCTCAGTAGACGATACCATGTCTGTTAAAAGAAACACCTAGATGAAAACTTCTGAAGCAGATGTGTACATACCCCTACCCCAAGCTCTTTTCACACCTTTGTTGTTTTCTGAGTCAGTCTCCCTTTATCTTTGACTCATAACGTATAGTTAAAACCAGACTCCATCAATGGTTCAAAGTCTGTGGGTGAGATGAAGAAAACTAATATTGATAAAGAACTGAGAAGGGGTAAACCACATTCCCCACTTGTGGTTCTTTTGTATTGCAGAATTATCACACTGAGAGACTCTCTTAAATAGCCAGGGCTTTGTGTATGGATGGCGGAGGAGTGCAGTAATCATGTGCCTGTAAACTGGCGTACCCACTGGTGTGCACTAGTTCCAACTTGTAAATAACCAAAGATGGCAACGGTGTGTTCAGAATGTAAGGCTGTGTCTTGTCATCTGTCTATAAAATGTGATGCTGAACATATTCTTTATTTTCTGAGACTGACATTGCCTTCTTACTGTCTATTAAATTACTCATTACTACTACTCTTCTCGAGCTGAAAATAAGTACATACTAGAAATAAATATAGCTCTGAAGGGGGGAAAAAGCTCTGGTTTGTTATAGAATATAACCTTTCTATCTCTATTAAAGCTTCCAGATGTAGACTTTATAGCCCCTGTGTGAATTATATATGGATGATGATTGTGTTAGGTTAAAACTTGGTACCTTTTCTGGATGTTTTCTCAGTCAAATTAATCCTTATGTTTCAACATAAATTGAGGCTAGAAGAAGTTCCCGTTTCAGCAATTCTCACTAAATTTTGTTTCAGTTTTATTTCCAACTGAATTTAATAATTGAAAGCCTCTTGTGGTTAGGAATAGTGTTGGAGACTTTGGTAGAATCTAATTATTTTGAACTTTTAAAGCCTTAAAACGTGAAATGTAAGGCCAGAGTAAAATTTTCTGATAGCTTTCATAGTCTATTAGTTCAGTGTTGCTTATTTTAGAGGGGACAGTATCTAAATTGAAATGTGTATTCATTATAGTTGTAATGGTCTCTTTCAACTCTTTTAAAAATCAGTTCATTTAGCTACAAAGAGAAAATAAAAAACATTTAAAAGGCTAATAAGCAGAGGGCATGTGAGTCTGTTCCTGTTTCTTAACTGACGTTTACTAAAAAAAAAAAAAAGTGAGCACTGCCCATAAACTCTGTGTGCGCACACGCGTGTATTTGAGGAACTAGCAGGGGTCTGCTCATTTGTTTGCCCATTGTGAGACTGTCCAGCACCTTTGTGGGGTGTTGTTTTTTGTTTTTTTTTTTTTTGTACCAGGGTGAAGGCCCTGAATGGAGGCCTTGTGCCCTACTTGATTTGAAATCCTCACTGTTAATCTAAAGGAACCTGCAGGGCACCCAGCAGGAAGTCTGTGTGACAAGTGGAGGTCTGGGATCCGGAAGCTATGGTGCTCAGGGCAGGGGGGCAGTGAGAGTGGTAATAATCTTTCAGCCTCGGCTTTTATCCCCCACAGCCTAATTGTTATCCTCTGCGGGCAGCCAGATTGAAGAGCTACCCTTTTGGGTGTCCTGGATCGCATGTGCTCACTGAGGCCTCACCTAACTGTTACCAGATTAAAACCTGGACAACTGGGCTTTAACTCTCTTAAAAAAGCATCGTACTGACTAGGCATTATGCATTCCTTTTAGAGATTAGATATTTTGATGAACTGTGTGTGTGTGTAGAGCTTTATTTAAAGGGTAGAAGGGTTGCTTGGGAAATGCTGTGTTGTTGTCATGCTCTTTATTACAGAGCCTGTTTAAAACCAGCACTTGGCTAGTTAAGTCTAGTTTGCGCAGTTTGTGTACTTTGTAGTAGTAGCTATTGGTCCAAAGTTTCTTGGCTTAAGAAGCCATGTAATTTTAAGTGTATACTGTGTGAGAAAGGGGTGGGGCAGTAGAAGCTTTTTATAGGGCTTCAACTAATAAACATTAATTTTTAAAGTAATATTTTGAGAATTTAACAGGAGAAGTAGAACCTGTATGTGGTATTTCTTTAAACACTGACAAGGGAAAGGGAGAGAATTTTGTTTTTAAGTGATATTTTCTATTCTTTTTTGCTCTCCGCTCAGAAACTGGTTCTTCAACTTTCAGTGCCAATTAAGACATGCTGTAATAAGTACTTTATATGCTGTCCTGCTGTTTGACTTTGGGTGTAAATGGTGGTAGAATGTTTAGTAGCTGAGCATACATAGTTAAACAGCTAGAGATTGGGTATATAGTAAGTTTGGTGTGGTGTGGTATTTGGTTTATATAATAGTATTTCAGCATAATACCGAAACCATGCAGAATACCTCCTGGAAAAGTGTTCAACAGGATGCCAGAAAGGCCATGTTAATGATAAGTTTCTCATACTTCAGCAGGTTTTTTGGGTGTGTTTTGTTTCCCTACTGCTGTTTTATTCTTTATTGTGGTTCTCTGGAAACTATGCCACGTGAACATATGGAATTCTATGCATGAATGTTTATTGATTTTGTAGAAACCCCAGGATACTGTGAGCTTAATAACTATGTTGTTTTGTGGGTTATCGAGAGGACATACTAAAAGTCAGTTGTTAGTAAAGTTTTCATTAATTATTTTAACATTTTCAAGGTAATATTAAAGGCAGCTCAACCAAAATCAGAATTAAGCAATAACATGAGCTTTTGGTTTGCTCCGGTTTAAAAGAGAGTTTGATCATAGCTGACCTCCTTCCCCATCTTTCACTGACTGTTAACCTTCCTGCAAAACTCAAATATGGTGTTTAGTTTGTATGGTCTCATAATAAATTTAGGTGTGTGTGTGTGTGTACATGTATATATATATTTAAAATAAAAAGATACATGTTTTTGCTCTTGATGATTCACTGCTTTGATTTTTTTCTACTTTGGATAAAGTGTTAAATGATAGCTATAACATATTTATATGTCTGCTTAAATGTAATATCAATTGATAGTTTGTGATAAGCCTTGCTTTGTTTTGGTTACAACTCACTGAGATATTTATGAAGTGCTTTGTATTTGTGTTTGTTTAGGACATGTCTCAGGAAGGCTATGGAACTAGGTCTCAACCTCCTTTGGCTTCTGGAAAACCTAACCATGAAGACTTGAACTTAATACAACAAGAAAGACCATCAAGCTTACCAGTAAGACATTAGTGTGCTGATTTGGAAATGTAATGAGTTAAAAATTTTTTAAAAGAGCTCTTGTTTTTGTTTGTTCTATTTTATATTAAGACTTGGGGGAGAAGTTTCTAGATTTCAGATATATTTGTGATTTATTAATTTTTTTAGGGCTGTCTTAAGAGCTGTGTGGTCTTGGATAAGTCTCTTTCATTTGTAGGTATCTCTTAGTCCAGTTGGAAGGTTTATTCAGCGGATGGGTTTTGTGGCAGAAAGGTGTTTCTGTTGTACAGTTGTTCTTTGCTTACCTTGTTACTTTCTGGTAGTGATACACGGCAATGGTGTCCGATATAAGAGTTAAACGTAAAGAAATCCCCACTTGGCAAAGGATATCAGCGATGAATGAGATAAAGCATCCGGTGGTAGTTTGAGTATCTTCTGGGACTTTATGTAATGAGAAATCACCCAATCCATTTCTACCTAAAAGAAAGTATTTTCCTTTAAATTTGGCAAAAGCAGCTTGTAAGTATTCCACCAGCAAATACTGTGTGGTGATTGGGGTATATATTGATTAGAGTAGTGGCTACATTCTAGGGAATCATGTTGAGGCCCATAAATAGTTCATCTGTTTTTTTAATGAGCAGCCTAATTTAATTTAAATGAGGTTTTCCTTATAAACTAAAAGAATACATCTGCAAATAAATTTTTATATTTATTTTCTTGTTAAAATATTGTGATTTGAAAAATTATTACTATTCCTTAATCTTTATTAAGTTTCATTTAAGATGGGAGTTTGGGCTAGCCATGATTTTAATTTGAGTTTCAAATATTTTACATTAAGATTTATTATATTACTGCTAAACATTTGAGAACCAGCATTTGTAATGAATGTTCTACGTGATGTTTGGCATGCATAGCGTACCCATTTTTAAGTTACGTGTAGCCTTAGAGAAGAAGGTAAGTCATGGTTACAGGGTGTATAGTATCTTCGAAGCTGATGCACATGTTTTTGACATCCTCATTTTTTAGCTGTTATTTCTGTGGTGGGTGAAATTTATTGTGGTCATTTTGTAGTCACCTTGGAGTATTTATTGTCTAGTTATTTGATTTTTGAAGTAATGAAAGAGGTGATGGATTCTGCGTTTTGTGCTGTATGCTTTTTTCTTTAGCGGATGATTCGCAGCTTGGTAAGCGTGTAGTTTGTGTGTGCACGTATGCAGGTGAGCACTGTTGATAAATGTAACATTTGCTGCATATTTGGAAATTGGCTTGTGGTTTTAGGAAATTTAAATGGACTTGCAGGAAGCAGATGGACAATGAATTCCACTTTTTTTCCCCACCAGATTTTTGTTGTTTTTAGAGAAACCCAACTTTGTAGGTGTGCCTTTGGCTGATGAAGTGTACTGCTACACATGTGGAAACATTTGTTATAAATTGATAGATTTTTTTATGTAGCTATAAGAAAAGTTTGTGGTGTGGTGCTTTCCTCATATGCACTTGAACTTCACCAGGCTGTGCTTCTTTTCATGGCTCTGCACTGAAATGGGTGCTTGATATTCAGCTAGCTCTACAGCACAGTTGTTAGGGAAGGAGTGAAATGCAGTCGTCCCAGAAAACTGAAGAGTTCTGCTCTGGGATGGTGCTTTTTAAGTTGATAATTGAAAAGGGGGCTAAAAGCATTTTGGGAAGTGAACTGATATATTCATCAGTAGTTTAAGTTTTTCTCAGTGGTTCTGTTAGTATACATATGATGACCTGCTTTCTTCCTTACCCTTTACCATGCCTAGTTCCCAAGAGGATCTAAGGTGGTTCATCACATACATTTTCTTATGAGCTAATAAAAAAAAAGAAACGCCCCAATTGGTCTTTTTCTTTCTGTCTTTGTAATTCTCACAGGTAAATAAGATGCCAGTTGACTCAGTAACATTTCAGTAGTTTTTTAGAGAGCAAAATTTCCAGGTTTTGGGGTGAGTATATGGACATATCAGTTACTGAATAAAGAACAAAGCACAGATCAGCTAGTGTACCTCACACACCCCCTGCCCCTGCTGCTAATCTGTGAAGGTGAAAATTGGCTTTATTTAAATGAATTTTAGCAAGACACTTTTCTTTCAACAGGCTTCATTTGTGTAAAATGTTTCTGTACAGGGTTTACTGATATATTCTTAGCCATGTGGATGCTGCGTCAGTCTGTTGTTATATACAATTAAGGTAATCACAATGGGGGGGAAATTTGTTGGTATTCTACTTGGCTCTAATATCAGTATGTTTTTAGTGTTACTCCTATTAAATATTTTAGTTCTCCAACTTGGTTAAGTTGATACTGTAGGTATCATGAAACTGTATTATATCTGAATTTCCTATTGGGTAGTTTGTAGATTTATGCTGCATTTTTATTCAAGTGTCAGTGATATAAATTTTGTCTTTTTACTTAAAGCTAAAGACAATCCATCATATTTGTAACCTCTATTTTGTGATTTGGAACTAAGGAAATTGTGGGTGTTACCTTGACCTTTGAAAAAAATGTGGTATAGTGATCCTAATGTATGATTATTAAGTCTTTATTGTGTATGTGACTGAAGAAGGAAGCTTCTCTAGTTATTTCTTAATCTTTTTTATTATATTGAGATAGATTTTGTAATATTTTCTACACGTGATATTTTCTTTAGCATGTTTGTTACATGGTTAAATTTCTATTACAAGAAATCAAGATATTTCCAATGTCTTTATGCTAGATCTATAATTTGAATTCTCAGTAAGTTGTCCACTCACCATTCTTTGAACTGGTGTCTCTCTGTTTTTGCATGTCATTAAATTCTTGGTGATCTTCAGTAGCTAAAGCAGTTATGTTCCAGCTGACTTAGATCTTCAGATCATCCACAGTAAAGCAAATAACTGATAAATTAATATTTGTCCTCTTGTTGTCTTGGGGCCATGACCAGTGATATTTACTTATCACTTAATTCACTCCGATCTAAGCTTAGAACAGATCTTTCTTAATAATGTCCACTTATTGCTGTACCTCTTAATCGTACAGCTTTTCCCCCATTGAGACACATTAGCTTACATACTCTTGATATTACCATTTTTAGCAAATCTTAGCATATAGCAGATATTAAAAGTAGCTTGAAGAACACTCTCTCCTGGGAATAGTATCCCTTAAAATTCAAGCCCATTCTGCATTTTTTTCTACCTCTATTATTGATATGAAATGAAGCCAGCATTTGAGCAAAATACACTGTGGAGGGCCAAAAAAAAAAAAAAAAAGCTATAACTTATTAACTCTTTATCTTAAAAACATTGAGTATATCTCAATTTCTATTTTAAGATAACTCCCCAAATATTATTTAATAATACTTTTTTTTGTTGGATCTTTTGATATATTTTCATTGCTTGTGCCATTACTATTGATCTTTTTATTAGATTTATTTTTATAGCTGTCTTCACTTCCCTATTAATAGATGAGGATCTTTTCAGAATATTTATTATGTCTTATTCAGCAAGTGTTTTCTAATAGATTTTATGTAGAAACTTTTAAACACATTCTTCCTCTAGTATCAGAATTTTCTTTTCATTGCTGAAGGGATTTTTTTTCCCAAGGTATTGACTTGATAGTAGACAGCCTATGTTCTCCAATGCTACCGATACTAAAGGATTATATGAGTGCACCATCTGTATTAGCAGGGTGGGGTTTTGTCAAAACCATTTTCTTTTATTATAAGATGACATTTGAATTTTACCTGGTAGCGTTAAGCTTACATAGAAGTGGGCACTTTTGGATAATTAAGCTAAAAGTAGTGTGAAAAACATTCTTGGTAGCGTGAAAACATTCTTTTAATTGTAAAAATAAATAAATTGACAGGAACAGTAATCATTTCAGTAAATATGGCTTGGATATGTTGTTAATAAAATACTTTATGAACATGTATACAAGGACGTAAACAAACAAAAGGTTTGATTTTCTTCCTTCATCTAAGCACATAGTGCTTTCTCCTCCAGGGATTTGAAGAGCCGTTAGTTTTCCTCAGGTTATAGCAATCACAAATCTGTTTCATTCTTCCAAGAGGCCTGCCACCAGTTTGTGTTTCAGGTAGTAGGTCCATTATGCTGTTTACCTGAGATACAGAAAGGATCAGTCACATTCTAATAGCCTTTGAGAAGCCCATCAGGTCATTAAAATCCTCCTTCTGACCCTTTCTTCTTTAAATAGGAAATATCTAAAGAGATCGACATAAAAAGGGATTTTATCTTTCAGAGTTTAGTAAAAAACCCGTACTTCTGTTGAGTTTGCAATTAGAAGGGACTATTGAGGTTTAGATAAAACATATGTTTTTTGGCCCTTTGCGAAAGGAAGGAGGTAGTAAATGCTGGTTGTTCTTTGAAATAGAGGCTGTTAAACAGGATATTGGAAGCCTGAAAGAGGATGGTTGGAAAACTGTTATTACCAAGGATATTCTTTGGGGGTTAGGTATTAGCAACAGAGCCTACGATGATTTGCCTTTCCTGAAAAAGAATACTCTGTGTGTGTTTGTTTTTTAAATCTTTAATGACACTTATGTTGGATAGTGGTAAAAGGTCATGCACTTTGGAAGCATATATGAATATTGATGATATGTTAATAGGGACATTTTAAGTGTGTGGATTTGATATAGTTTCTGTGAATAATTGCAAACTATTGGAAAAAGCTAGGTGAAGCGTTTTTTAACTGGGTTTTGCTTTTTATTAAGCTTTCAACCCTACCTAAAATACAAATTGTTAAAATGGTCTCAACCTGTTAGGTGGCAGGTTTTCGCAGAAGTTGAAACGTACCAGGTAAGAATTAGATGTATGGCTGCTGAATGAACTCTTCCAAAACTTTTTTTATTTGTATCTTGAACTTGATTTAAATGGTTTTCAGTAAAAGGTTAAGAATGTAGCTGTCTTCTGTTGCTTGATCCTTCTCAAATCGCAGTGTTTAAGCATTGAGAATTCCTGTGTGCAGCTGACCACATAAGCGGTTTATGAGTGTTCTCTAAATGTTGGTAGAGTATGTTGAGTTTGGGAGTTACACAAGTTGTAGAGAGGGGGCAGGAGGGTCTCTGAAAGATGGTGCCTTGTCAGGTTGAGTATCTGTAGATCCAGTTAATCAGTGGCATAGTTTCAAAACTAAAGGTGCAGAGACAGCTTGATATCTTGGTAAAGTTTTAAATGGAACACGTAATAGTTGGGTTTTTTACCTAGGATTTACCATATTCCCAAATGTAATTTTAGTAACTGGTCTACTCCATGTAGAGACATCAATTCTTTTTGGATTAAGGTTGAGAGAAACATGTGAAGCCCTTACTTGAAAGTCCTAATTTAGGAAAAGTGATAGTGACTTTGACAAGTGTTTTTTTCTAACATGGATTATTTTCTTTAAGATGTGATGTTCTATAATTTTATCCCCTAGAGCATTTTTGTGATACTGGTAGTCATTTTGAAAATAGAGGATAATTCTTGAACTTGAACAAGGTAGGAAGTAGTAGGAAGTGGGAAAGTAGGTTTCTCCTTCTTTTAAAATAATCTTCCACATAAATGTTTGTTCTGTAAATGAATACTCAATAAAACCTCACTGTTTGGATTTCGTCCAGGTAAAAGCAGGCTAAATATATGGAAAGTTTTGAATAAATTAATATTTAAAAAGAACCAGAGTTTGCTTTTAAATAACTGAAATGTTTGTGTGCAAAGTGTTTCTAAATTGAGATCTTCAGTCCTGTTGAGATAAATGGATAATTCTAAATTTATTATAGCTGAGATATTTGCTTAGTGGCAGTATGTTATTTTTAAAAATTCATTTAACTTTTTAAAACATTTTCACTAAGCATACCCACTGCAAACTTTTTCACATCATATTCTGAAGATTTCCATTTAAAATATGGGGGAAATGAATTTCAACCCATTTTATGGGACTGTCAATTCTTAAAAAAATTAATGAAGGAGTACTATAAAAAATAGACACTAGACAAAATTGGAGATGAAGAGAGGCTGAAATATAACTGATTTGCAGGATATTGGTTTTGATAATAGAAGGATAACTATGATCTATAGTTGATAAATGAGGCTCATTAAGTACGGGATGAAAAATGCAGATATTCCTGGCTGATAGAAAAGTCAGCCTACAGATTGTGCCATAACAAATTGGGGATGGAAAGGTTTTGAACCAGCTTGCAGCTCTTCAGATGAGCTGCATGAGGCCATGGAGCCTTCTCTTGTGGTCCTACAGGCTGGGCATGTGCAACTCCCAGGTCTGTCTGCAAATAGCCACAGAACCACACGTGGGCACTCGGGCCTCCCCGACAGAGGAGCGGTCTCTCCTCACAAAGGGGAGAAAGTAGCATTTGGCTTTAGAATAAAGCGCAAAAAAGCAGTGTGTGAGAAATTCTTACACGGGGGCTTGGGTAGGAGTTTGTCAAGCAGTGTGGCTCCTTCAGGTTTTAACTGTAAATTTTTATGCTAGGACGAAAAAATGACTGCTGTTCAGAGGTACCTTTTCTCATTCAAACCTGCTATTTCTATAAAAGGCAGTTCTTGGCATGTTGAGCTAGAAAGCCTCCTTCCTCCTTTCTTCAGGGAGCCCCTCCTATTCACTGGTACCTAGAGAGGTCAGTGGGCTTCCCCAGAATATGCAGGCCTGGCCCTTGTAAGGGGTTGAGTGTGTTTTACTTTGTATTACCCAAGGTAGGTGGGAAATAGATTTTACTTTTTTTTTTTAAGATTTTATTTATTTATTTGACAGAGAGACAGCGAGAGCAGGAACATAAGCAGGGGGAGCAGGAGAGGGAGAAGCAGGCTTCCCGCCGAGCAGGGAGCCCGATGTGGGGACTCGATCCCAGGACCCCGGGATCACGACCCGAGCTGAAGGCAGACGCCTAACGACTGAGCCACCCAGGCGCCCCAAATAGATTTTACTTTACAGATTTCCACTTTGTAGGTAACTGAAGGCAGACATCTGTGTTATGTAATAAGAGATATATAACCAGCAGGAGCTCATAGTAACATGTGTGGACTGGTTAATTGCTTTTATTTTTCTTTTGAACTGGAAGTAACTATTTTTAATATTAACTGTCAGCTTAGGAGAGGAAATAATATGTAGAGAGCAAAATTTTTTATTCTTCTCTCACAGTGTAGAATTTTAGAAGTGTCTCTCTTTCTCATCTTTTTCTTTTGCCTTCCTAAATTGTTGTAAAATAACTGAATGGTCTTGTTTTCCTTTGTTTGGGTCAAGAAATTTTAGCTGAAAATTGTTACTGTGTGAAAGAAGATTATTGACTCAACAAGCCTTCAATTTTCCCTGAATAACACTCCCACCCCCTAGCTTCAGGAACATGCCGTGCATGCATTCTATTTTAAAATACAGACTGTAATTTAAAACAGGCAGTTTGATGCCCCACTGAACTTTGTTTAAGCCTGGAATAAAAGAGAGGAAAAAAAGCTTTAAGCTACAAAAAAGTGACTAAGCTTTCTCAACCACTTTTCTTCATAATGCATTCTATTTAAGAAAAAAAAAGTTGTCAGGTACTACTGTTGTCTCTTTCCACAGGACCTAAATTTTATCCAATGTTAAATTGTGGTGTGTGCGTCTTTTCACTTTATTTCATTATCAGGCCATCATTTGAATTTTTAAAGTGTTCAGAGTAGTAGTCATGCATAGTGGAATCTGTGTGCATACATTTGTGCGTTTTGTCCATGTTCAGTGCATGTGAGAACATTCTAAAATTAAATACATAATCTTTAGCATTCACTTATTGATAGCTCGTTTTCTAGAGTTCTCTTCATTTAAATAGTACCTATTATTAGACCAGAATGATAGTAAATAATATTATGGTTAAATATCTATTATCAGATCATTATAAAAATGATTAACTGGAAGTAGTTTATCTCACTTCTTGCCTTTTTTTTTTTTCTCCTCATAAAAAGAAAATGAGCAGCTTAGGATGACTTGTATGGAAGGAATGATGACTTTATTCTGAGAAAGTAATATTTTTTGACCTGGACACCTGTGCTAATGATGACACTGAATGGCAAACAGGCTTAAATCTCAGCTAAGGTTCTGGCTCATGTATGGCTCCAGTAATGGTCTCCCTCCCATTTTTGGGTGCCATTTACTTTTGAACAAATTTAGGGATTTCGGGTTGCCTGATTGAGTCAGTAGCTTTATTACGCAGGTCATGGGAGAGCCCAGGACCTTCTTGTGGACTCGATCTACAACATTTCAGAGACTGCAGTGGTCTTCCTCTTCCCATTGCAAGACGTTTGGCAGTCTGGTGTCCTTGAGTGTAGGGGAGTTTCGGGAGAAGGAGAAAAGTTCATGTAGAAAGTTGAGAAGTGCATATACCAGGTGTCTGTATGACCACCTGGTAAAGTGGGAGGTAGGAATAAGAAACAAATAAGGAAGCTGAAGGACAGTGCCATCTTATCTTAGTAATGCAAAGTCTAATGCCTTTTCCCACTAGCTCAATGGGAACCCGGTGGAGACGGTTCTCTGAACCACAATAATCAGCATTTGTTTTGATTTCATGCTGGTGGAAAGAAGACCCTCATGGTCTCTCTCTGAGGCCTCCACTCACTTCTGACACTCCAGATTTACATTTATGTACTAGAAAGTAACTGAGTGCTTTTTAAACTGAGATTTAAAAAAACTGAGATTTACCAGGAGTGGAAATATTAACAACCGAAGGACATGGAAACCACCATTTGTTCTTGATGAACCCAAGTCAGTTTCATGAAAATGAAAAATGTCCCCTGCATTTCTACATTTTGTGTTTTCTTTCCCTCCTTCCTTCTTCCCTCCCTCCATCCCTCCTTACTTCCTTGCCACCTTCCTTCCTGCTTTTGGGGCTCACTGGTTTGATCTGGGTAGTGTGGTAATGCTACAAGTCTTACTTTTACTTGTTATTTTATTCCTGTCTCTGTCAAAGCACAGAATCGTGTCCACTGAGACAGCAGCACAGAAGCTGTGCCTGATCCACAGGTAAATGTCTTCTCTGAAAGTAGGCCAGAATGAGTGAGCACAGCAATATCCTGCCCCATCTGAGACTTACACCCCGATGCTGATCCTTTCTTTTTTCCCCCAAAATTTCTCATGTAAGTAGGGATCTTCATCAGGCTTTATTTCTCTCATGGGTATGGGTAGTTGAGAAGTGCAGTGATCCAGTTAACACCTTCTAATGACTCTAAAAGGATGTAGTTGGGTTTTTGTAATTATCTGTATCTCGAGGAAATTTGGCTTCAAAATTATAATAATTTAGGTGTAATAATTTATTAGATACCATTTTTTAAAGTCTTGTTTTATATAAGTAAAAATTTCAGTTAACTAACACTGGAAACTGCTAGCAAAAGGAGAATAGCTGTGCCCAGAGTAAGGGTCTTTGTGAATATCATAGGTGTGAGTTATATGAACTTTAGAAAGTCATGAGTTCCTGACATTTATTTTGTCTGCTCAAAGCCAGATCCTACCCCATTTCTTCTATTTTTGAAAGTCTGGTACTTTCAGGTTACCAAGACAAGTGAGTTGTTCCTGCCTTTTATTTATGCAAAGCCTTTATTTTCAAAATGCCTTTATTACCACTGGAGGCAGGGAGACAACTTTAGAGGCTAGTGTATTATCTCACTAATGAGGTTGAGTCAGATTATTAAAAAGTGTTGGCAGTGAGAATGCAGAGGGAGAAAACTGTTGAAATAAAGGGAGGGGTGAATGATAGACGCTTTTAAGGTTTTTAAGCTGAGTGGCCAGGAGATGTGTGTTGGTATTGATGACAAACACAGGGAAGTGGTGGTGGGAATTGGTTTAGGGAGAAGAGAATACCCAGAGATTTTATGACAATAAAAAGCAAGTCCTGAATAAATTTGCTTGAATTCTACAACTCCTAAAAGAAAACATTTCATCTTTGCTACCAATGCCTTATTTTTTATATAGTTCTTTATATAAGAGATAAAACATTGACATAAATAGGACTGATGTTGAAAGAATGATAGCAGTGGCTATAACTTTATATTTCGTGTAAATTCTTGGAGATGATTTGAAGAATATTGGAGCAGAGTTTGCATAAACAGCTCAGCAGATTGTATCAGAGTGTTTCTAACTCTAACATGGAGTAAGACAGGAGAACAATCTCAAAAATAAATGAAACTAGATGTAATTCACTTAGGATTCATGGCTGGTCCCATTGTCTTTGCTTTTAGGCTAGTCCAGTAAATTTATATCCTAATCTGTTCTTTTCCTTGGGTAGGGACAGGTTACTTCATACTGCTTTGTCTGGCTTACTTTGGAATGATTTAGACTTTTTTCTTGTTGTTGCAGTTCATTTTGGAGGAACATTCCTTCGTTTCATTTATCTCATTATGATTTCTCCTTTTCTGACACTTATTTTGAGTATGTGCTTTGATGAGCCTAGTATACAAATGTAATGTTTTTGCTTGTTTGTTTGTTTTTCTCTTTTGAGGGTATGTGACTGCGGGAGGGGACGGGAGGAACCTAGTTTTCACATGCTAGTTTTGAAAGATGTTCTCTTTTATTTTGTAGAAATGGTTATCCCTTTGAATATCTTGAGTTTCTGTGATACATTTAAATCCCAGCAGAGGAAATAGGGCCTTAGGGAGATTACCATGAACTCAGAACAGTTTTCTCTTTGTTTTGTTTATTTGTTTGTTTTGTTTTTTGTTTTTTAAATCAACCCCCCAACTTTTCTCTTTTCAGTATTTAAAGCACTGTCATTTCATTTCCTACATAAAGAGCAAAGGTTTAATATTAATGAGTTATTAAAATGTGCGTATTTTTATGTAATTTGATTCAGATTTTTTGAAGCTCTAATTCCCAGATGTGAAAATAAAGAATCCACAAGGGCAGGAAACTTGACTCAGGGTGCCAACAGTGGTTGAGTCATGGTGAATGTATCGTTCCTTCCATTATAGCACCTGCTGTACAACACACCCGAGTGTCCTCCAACTTCAGGTGTCAAACCTAAGACCTTCTTTCTTTTAAATACTGTTTTGCCAATTTTGATTAAAATTATGAGTGTCCTTGAATAAATACAAATATGTTCAAATTTTCCCAAGTGTTTTTGCTTTTTCATAGTTACTACACTGAATGCTTTTTCTTAGCTTGCATGCCTGTTAACATCCTCGATTAATGCACAAGATTTCACTTTACACAGAAAAATTCAATTACATTTAACAGTCATTTATTGATTGCCTCCTATGTTTCAGATTTTATGTTAGATGTAGGAATCACATAAAAATAAAATTTGGATTAGCTTATTATTAGTGTTCTTTCCTGGAACAGGTTCAGCAGTAAGAAATCAACAAGAAGACATACCTATATTCAGAATGCTTGTAATTTAAAAGACTTTAATGTATCCTCTCGTTTTATCTGCAGAGAACCATCTGTAAAATCTGCAAAATTCATACTTTTAACATGTGTAATGGCACAGAAGTGTTTTTGCCATTCTGTGGAGGTTTAAGATATTTAAAAGGGAAGAGGAGTGATGGCTGTACCAAGATGATGTTAGCCTGCTGTGCGAGGCCTTGACGTGCTGTTTTGCCCTGTGTTGGCAGCGCTCCTTATGTTGGGGGAGGCACACTACTCCCCCACACTCTTGTGAACACCCGGTGTGGTAGAGGAGCGATTCTGCTGGCTTTCTTGAGTGATTTCATGAGGAATTTTATTTTTCCTACTTTTTTTCTGACTTAATTTGCACTTCCTACTTTTATAGGGATGAAAACAAGTTATTAAAATTCTAACCATCTTTGATAAAATGCTGGCCCTTTTTGGGGGTATCAGATTTTAAAAAGTGTACTAAATATGCACATTATGGTTCACAAAGCACATTCACACATACTTCAGTTTAGTTTTATTGCCTAGATGCTTCACCTTTACCCCTTCACCTCAACATTCATGAGATGTAACCTATGTAAAACCTCTTGTGTAGTACTTGCCTTACCCAGAAGTGCTTGATGAACTGTCAATTTCCTTACCCTTTGTTTGCCCCTCCTCCTCTTGTGAAACTCATTTAGCTGCCAGGGCCTGTTAGGGTTGCTAGTCTACCAAACTTCCTGAGATTCAGCTTTCCTTTCCTCTGGACGAAGAGACCTGGAGCAGAGACTTTGTAGAGTCACAGTGATTATGGCAGCTGACTCTTGGCTAAAACTCTATCTCATTGACTCCTGGCCCCTGACTCCATTGTTGGACCTCCCAGTACTGCCGACCTCTTCTGATGGAGTATGTTGGTGTGAATACCACTGGGATTCTTCTGCATTCGTTTTGATCTTGTATTCTCCATTTTTATTTACCACATAACAGAAGACCATGTATATGTGAAAACTATATTAAATACGTTGTAATTCAAAGCAATACTAATCGGCCCTCCCAACATTATTGTCAGAGTTGTGTATGTAACTAAATAAATGGCCGCAGTGATTGGAGTTTGCTTTTCCTTGCTCTTTCCAGCTTGTGCTATTATCAGTGAGTGGTAAAATCACTTAAAAGAAGAGAGAGAAAAGAAAAAGAAGATGTAAGGAAAGGCTCAGATGGAAATCTACTTTGATTTCAGTGAAGTCTGCCTTAGATCAACTCCTTAGATTTTGCAAAGGGTTTTCAGATCTCTGGGACAGATAACCATATGAACCATAGTGGTTGTCCAGGAATAACCAGCTGTGACTGATAACACATCTTTAGTGGGAGACGAGACTGAAGGTGGTGAGTCGGGTAAAATAACTTAAGATATTCTCCTAAGTCAGATACATTTCTCACTCTCTTTCTCTGTCTCTATAATACATATACACAGAGAGGAAAGAGGAGGGATCAAGGGGACCATGCATAAATAATTATATTAATATAGGAAACACACTTCTGGGAATTCTCTGCCTTTTTTCATCCCGATTGATTAGATGACATTCAGTATGTTGCAAGTCAGGTGGTGGTTTGCAAGTGGGAACACTTTGGAAGTATCTTGTTTTTTTTTTTAGGACCACTCTTTTAGACAGTTGGGTTTATTCATGTTTAAACTATACACCCCAAATACGGAACTTCTGCAAATGCTCATTTAATAAGCCCAGCATATTTAGCTAGCAGTGGTAGTTTAGTGAAAAGGTACCTGGACAAATTATAGAGGAAATGAATATTACTTTCCACTTGTAAATAGATTAATATATTTTACTTCTTCCAACATTTTTATTGACTGTCCTATCATATCCCTTGTATATGATATTCACCATCACCAGTTTTCCTTTTGAATTTACTTATAAACCCGGTTTCTCATCAAAACAACCAAATTATATGAAGTTTAATATTCATTTTGTAGCCTCTCTGATTGAAGTTTTTATACTGTGGCATTCTAATAAAAAGTATGACCCAGACACTATAACTTAATGATTAAAATTTAAGACTGTAGATTTCTTCATATATAAAGGTGTTTAAAAACATCTTGGAAGAGGCATTCTTCTTCCAACATGTGTCCCTATGAATTATAAATAAATTTGTTTAGTTTTAAATATACCAGTGGCCACTTTTAACTGAAAGAGTCATGTTGTGACAGAACATTCTCATTTCCTATGTTGTTTTTACATAGAATTTATAACCCATGTGTTTCTAAATAGGAATTCAGCTGACCTACAGTAAAACATTTGTATAAACTGAGACTACTCAAACTGGAATACAAATTTAAAAAAATGTTTCAAAAAAGGAGAAGTAAACAATCCATGATAATGCAGTTACCATGAATCACTATTAAATTTAAGGCTGCAGGGTGCCTGGCTGCCTCAGTCGGTGAAGCCTGTGACTTTTGATCTCGGGGTTGTGAGTTCGAGCTCCACGTTGGGTATAAAGATTACTTAAAATCTTAAAAAAAGAAAAGAAAAAGACTAAGGCTGCATTTCTGACTAGGTAGAGGGGGAAAAAGAATTATTAATATAAAGTGAAAACTTCATTTCTTAAGGATGGAATGTCATGTTTATTATTTTGTAAAAGAAATAGTCTGTAAAGGAACATATGCAGTATTCCTGTGAAAATAGTGAATAATGATGCCAAAATAAAGGGTTTTCTGTTTTTTTGTTTTTTTTTTTTAATAGTGTTAAAGAAGTTTTTTCATTTTTTATTTGGGAGGATTATCATGAGCCTAAGTTTGGCATAAATGAATGAATGAATGATTGGCTGTTTTTTTCTGTAACTTGCTTAACTGTCACAATTATAAATCCAGCAACTCTGTCCAAAGGAGTAGTTTATCGAGCCCATTTTCATTTTAGAGTATAATTCTTGAAAATAATAATTTTGTAAGCATAAAATATGTAGCAGAATGAAAAGTCATTTAATAAAGAAATAGTTTGATTGCGAAGAGAGTATTTTTCATAAACTTCTCTGTTTTGAGGGATAGGTTACATTTTTTTTTTTGTAACTTGGCACTTTTCTGTTGTATGTTTTTATGGGAGAAGATTGTTAATCTTTGAGTTACAAGATTTGGACTCAAGATTAATTGGTTAGTCTGGTGGTGGTCTAAATTTTACAAAGCAAACATTCCACTAATGACTTAGTACCATTACACTTTGTATCTTGTGGCAAAATTTAGTGGTGTTTAGTTTTGCTTTGGTTTTGTTTTTTGGGGGGGGGTACCTGTTGACTTGAGTACGTTATAAAATTGGAGATGTGTTCTTCAGGATGATAAAAAGGATAAATCCATAATCTGTCTAGCTCCTTCAGAGTTTTAGTGGGAGGAATGCTAAAGCTGGTGTGATTCCTCACTTCTACTCCCTAGGACTGACCATGGAAAGAGTCTTGTGCTATGTGTTGGTTGCTATGCCTTATACTTTAGAAAGAGTGGGTGTGGTGAGCAAGCAAGCCAGTGACCCACCCAGTAGTGGGTAAGGATCTTGACACCAGTCTTGATTTGAATCCACAGCTATCTTTGGCTCTTGGCCATTCATCAACCTTTAGGGGGAATGGGAACAGGGGTCTGTTGATCACATTCGTTGGAAAGGATCAGCTGTATCGTGTTCCTGTTATTGTGAGGGAGTTGGACTTTTTTGAGCCCCAAACCATATAACAGAATTCAACAAAAAAGTTAATTTAACATACATTTACTCTTACGGAACAAAACGTTATCGGAAAACTACCTCTGTTCATTTGTTGGCCAGTCTTGTCATTTATAACTTCCTCTAAGTAAAAAAGGCCTCATATAATAAATTCCCCCTTGTAGACTCTTTAAGAGGACTTGAACTCGTGTTAATTCTTTTTAGGAAAAGTACTTGCTCAAGATTTTGTGGCTTTCTCAACTCTAGAGCTTGTGCTTTTAAAAATTGTACAGCTACAGAATCATGAAACAGCAATGTCTATGTCAGTTTTATGTATTTGTTTTTTTTTTTTAAGACACAAAAAAACCCCCCTGTAAATTGGAAAATTGTCTCCCTTCAAAGGGCTTAAAAAATATCTTGAGTTTGTTGGGATTAGATTGGGTGGCAGTCAAGGTAGCTACTCTTCTGGAGCTGAAGTGCACAAATCGATTTTGCTCCCTTAGCCGCCTGCTTGTGCTTTAAACAATTTTTGACAAATGCCGGAGTTTCACAAATGTAGGAGTAGCAGTTATAGAGGTGGTTTTGCAAGTCCCTTGGAACAGCCATGTACATCTTCAGTCACTCTTAATTTGAATGAGAAAGGGGATGGTAGAAGCTATTTTTATTTTCCCCTGGGAGCAAGGGAAAAGGAGTGGAACTCTGTACCATGTAATTTTAAAAAAGAAAAAAAAATCAGATTCCATTGAGAGTCTTTCTTGTTTACTTTTTGTTTTACTCTTGCCATCTCCCAGTGTGTTTGACTAATATAAGTCTTCCCCCAGGAATATGAGAATATGTGGTACAGTCCGCCTCATAACCTTCCTGGATATTTTTATAATTTATCATCAGCTGACACCGCCTGGGTAGAATATTCTTACCACTCCCTCTGGCTGCTGGAAGTCTGAAATTACATCTTTGTCTTTGAAGTCAGGCATACTGTTAGCGTTGCTATGGTGACAGGGTGGGTAATGGCGTCCACAGACAGGAGATTGGTATTTAGCGTTTAAACGCTGCCATACACAAGGCCTTGATTTTTAGAGTGGTTACTGAACTATTCCCTTTTAGTAAATGTTTAAAAATTACATTTTTACATGGTCTTACTGGATTAATAGTCATGGTTTATTTCATTTTAACTGCAAGGATAAAAGCATTATTCCATTAAATGGGTAGCTTTTTTTCTCTCTTGGTTTATGCATTATTAACACAGGCTTTCCTGTTTTGCTTGTAACATTTTATAGGCTTTTTCAAACATGCAGTCAGATTTGCTCTGTTGCTCCTTTATTTTTTGGTCTTAACCCATTATCTGCTTGAAATCTTGCATGATTTCAGAGGAGTCAAAGTTCTAAGGAACTAAGCTTTAAAATATTAAAATTGAAGAGAGGGAGGGAGGGTGGAGTATGCACGCGCTTGCATGCACGCGTGTTTGTGTGTTACTCTGTATGTGATAATGTTGATTGACCAGTCTTTCCCCATGAACTGCAGCAATAACTTTCTTTTTAAATGTTTCTTTTGTTTCAAGTTTCCTTTTAGCCCCTCTCCTGTACTATACCTTAACATAGGAGGTTAAAGGAAAGATTATTTACAGTTGTGGGGAATTGTGGGACATTTTGAAAAGGTTTTAATGAATGTAACTTTTTTTTAACGATTTTACTTATTTATTTATTTGAGAGAGAGTTGGGGGTGGAGAGGAGCACGGGGAGAGGGAGAAGCAGACTTCCCACTGAGCATGAAGCCCAGCACTGGGCTAGATCCCGGGACCCTGAGGTCGTGACCTGAGCCGAAAGAAACCAGGAATAGGGTGCTTAACTGGCAAAGCTACCCAGGCGCCCCAGTCAAGGTGACCTTGGAAGTAGTATCTCTCAGTTCAGTCTGTTCGGTCTGAGACCAGTTACTTCTATTACGTATGATTTGTTGATTCGTGATTATTTTGCCATTAGAATAGTGGTGACTCTTAAAAGTTCATATAGTATATATGTACACATCCCTCCCTACCTCATATATGAGCTACTTCTAGAATATCATTTTGAACACCTCATGACATGAAATTTACTGCTTCATAAGGTATTTGTTAGGAAATTCTTCCTTGGATTAACTTGAAATGCTTTCTTGGATTTTGGTTCTACCTCTGCCTTCTTAAACCACCTGAGATAAATCAACAACCCTTGTCCCTATCATGGCTGTTCAGATATTTGAAGATAGTTTTCATTTTACCTGGGTTTCCACTAGGCCGATTAGTTCCTTTATTTTCCCCATTATGTGGTCTCAAGTCTGTCCCACCCTACTCTTAATTCTTTGATAAGGTTCATTTTGTGTAAGTGCCTCCAAATAGGAACCCACAGCCAGCCTGAATACTCCAACAGAAGTATGGCTGGTACAGAGCTGGTCAGCCGCCACCCTTGTTCTGGACTGTCAAGTCATGATGGTAGGTTTCAGAGCCGCATTCCACTCTGGCCCTGTGGTGGGAGGTGCTTCCGAGGCGCAGGTCTCATCTATCCTGTACTTGAACCGAAGTACAGTTTTCGCATTTACCCTTACTGAGTGTTTTGGGTCATTGTTCAAGCCTGCTAACATGTATTTGGGTCCCAAATCTAGCATCTGTTGTATTTAATATGATTTCTACCTTTGTGTCATCTGTAAATTCATATCTCATTATAACTCTGCATATAAACAAATTAAATAGACTAAATGCAGAACTTTTTGACATTTTGGTTATTGCCATTCATCTAGGTATAATAAATCTAGAGCTTCTATGTGTTCTAGGCCATACATTGCATATTAACCACAACATCATACTAAGAGACTTAGCCCAGAAGCTGGGTGGGAATCCAGAACAATCAGGACTATAGTCCTGTTATACATATAAACACTCTGTAATGTTGAAGTTTATATATAATTTTTATGGGAGATCATTTTGTCTTTATCAAACCTAAGTTTTCTGCATGAGAGATGAAAATTGACTTTGTAAGCCAGTTCATTTTGCTGCATCAAGTGCTATGCATCAGCTTCTTCCCCGTAACCAGGAGGGCTAGCCAAAATTAACATCAAGAGAAGGCAGAAGAACCTGTGTCTATCCTCAGAGGGGCCCTGGAAACCGAGCCTGAATGTCAATGGGTCCACGACTGATGATAGTCCCCCCTGGTCTTGCGATTTTTGAAATGAAGTGGTCCCATTTGAGGGGACTGTAATTTCAGTGAATGAGACTGTTGGCCACAGAAGCCCATGGCCTATCCATCAGGATGGTTAGTGGATAGAGCAGGTAGTGTGTGTGTGTTGGGGGGCTGTCCTCCTCTACATCTTCCTGATTTCTCTGTATTCATCTGTGTATCTGACACATGTCCTGTGCTTTACTTTCCATTATAAATTGTCCAGGACTGAGGGGGCGCTGGATACTAGGGAAGATAAGCTGGCGTAGTCAGTTTCTAGGGATAAGCTGGTTCCCTTGAGAAGACATGCACTGGGGGCCTGGTACTGGGGAGGAGAGCAGGGCACCTGCTTCTGTAGAACATGGTGGCTTTGCCTCCTTGCTCACCACTGCCCGTGGGAGCGGAGGGAAGGGTGAGCCTAGTGAGTCAATCAGAAAAAAAAAAAAAAAGACGTCCTTTTTTGATTGGGTCCTAGGTCTCTTCATTTATGCACAGAGAGTAGGCACTCAATTTTTGCCTGTATTAAGCCACTTCTCCCCTCCCCAACCCTACATCTTCTCTCTCTGCAGAAGCCCGGGCTCCGTTTCTAGACATAGTTCTTGAGAGGCAGAACACTTACATGTTAAGAATTTGACAATAAGTTTTATAGATTGGAAAAAAGATGCTTTAGACCATTGTTGGCTCATGGAGTGACAGGTGGGAAATAATCCTCTAGAGGTGGTCTCTAGGGACAGTATTCCTTTTCCTTCCTCATTTGTAGGCTCCTTGTGACTGATGACCACACAAGCTACTCTTAACTGACCAGCAGTTTGGGCTGGAATTGGGGTGAGGATTGGACGTGTTCTCACTCTACTGAAACTCTTAATGAGATTTTCATTAAGTGAATTCTGTATCTTCCCCCAAAAGGACAAGTATATGAGTGAATTTGGCAGCTGAATATTTTCCTGTTGGCAGTATTTGTAACAGAAAGTGTGTTACAAAGACTTTTTGGATATTCTAGATCTGCACCGTCCAACAGAATTTTCTGCAATGATTAAAATATCCCATATCTGTGTCATATAGTATGTTAGCCACTTGCCATATGTTGCTATATAGCACTTGAAATATGGCTAGTGTGAGGAACTGAATTTTGAATTTTAATTAAATTTAAAATAGCCACATGTGGCTAATGGCTTCCATATTGGACAGTGCATTTCTAGCTAATGGATCCTGTGTAGTCTTGTTTTTACTACAGAGTGGATTTTGGTAAAATTACAATGTGCTCATTCACATTCAGGCTTTCAGTGCCTTCTGAACTAGCAGTTAAATCTAACTCCTTCATACATGTGTACAGTAGATTACAGGTACAAATATATTTTAGGTGTAGAGTTAATCGCTTGCAGGGTTTTGGTGTATAGATTGTAAACCAAGATTTTGGGAGTAAGGTAATTAATTGTACCTTCAGTGGATGATTGCTGCGTGCTTGAGTGCTGTTTCAAAAGTTAGAAAGCCCAAGTGCTTACAGTGTCTTCTACTCGCCTATTTATCTGTACTTTCAATTATCTGTATTTACTGGAAATAGTTATTACAGAGGTGGTTACCTTAAGGATGTCTTCTGGATGCACCTACCTCCCTTCCACATGCACACCAATATCAAGGTCAGCTTCAGCTGTGTGGAGTCCAGGCCCCAGGGCACGGGCTGTAGGTCGAGCAGCAGTGTGACCCACGGGGAGCAGAGTGTGTCACGGGGAGGTTCAGGATTCTGCTCGCCGGGACCACTGTGCAGGTTTAAGCTGCAGCTTTCGGATACGGAGTGTAAAATGTCTTAAGGTCTATGCATTTGGCATCTTTTTCAGAACTTAGGTGTCGTATCTGAGAAGTAGCCTGGGATTCAGCCTATGGTGTTGAAAATAGTTTTCTCTGAATGTATACAGATGATGTCTACTGATATTGAGATATTTTTCTTTCTGTTTAATTGCAAAGGGCATCAAGACGTGTTCTCTCGTGAGTCTCAGATAATTTCCTATTTACAGCATGAGAATAAATGGCAATTTCAGGGCAGCCTAGGAATTTTCCAACTCTGACTTTTTAGGGCTAGTTCTTCCTTTGCTAGGTGAGACGGGATCTTGCTGATGGAGACAGTGATGCAGTGAAACCCTGGTGTTGAGTCCCTCTTGCTGCCCCTCCCCAGTCCTCTAACAACTGGATTTCTGTATTCTGTTAGGGAATTTGTATATGGCACTTGCCTTCCCCTTATACTTAAGAGCAGCCACTTCATTCATTATTTTAGTGCTCTGCATGTTTAGAATTTTCATAAGCACTATATTTTACATTTGAAATAATGTAGTTGGGGAGTTTGAATACTATGTTCCAGGATTTCTGATTCACTTGTCCTCCCTGCCTTCAAAACTCAGCTTTTGCTTGTTGTCTACATTCATTTCACTAAACACTACATTTAACAGCCATGGTACAGCCCATGTGTTATATCTGTTTCCTGATAGCAAAAGGTTAAAGGGTAACTTCCCCCCCCCCCCCGCCCCGCCCCAAGGTCATTATCCCACACCTAGGAACGTCTTATTTTTAAACCCCACCCCACTTAAAGAGGAGGAAAAACACTAGGAATGAGTAATAATAATTTTCTCAATATTTGATTCTATGGAAATAATGTACGCTTCAGCATCAAAAGTAGATGGATGGGTTATTGTTGCTTGTTGCTCTTACTCAGTCTGTAAACCTAATTTGTTTTATTTATGATGGGAGAAGGGGAATATATGAATTCATTTTACTAAGCAGTTCTTGAGTTTTTGTAGTGTGCTATTATGATGGATACATTCTTGGTTTGAGGAAAGTTGAAGAAATACAGAATCCCTGAGATTATGAGGCACTTTTCAGCAAATATATTTTGTTGTGGTATATATATTTGTTGTGGGATATTTAAATATTCTCCAAATGTCTTCAGTATTTCTTTTGAATAATTATTTTTAATTACAGTCTGGATTTTTCTTTCCTCTTTTGAGAAATAATAGTCCTTCTTCCCCGCCCCCATCCCCCGTTCCGCTTTTGGGAAAAGTCAGTAATCTGGGTAATTTCTATTAAAAAAGCTCTATTAAAACCAAGGAGTGATTGCTTTAAGCAAAGCACAAAAGATGAGGAGGACAGGGTGATAGAGAGTTCACTAATGAAGCCATTTTTAAAGGTAAGGACAAATAAAGAAGCCCCCTTCTCTTTCTTCCAACATGGTTGTTATGTGGAATTTTCAGTTAAGTAAAATTGTTAACTACTTATATGTGTTTCAAACTAAACACAAAAGCCCAAAGACTATTTAATTATCATACTTTTGTTAATAATATTATGGGACATGCATAGGAAAGATACTGTGCAAAATAGAATTCTTTCCTGTGTTAGTGAGAATACTTGGTTTGTGTTCTTTTTAATGTCTAATATTCTGCTTTTTAGTCAGTGAAGGGTGAAAGCAAGAAAATGACCATTCTTTCATCCTGTTGGAAAGGTCTTGCCTAATCCGAATTGTTTGTTGTTACATTGTGTAGAGTTTTGTTCTTAAAACCTCTTAAAAAGATGGATGTAAGGTCTTATTTCTCAAGATATTTTCGATAAAATCTTAGCAGTTTACTAAAATTTTATGAGGGCTTTAGAAAAAAGAGTATAACAGTTGCAGAGTTGAGTCAACTCTGTCATGTGAGTCATTCTTTCTTTTTAAATATTTCAGCCATTTAAAAACTATTGAATTCATCCTCACCATCACCCAGTAAATAAATAAATAATATTTAAAGCTTTAGATTTCTCCTGCTAGTTTTCTTTTGTGCATGGTTTAGTTGGGTGAGACCTGCCAGGAGCACTGTTAAAAGTGGGAAGTGATTTAACATACCTTTGAGGCATTTGGCCATAAAGATTTGGTTTCTGCTGAGAAAGCACCAAGGTATGAACTTGCTGTGAGGGCGTGGTGGGGTGGGCTGGGGGGCAGTGGGAACACTGCTCTCTGCTCTGCTCCCAGCAGCTCTTTGTTCCGTCACTTTGGGTTGTTAGGAAGAGCATTTTGTTTTTCTTAGATCAGGACGGGAACAGTCTACTTTCTGAATGAGTGAAGTTGAAGTGAGGCTCTTGCCCCCCTCCCCCTGTGCCCTTCTTTAATCCATTTCTGGGAGTTGAGAATTTTGTACACTGTGTGTCTTTCTCTGGTTTGCTCAGTGGCTACCCTAGCATACCGCTTAAATTTTCATTCAGAATCGTCTTTGAAGATCGTGCACGTCTTGATTTAACTGAGAACATTATGTTCACCCTAAACTATTATGATTTTTTAAAAGCAGTATTTCATTTTTCTTTATAATTCCTAAATTTCTTTGCTTAAAAATTTAAAAACATGACATTTGTGTTTTCTGATGGAGAACTTGGGCTTTGTACAAAATGTGTGATGTGGCATCTGTTTGTATGACAGATGTCCTTTATTGACTCATAGTAAGTTCCCCTGTGCATTAATATAATGGAATTATTGTTCTTTAAATAATTTATCCTAATTTATCGTAAACTAAAATTATATTTTCATTTTGTACTTATATTAGTGCAACCAGTAAGAAATAACGTGTATAAACTTTGTTTTATTGACAAAGTATTGCCCTTAAAAGTACTATTTTTGTTTATGAGCAGATGTATTTAGTTTATATGGGTTTGGGTGTGCATTCCTTCGAGTCTGTTTCCATAGTGCAGCTATTTACTAAAGCCTGAAAAATTAGGGCAACAATTTCACTTCTATTCTTTGCGTTTATTTTTTATGGACGCACAGGGCAGTTGTCAAATGGGGGTGAACCCAAATTATTCTCTGAGAAGGAAAAAAACAAAACAAAAAAACCCAGCCTGGTAAACTAGAATTAGGATTCAGATTTAGCAAAGTTACAGGGTTTTAGAATCATAAGCACCTAACACTTTCCTGTATTTTTTCAGAGTTGAATTTAGAGAGGTGATTTGATTCAGTGAAGATGCAGAATTATTCCCTAAACGTTCTATGAAACCAAGCACCAGTGTCAAGAGCAGAGCTCATGGGATTTGCCTGTAGAGTTCAGGGGGCCACTTTGAAAAACCACTGCTAGATGGGCAGCCTTCTTATTTTGTTAAAAATAAACAATTTTAACATGGAACATTGATTTCTAAATTTGAAGTTTTATATGTTCTCACAGAAGAGGAAAGAAATCACTCATAGAAAACAGAGAAACAGAAAGAAACCCCAAGCTCTTCTGCTCTTGCCAGGACATCTCTTGCTCACTACTAAGTGGGAGCGGAGCCCCACATACTTAAAACGGGCGGACCGTGCGTGCTCTGTGGCTCAATGTCTGCTGCATGGGGCTGCTTAATAGAAGCCAAATACTAAAGTAATTTTTACGTTTAATCAACTTTCTTTCATTTCATTTTCAATTTTTACATTTAATCAACTTTCTTTCACTGTCAGATTCCAAGCCAAAACTGCATTAAAAAATGTGGTGCTCTTCCACATAATCTAAGGTGCATCTTTTGGAGAGTAAAATGAAAGAAATCACTGGTGAGGACCTTCGGGAGGTAGTGGAATGCTGACTTGAGAGAATTGTGACTTTGGCTCTTCTGCGTGGAACCGAGGTGATTTCATGTGCACAGCATTGAGCCCAGCCTTTCAGCTGCTTGCTGGGGGATGCCCATGGGCTCGAAGGGCGCTGCACCTTCGAGCCTCTGTCCTCATTTGGATCGCCCTGGGTAGCAGGGTCTGGAGCTACCCCATCAGCACATGCGCCTTGCCCTTCACCTGCTCTGGGTCCATATCTCAGGGGGACCACTTGAGTGACCTCTTGTTAGAAGCCTGGCGATCAGCGGTGTTACTGGGAATACTTGAAATTAGCGATGAAGGGCAAGATGGTGCCTAACTTTTATCTCCTGTTGAATGTGAAATTGACACACGGGTAGTATTTGCTGTGGTTTCTGGAACTAGAAATAAGTGGGCAAATGAGGCTAAGGAACAACTCTGTCTGATCTTATATTATTGAGATTTTGTTTTCTGAGGAATGTATTTCAAAAAGAAAAAACCATTCTATGTATTCCATAATAAAGTAAGAAATACCATGTGGAGGAAGCAGCCTGCCAATTCTTTCTTCTTATAAAAATAAGTCAACTCCACTATGCCACCCACTCTATTTTTACTAGAAAGAATGGGTGTACTGATTTATTTCATAGATAATTTTGTATGTAATGTATATAATTTTGTATATACATATATATTCTTTAAAAATACTGTAACAGGGTAAATGACAATTCAGTAGATTCAAATTTCTTTTTTTACCTTGTTATTTTAAAATTTCAAAATAAAATGAGAGTAAAAGGAGTCGCAGTGCTTCTTAATTTTCTTATTTTTTAGTAAAGTAGTTTTTCAGAAGTCTGTACCTATGTCAATTTCTTTAGCAGTATTGTAGAGTTAACTAATTTGGTAGGTAGGTTCTGTTTGTTTTAGTGGGTTTATTTTATTTAACTCTGTTGTATTCTTGCATCAAGTAAGGAATGAAGAGTTAGATTGGAAAGAAAAAAAGAAACCTATTGCTCAGTGTTTTCTCTAGTTAAAAAGAGCTTTACTGGTTATCCTAACCACATAGGTAATATATATTTATTTATAAAGTTGGGATTACTATTTTCTGTATCTTCTTCGATTTTTTTCTCCGTATATTCTTGGGTAATTCATTTCTTTTAGAAAAACAGGGTCATATCAGCTAACCTGCAGAGAAAACTTAATGTAATTTCTTGTCAGGTATAGTTGTATGCCTTCATTTTAAATGACTGCATAGCATCCATACAGAATAAGGCTGTTTAAGAAAGTATTAAACCTAAATATACCGTATAATTAAGTATTGCGGTTTTGAGTTGCCTTCTTTGTTACATTGAGCTTTAGGGTTCAAAATGATACTTAGATCAAGAAAAAAAAATTTCTGAGTAGTATTTACTGAGAATGATCAAATGCTATTTTATTTATTTTTTTGATCAAATGCTACTTTAGGTCAGAACCGTGGAAGAGTTTGTTTTATAAATAAACAAGACTCCTTAGAACAAACTTTTCCTCTTGGTGTATTTATGTAAGATTCTCCCTGTTTACAGAAATTGTATCATGTTTATTTTGAAAATAGAGATTTTTTAATGTGCTTATGAGAGAGAGGTCTGAGAGGGATGAAAGAACTGGGCGTGGCATAAATCTGGGTTCTGTAGCCTTTTTTTGTGCCTTTCTGTAGCATCAGTATGTGCTTGCCAAATATGGAAAGAAGCTCCTTCAGAACGCGTGAATGGGGGATCCTTGTACACCACTCTTTTGTTTCAGTTTCCGAATCTCTTCTGTCACTCTTAGAAGCCGTCAGAAAGGTTCTGCATTTTGACTTTTACAGTTGTGAGGAGCGTTGTCCTCAGTTTTACCCGCACCGCCGCCACCCCCCCCAATGGACTGGCCTTGTCATGGACTCAGCTGCATGCCTTACTAACTCACCTCGTGACCTTTGGCTCATCAGGACTGTGAGCTGTCAGGGCTCTGTGTGACATCAGTAGTATGTGACTTGAATGGATATACTGCGTGTGCTGAATCAGCTTTTTTCATTCTCTTCCACATGAGAAAAGCAGGTGCTAAGTCTCATTTTGCGAATTTATCGCTATCTGTTGGTGACACTTCAGAGACCACTCTGCTTATTTGACTAATAGCCAAATGGAAGCTAATGGTCTGTTTTGGCCATTGAAGCCTAAAGTCCGCCGAATTTCTTCTCCGGACCAAAAAAACCCCGCATCTCTTCATGTTATTTTTGTGCTGAGACTACAGACAGGCAGATATGATATTTTGTGTAGGGAAAATTAGGGTAGGTTTGAGAGCTTTGTGGTTTTGAATTCTTTCATGGTAACATTTGTGTGTGTGCTCAGGCCATGGAAGGTCATGCGTATGTGTTTGTATGTCTCTGTGTGTAAAACCTGTAAATCTGGAGTTACTGATTTTGAAAAAAAGAAGATACATTTTAAAACATCTGTTTTTTAAAGAGCTTAGCCTCAGTGGATGTATGGATCCTCTTACCTGAAAAGGTTTCTTCTTCATAAATATTTTAGGAAAACTTACTGAAGTTATATTTATATCTTGTGTATGTGGTCTGTGAAGGTTTTGTTTTGGATATTTGGGGAGAATGATTCTTTGGTTCTTTTTATTTTGACTTGTAGGAAGTGAAAAATATATGAACAATCCAAGTACCAACGTAGATGAGGTGCTAAATAAATTGTAATAAGCACCAGAGGACCTAAGAATGTGTTAATCTCAAAGCTGCATGATGATTTTTGTGTTGTGAAAGGTTAGCTTTTCAAATGCAAGACTTAATTACTTTTCAAATGAATATTTCATAAGTTATTTTTTTCATTGAATATACATCTTCATGCGTATTCTGTTCCCCCTGTGGTAGACATCGGTTAGCAGCAGTTTGGGAAATTCAATTCTTCCCTTCCTGTCTCCCCCCACCCCCCGCCCTTTGCATACAGCAGTGCAGTCAAGAGTTTCTCGTTTTTAAAATATTTTTTAAAGGTTCCAAGTAATAACATAATTCAGCAATGCTTTCCCTGCCATTACTTTGTTGATTCTTTTATTAAATGGGATGGCACAGCCGATTTCTCAGTTTTATCCAGGCGTGCCCCT